>NW_024423343.1:22810957-22811589 GCF_017311325.1 Ursus maritimus | reverse complement strand
AGAAAAGACAATGAGTCTGTGGCCTCTGCCACAGAACTAATGGATATGGATGTAACCAAATTATCAGAAATGGAATTCAGAGTAACAATGGTCGAGATGATGTGTAGACTTGAAAAAAGTATTAACGAAAATGTTAATGAGAATATAGAATCTCTAAGGGCAGAAATGAGAGCGAATCTGGCAGAAATTAAAAATTCTATGAGCCAAATGCAGTCAAAACTAGAGGCTCTGACGGCCAGGGTGAATGAGGCAGAGGAGCGTATTAGCGAATTGGAGGATGGGTTAGTAGAAGAAAAAGCGAAAATAGAAACTGGACTTAAAAAAATCCACGCCCAAGAACGTAGGTTATGGGAGATTACTGACTCAATGAAACGATCCAATGTCAGAATCATCGGCATCCCCGAGGGGGTGGAGAAAAACAGAGGTCTAGAAGAGATATTTGAACACATTGTAGCTGAAAACTTCCCTAATCTAGCGAGGGAAACAAACATTCGTGTCCAAGAGGCAGCGAGGACCCCTCCCAAGCTCAACCACGACAAACCTACGCCACCTCACGTCATAGTGCATTCGCAAATATTAGATCCAAGGATACAGTATTGAAAGCAGCCAGGGCAAAGAAATTTCTCACATAC
>NW_024423343.1:22737289-22809778 GCF_017311325.1 Ursus maritimus | reverse complement strand
AAATACATAGCCATCCAAGCCTCACTCAAAAGAATAGAAAAATCTAAAATGCAGTTTTTATATTCTCACCTCAAGAAGCTGGAACAGCAACAGAGGGACAGGCCTAATCCACGCACGAGGAAGCAGTGGACCAAAATTAGAGCAGAAATCAACAAATTAGAAACCAGGAGTACAATAGAGCAGATCAACAGAGATAGAAGCTGGTTCTTTGAGAGAATTAATAACATTGACAGACCTCTGGCAAGACTTATCCAAAAGAATAGAGAAAGGACCCAAATTAATAAAATTATGAATGAAAAAGGAGAGGTCATAACCAACAACAATGAAATTGGAAGGATTATTAGAAACTTTTATCAACATCTATATGCCAATAAATTAAGCAATCTGGAAGAGATAGAGGCCTTCCTGGAAACCCATAAACTACCAAGACTGAAACAGGAAGAAATTGATTTTTTAAACAGGCCAATTAATTATGAAGAGATTGTGAGAAGGGTCAGTGATAAAACACCTTCCAAAAAATAAAACTCCAGGCCCGGATGGTTTTCTTGGGGAATTCTACCAAACATTCAAAGAAGAAATAATACCTATTCTCATAAAGCCATTTCAAAAAATAGAAACAGAAGGAAAGCTACCAAACTCATTCTATGAGGCCAATATTACCTTGATTCCCAAACCAGGCAAAGACCCCAACAAAAAGGAGAATTACAGACCAATTTCCCTAATGAATATGGACGCCAAAATCCTCAAAAAGATCCTGGCAAATAGAATCCAACTGTACATTAAAAGGATTATCCATCATGACCAAGAGGGATTCATCCCTGGGATGAATACCACATTCACAAATCTATCAGTGTCTTAGACTTATTCAGAAACAAAAATTCAGAAATCATATGATTCTCTCAATAGATGCAGAAAAAGCATTTGACAAAATACAGCATCCTTTTCTGATTAAAACCCTTCAGAGTGTAGGAATAGAGGGTACATTCCTCAATTTCATAAAAACCATCTATGAAAAGCCTACAGCCAGAAATAGCACACCCTTGCAAATACTAAGCAAAGAATCATAGGCTTTGAATGCCATACTCGACGAGTTGGACCTCATAGATATATATAGAACTCTACACCCCAGAACCAAAGAATACTCATTCTATTCTAATGCCCATGGAACATTCTCAAGAATAGACCATGTTCTGGGTCACAAAACAGGTCTCAACCGATACCAAAAGACTGAAATTATTCCCTGCATATTCTCAGACCACAATGCTTTGAAACTGGAACTCAACCACAAGGAAACGCAAATGGACCTCAAAAGAAAGCTGGGGTAGCAATTCTCATATCAGATAAATTGGATTTTAAACTACAGACTATAGTTAGAGATGCAGAAGGGCACTATATTATTCTTAAGGGAAGTATTCAACAAGTGGATATGACAATTATAAATATATATGCCCCCAACAGGGGAGCAGCAAGATACACAAGCCAACTCTTAACCAGAATAAAGAGACATATAGATAAAAATACATTAATAGTAGGGGACCTCAACACTCCACTCTCAGAAATAGACAGAACACCCTGGCAAAAACTAAGCAAAGAATCAAAGGCTTTGAATGCCATACTCGACGAGTTGGACCTCATAGATATATATAGAACACTACACCCCAGAACCAAAGAATACTCATTCTATTCTAATGCCCATGGAACATTCTCAAGAATAGACCATGTTCTGGGACACAAAACAGGTCTCAACCGATACCAAAAGATTGAAATTATCCCCTGCATATTCTCAGACCACAACGCTCTGAAATTGGAACTCAACCACAAGGAAAAATTTGGAAGAAACTCAAACACTTGGAGACTAAGAACCATCCTGCTCAGGAATGACTCGATAAACCAGGAAATCAAAAATCAAATTAAACAATTTATGGAGACCAATGAGAATGAAAATACAACAGTCCAAAACCTATGGGATACTGCAAAGGCAGTCCTAAGGGGGAAATACATAGCCATCCAAGCCTCACTCAAAAGAATAGAAAAATCTAAAATGCAGTTTTTATATTCTCACCTCAAGAAGCTGGAACAGCAACAGAGGGACAGGCCTAATCCACGCACGAGGAAGCAGTGGACCAAAATTAGAGCAGAAATCAACAAATTAGAAACCAGGAGTACAATAGAGCAGATCAACAGAGATAGAAGCTGGTTCTTTGAGAGAATTAATAACATTGACAGACCTCTGGCAAGACTTATCCAAAAGAATAGAGAAAGGACCCAAATTAATAAAATTATGAATGAAAAAGGAGAGGTCACAACCAACACCAATGAAATTGGAAGGATTATTAGAAACTTTTATCAACAGCTTTATGCCAATAAAACAACCTGGAAGAAATGGATGCCTTCCTGGAAACCTATAAACTACCAAGACTGAAACAGGAAGAAATTGATTTTTTAAACAGGCCAATTAATTATGAAGAGATTGAGTCAGTGATAAACAACCTTCCAAAAAATAAAACTCCAGGCCAGGACAGTTTTCCTGGGGAATTCTACCAAACATTCAAAGAAGAAATAATACCTATTCTCCTAAAGCTATTTCAAAAAATAGAAACAGAAGGAAAGCTACCAAACTCATTCTATGAGGCCAATATTACCTTGATCCCCAAACCAGGCAAAGACCCCATCAAAAAGGAGAATTACAGACCGATTTCCCTAATGAATATGGACGCCAAAATCCTCAACAAGATGCTGGCTAATAGAATCCAACTGTACATTAAAAGGATTATCCATCACGATCAAGTGGGATTCATACCTGGGATGCAAGCGTGGTTCAATATTCGCAAATCAATCAGCGTGATACATCATATCAACAAGAAAAGACTCAGGAACCATATGATCCTCTCAATCGATGCCGAAAAAGCATTTGACAAAATACAGCATCCTTTCCTGATTAAAACCCTTCACAGTGTAGGAATAGAGGGTACATTTCTCAAGCTCATAAAAGCCATCTATGAAAAGCCTACAGCAAATATTATTCTCAATGGGGAAAAGCTGGAAGCCTTTCCCTTAAGATCAGGAACACGACAAGGATGCCCACTCTCGCCACTATTATTCAACATAGTACTAGAAGTCCTTGCAACAGCAATCAGACGACAAAAAGGGATCAAAGGTATTCAAATTGGCAAAGAAGAAGTCAAAATGTCTCTCTTTGCAGATGACATGATACTCTATATGGAAAACCCAAAAGAAGCCACTCCCAAACTATTAGAAGTTATAGAGCAATTCAGTAATGTGGCGGGATACAAAATCAATGCTCAGAAATCAGTTGCATTTCTATACACGAATAACGAGACCGAAGAAAGAGAAATTAGGGAATCCATCCCATTTACAATAGCACCAAAAACCATACGTTACCTTGGAATTAACTTAACCAGAGACGTAAAGGACCTATATTCTAGAAACTATAAATCACTCTTGAAAGACATTGAGGAAGACATAAAAAGATGGAAAAATATTCCATGCTCATGGATTGGAAGAATTAACATAGTTAAAATGTCCATGCTACCCAGAGCAATCTACACTTTCAATGCTATCCCGATCAAAATACCGAGGACATTTTTCAAAGAACTGGAACAAATAGTCCTTAAATTTGTATGGAAACAGAAAAGGCCCCGAATCTCCAAGGAACTGTTGAAAAGGAAAAACAAAGCTGGGGGCATCACAATGCCGGATTTCGAGCTGTACTACAAAGCTGTGATCACAAAGACAGCATGGTACTGGCACAAAAACAGACACATAGACCAATGGAACAGAATAGAGAGCCCAGAAATGGACCCTCGGCTCTTTGGGCAACTAATATTTGATAAAGCAGGAAAAAACATCCGGTGGGAAAAAGACAGTCTCTTCAATAAATGGTGCTGGGAAAATTGGACAGCTACATGCAAAAGAATGAAACTTGACCACTCTCTCACACCATACACAAAAATAAACTCCAAATGGATGAAAGACCTCGATGTGAGACAGGAATCCATCAAAATTCTAGAGGAGAACATAGGCAGCAACCTCTACGACATCGGCCAAAGCAACCTTTTTCATGACACATCCCCAAAGGCAAGAGAAACAAAAGATAAAATGAATTTATGGGACTTCATCAAGATTAAAAGTTTCTGCACAGCCAAGGAAACAGTCAGAAAAACTAAGAGGCAGCCCACGGAATGGGAGAATATATTTGCAAATGACACTACAGATAAAGGACTGGTATCCAAGATCTACAAAGAACTTCTCAAACTCAATACACGAGAAACAAATAAACAAATCAAAAAATGGGCAGAAGATATGAACAGACACTTTTCCAATGAAGACATACAAATGGCTAACAGACACATGAAAAAATGTTCAAAATCATTAGCCATCAAGGAAATTCAAATCAAAACCACACTGAGATACCACCTTACGCCAGTTAGAATGGCAAAAATAGACAAGGCAAGAAACAACAATTGTTGGAGAGGATGTGGAGAAAGGGGATCCCTCCTACATTGTTGGTGGGAATGCAAGTTGGTACAGCCACTCTGGAAAACAGTGTGGAGGTCCCTTAAAAAGTTAAAAATTGAGCTACCCTATGATCCAGCCATTGCACTACTGGGTATTTACCCCAAAGATACAGACGTAGTGAAGAGAAGGGCCATATGCACCCCAATGTTCATAGCAGCATTATCCACAATAGCTAAATCGTGCAAGGAACCGAGATGCCCTTCAACAGATGACCGGATTAAGAAGCTGTGGTCCATATATACAATGGAATATTACTCAGCTATCAGAAAGAACGAGTTCTCAACATTTGCTGCAACATGGACAGCACTGGAGGAGATAATGCTAAGTGAAATAAGTCAAGCAGAGAAAGACAATTATCATATGGTTTCTCTCATCTATGGAACATAAGAACTAGGAAGATCGGTAGAGGAAGAAAGGGATAAAGAAGGGGGGGGGAATCAGAAGGGGGAATGAAGCATGAGAGACTATGGACTCTGAGAAACAAACTGAGGGCTTCAGAGAGGAGGGGGGTGGGGGAATGGGATAGACTGGTGATGGTTAGTAAGGAGGGCACATATTGCATGGTGCACTGGGTGTTATATGCAACTAATGAATCATCGAACCTTGCATCAGAAACCAGGGATGTACTGTATGGTGACTAACATAAGGTAATAAAAAAACATTAAAAAAACATTTTAAAAAAAGGCATTCAAATTGGCAAAGAAGAAGTCAAATACTCTCTCTTCACAGATGACATGATACTTTTTAAAAAAACATTTTAAAAAAAGGCATTCAAATTGGCAAAGAAGAAGTCAAATACTCTCTCTTCACAGATGACATGATACTTTATGTGGAAAACCCAAAAGACTCCACTCCCAAGTTACTAGAACTCATAGAGCAATTCAGCAGTGTGGCAATATACAAAATCAATGCACAGAAATCAGTTGCATTTCTATACACTAACAATGTAACTGAAGAAAGAGAAATTAGGGAACAAATTCCATTTACAATAGTATCAAAAACCATACGATACCTAGGAATAAACCTAACTAGGATCTGTCCTCTAGAAACTATAGAACACTTATGAAAGAAATTGAAGAAGACAAAAAAGATGGAAAAATGTTCCATGCTCATGGATTGGAAGAATAAACATAGTTAAGATGTCTATGCTGCCCAGAGCAATCTACACTTTCTATGCAATCCCTATCAAAATACCATCAACATTTTTCACAGAGCCTCAACCCTAAAATACAAGGAACCAGCAAAGACCCCAAATCACCAGGGAAATGTTGAAAAAGAAAATCAAAACTGGGGGCATCACAATGCCTGACTTCAAGCTATATTAAAAAGCTGTCATCATCAATACAGCATGATATTGGCACAAAAAAAGACACATAGATCAATGGAACAGAATAGAGACCACAGATATGGACCTTCAACTCTATGGTCAACTAATCTTCAACAAATCAGGAAAGAACATCCAATGGAAAAAGACAGTCTTTTCAGTAAATGGTGCTGGGAAAGCTGGACAGCCATATGCCAAAGAATGAAACTGGACCATTCTCTTACACTATACACAAAGATAAACTCAAAATGGATGAAAGACCTCAACGTGAGACAGGAATCCATCAAGATCCTAGAGGAGAACATAGGCAGTAACCTCTTCGACATCGGCCACAGCAACTTCTTTCAAAACATGTCCCTAAAAGCAAGGGAAACAAAAGCAAAAATGAACTTTTGGGACTTCATCAAGATAAAAAGCTTTTGCACAGCAAAGGAAACAGTCACAAAACAAAGAGGCAATCCACGGGATGGGAGAAGATATTTGCAAATGACATTAGAGATAAAGGGCTGGTATCCAAGATCTATAAAGAACTGTTCAAACTCAACACCCAAAAAATAAATAATCCAGGCAAGAAATGGGCAGAAGACACTAACAGACATTTCTCCAAAGAAGACATAAAAATGGCTAACAGAGGGCGCCTGGGTAGCGCAGTCGTTAAAGCGTCTGCCTTCGGCTCAGGGCGTGATCCTGGCGTACCGGGATCGAGTCCCACATCAGGCTCCTCCGCTATGAGCCTGCTTCTTCCTCTCCCACTCCCCCTGCTGTGTTCCCTCTCTCGCTGGCTGTCTCTCTGTCACATAAATAAATAAAATCTTAAAAAAAAAAAAAAATGGCTAACAGACACATGAAAAAATGTTCAACATCACTAGTCATCAGGGAAATACAAATCAAAACCACAATAAGATACTACTTTACACCAGTTAGAATGGCAAAAATTAACAAGACAGGAAACAACAAACGTTTGCGGGGATGTGGAGAAGGGGGAAGCCCCTTATGCTGTTGGTGGGAATGTTAACTGGTACAACCATTCTGGAAAACAGTACGGAGGGTCCTCAAGACATTAAAAACAGAGCTACCCTATGACCCAGCAATTGTACTACTGGGTATTTACCCCAAAGATGCAGATATAGTGAAAAAAAGAGGCACATGCACCCTAATATTCATAGCAGCAATGTCCACAATAGCCAAACTGTGGAAGGAGCTGAGATGTCCTTCAACAGATGAATGGATAAAGATTGTTTCATATATACAATGGAATATTACTCAGCCATCAGAAAGGATGAATACCCACCATTTGCATCGACATGGATGGGACTAGAGGGGATTATGCTAGATGAAATAAGTCAAGCAGAGAAATAAAATTGTCATATGGTTTCACTCATATGTGGAACATAAGGAATAGCATGGAGGACTACAGGGGAAAGGAAAGAAAACTGAATGGGAAGAAATCAGAGAGGGAGACAAACTATGAGAGACTATGGACTCTGTGGAGCAAACTGAGGGTTACAGAAGGGAGGGGGTGTGGGGATGGGGTGACCGGGTGATTGGTATTAAGGAGGGCACATGCTGTGATGAGCACTGGGTGTTATATGCAACTAATAAATCGTCGAACACTACATCTAAAAACTAACGATGTACTCTATGTTGGCTAACTGAGCATAATAAAAAAAATTAAAGTTTCTTTTTACAAAAAAAAAAGCAGGACAGATATAAGGAACAGAATATGCAGTAAAAATAATAACCATGCACATATGATGGTGTAACAGAAGTAACCAGGAAAGGTCAAGATATATGACAGCATCCACAAATGAACACATATGAATGAATATGTACATCCCTTTGCATGTTTATGACTTTAAAAAAATGTTCATTTTGCCATGTTTCAGTTAATTTTTTTTAAATGAATGTGGTGAATTTCTTTATAAAATTGAGTTCCAAGATGTGTAGAAACATTGATTAACATTGCTTTTTTACTCCCATGGTCCTTTATTAAAGCAGCCTTTACAATAGTACAGTATCTGAACATCCAATTTTAATCAGGTAGTTTTGCATTTCTTTCTATTTTCTGTAAAGGGCTATTTATTCAGTGTATAATATAGAAAATGTTTGGAAGTTTGAAATGCCTCCCTGATTAAATTGTGTTGACTCTAAGCCCTAATGTGGAACTAGTCACTAGCCAACATTTTATTATGGATCTATGTGATCTGTTTAATGTCTGTTTTCTTTCCCAGAAAGTGGATGGGGGGACTATTTCTTGTTCACCCTTATATTCTCAATTACTAACACAGAAGTTCAATTAATATTTGTAAATGAATGAAGGGACAGATGAATAAGAAACCTCTTTTGTTAGAATAATTTTGAAAATAGAAACTGATCTATTTATGTTTCCACTTCTTTTTTGTTGGTTTTTGGTGGCATATTTTTTGCAGAAAACTTTATTTCACCAAAGTTTATAAATTCCTTTGGTGATAAGCCCAAGAAATCTGAATTAGCACGTGGGTGGTATGTTGGAAGCCTTCATAAGAAGGTTGCATGAAAAGTCCTCATTTCGGTTTCCATAGGCACTTGGGGAAAAGTGTAATCTTGGTTTATTAAGCATAAAATATGAGAAATTCTCTGAGAACATTGTATCACTTAGATTATATATGTCTATATTTATTTTTTATCTATTTATCCTAAAAGAGGTATAATAATACCTGAAAGAGGTATAATAAAGACTCCTAAATTGTTTGATGCTATCCTATCAGTTATATGTAGATTTATGACATTATGTAACCATTGTGGATTATATCTTTTATCAATGAAAAAAAACCATGTTACCCATTCTATCTTCTTAAGGTAATTGCTAACCCTATGAAATTAGCACTATCTACCTTATTCTGTTTACTTTTCATATGTATAATGCTTTTGTGTATATTTCATATATAAATTACCATTAAATGTGTCCTAAGTTTGCCTGCTGTGCAAGGATGGGGCATACAGCAGTAAATAGATACAAAGAATTTACTTTCTGAATTCTGATAAATATTTACCCATTTTTTTCTTAACATTTCTGTATTGTGCTTCTCATAAATAGAATATAGATAAATTTTGTTGTATATTGGCTTTCTTTTACCCAGTCTATAAATTCTTGTTTTTTAATAGATTGTTTAAATCCTTTTGACAGAAGAAGTTCATATTGTTCTCATTGTTTTTAGGCATTCATGCAAAGTATTGACTTTATTTTCTAACTTCTGACTTAAGTGTTTTTCTTGCCTTTTTTCTTCAGTAGCCTTGTAGCCTCATTCTAATTCTACTGGGGGTTACCTTTACATTTTCAAATGTTCTTTGACCAATATTTTTCAGCAAATAAAAATAATTATAACCTGTAAATTTCATTTTTTCATTGTGTAAAGGTATTGACTTAGATTGTCTTGAGCAAATTATTCTTTTATTGGTAAATTGTTGTTTATTGTAAAATGTGCATACTCATTTTCAAAAATTATGATTTAATTTTTCTGTTCCATTTTGGATCCACATTTACAACAACTATTTGACTTTATCTTATATTTGCTTTTATTTAGTACTTACTGTAATCTGTTTAACTTCTTTCAAGGCTCACTGCTCTGAATTCTCCAAACCTGAGTTCTTAATTTTGATTCATATTTTGTTGACTGACAAATATTTTTAAGTATTTCTTTTCAAGACGTTTACTGTAAGTGCCGTATTTTCTGAAATGCTGACTAGTTTCCTCAGGTTTTGCCTCACATTTACATATGAATGATAACTTGGTGGAATAAGGGTCTGATTTATGATTCTTTTCTCTTAAAAGTCTTTAGTCATTACTTCATTTCCTTCTAATTTATTGTTGAAAAGTGAAACATGACTTCTTGTCTTTGATTGCAGCTGATATTTTCTCCTGCCAAATGCTTTGAGGTTTTTGGTTTAATTTAGCTTTGTTTTGTTGAAAAATATTTTCAGGGTATTCCTTTGTTACATTTTGTTGAATTAGATAAATACCGTTAGCCGACATTCAGAGTTCTTTGTGGTTGTCTTTGTTGTTGTGGGTAGTTTTTGTTCTGTTTTATATTTGTTTGCTTGTTTGTTTTCAGCTCAGGAAATTTTTCTCCATTTGTGTCTTTGATTTTCATTTCACTTAAATTAAACAAGTTCCTTCCTTTTAAGGAACTTGTAACCTTTAAATCTGATAACCCCTACCCACCACCTCTGTGAACTTTCTCTATATTCTAGCAGAGGGTATGAATGCCCCATGCCATGTCACTGATTTGGTATTATTATTAATAATAGCTAACATTTATTGTTTTACAACTTTACAAGTATTAATTCATCAAATCCTCCTAATAATTCTATATTGAAGATGTTATTATTATTTCCACATTTTATGGATGAGGAAGTGAGACACAAACAGGTTTGTAATTTGCCCAATAATCACAGAACTAGTAAGGTAAAAACAGTTTTGCTCCAAATCCCATATTTCTGACCACTGGTCTCCATTGCTTCTGAAGTGCAAATTTTCCTTTTAACTACTTATAATACAAATTGTAATTCCACTCTAAAAGTTGTATGTATGTTTATGTAATCCTTTTCTTAATCTAAATCCTCTTTGAATTTCAGTCTTAAATTATTATGCTGCCTTCTCTCCCCCCACCATCTTGATGTATTCTCTTTTCAAGGCATTTTAATTCTTCTTCCTGGAAACATCTTTAATATCTTAAGGTATCCTAAACGTTAATTCCTTTAGTGTATGCTGCCCTCGCTGTCCCCCAGAGATATTCTTCCTCACTTTAAATGCTGTTTCCATTGTGTTGTATTTCTCAGAGGTCTTAAGCTTGTTGTTTTTATTGCATCTGCTATTTTCCCTTTATCCATTTTTTATGTGGGGAGATCAACCAAACTACTTTTTTTTTTTTAAAGATTTTATTTATTCACTCGAAAGAGAGAGAGACAGCCAGCGAGAGAGGGAACACAAGCAGGGGGAGTGGGAGGGGAAGAAGCAGGCTCCCAGCGGAAGAGCCTGACGTGGGGCTCAATCCCAGAACGCCAGGATCACGCCCTGAGCCGAAGGCAGACACTTAACGACTGAGCCACCCAGGTGCCCCAACCAAACTATTTTCTAACAGAGTGTATGAATTGTATTAACCAAATCCTCTGCCTCCCTTTGTCCTGTGTAACTCCATTTTTTCACCTATTTCTGGAGGGCAGATATGCACACATATGCATGTGTGTGTGAGTGTGTGTGTGTGTGAGTGACGGTTCCTGGTCCTAGCTTGTTCAGGTGTCATTTAATGTTTCTCTGAGGGACTGACATGGGATCATCTACCTGCACAGCTTGCTTCTAAGAAATTTAAACCAACAGACCATGTGAAAACCTACAGACTTTTTTCCTTGTCTTCCAAAATAAGGGTCCTTACTTCTGTATACATCTCCCATGCTGAACCTTTCACAGGCACTTTGCCTTTTCCCTCCTTGTAGTAATTCAGACTTATCAATTACAGAATTGGAGCGAATATAGAAAAGAGTAGTATTTATGTGCTCTGTAGTGCTTTTTTAAGGGAAGGAGGACTGATAGGTTTTACAGTTGGTTGATATTCATAAGTCTGATTTAGGGGGCAGATGGTTGGGTAGATTGAAATATTTTTCTGGCTTCTTTTGGTCCTAGATTATTTCATTAGATACTATTTTAAGTTGCAGAATATATTTGAACCCCCCCACCCCACCCCAGACTTTCCTGGTCTCTGGTTATGCATTGTTGCTAGATTTACAATAGAATATTTTGGGGAGTTTGTTTTTCTCTGATTTTATAAGCTAAATTTTAGTGGGGACTTTGGAAAACCAAACTCAAAGACATTTTATCAATACACAGATATAAAACTTAGAGATATTAAAAAGTTGCCACAGGTCCCAATCTTGAGCTAGGGCTGGAACTGCCATGTGTTTCCACTCTTGTGTCTGTGCTTGTTTCTACATTTATAGCCTGAAAAAATCTTTTTAAAACAAAAATTAGAGTAAATCAGAGAATTCTGTTTTATAATGCAATAACATTAAGCCACAGTTCCGTACAGACCACTTGCCTTATAATTGTTTTTGAGTGGAGTAGATCTTAGAGAATCCCATGAACTATTCATTGTAAACCCAAAGCTTAAACTGTGAACTTTACCTCTTAGATGTGTTTTTCTAGAATCTTCGCTAACATATTATGGTCTGTCCCGTTTGAGTGACCTACTATCTTTTTCTTTTTCCCAAAGATTTTCTTGTACACTGCAATCGCTTCCCTTTCTTTTTCTTAATTGTAAGTAATTACATAATAAGAATCATCCCAATGGGAGATTTATGCCCTAATATTTTAACCTCCATGCATTATGAAATGTACTGATTTGGGATGTAAATATTTATATTCTCATTGGGAAAAAATACCAATTTGAAGTTTATAGAATAACAAACCAAAACCATATGATTTTACACATTTGTTCTTTATTTTAATATGAAAAGTTTATGATTCTCACATGGAGCAGAGTAAAGAATGGATGGGCAGGGGTATTAATGGAATCTGTCAAAAGCCATCATTTATTCTGTGGTTTAAGTAAAGCAAAGTCGAACTTATAGCCATTTTTACTATGTGCTTTGAAAATAACTATGTTTATGTATTCTGATAAATAGATTTCTTTATGAGGAACAGATTCAGTGGAAATTAGATTACCAAAGGATGATATTATCTGTTACTTATCTGAGACCAGCAACATTGAAAAGCTTGAGTGAATTAGTAACACTCATTTTATCTCTGAGAGCAAATTCAAACTAAATACTTAAGGTATTCTTTTAGTATATTTTTTCCTTTTCCTATGTCTGAGAGAATAAAAACAGCTCTGAAGCTATCAGATGTATAATTAGTCCTTGCATTTTTTTTTTCACTTTAGTGGCACAACCAAGGAATGTATTAACCAAAAGGAACGGTAATTTTTCCAACTTTTTTAAAACTAAATATGTGAGAAGTATGCTTTAGTGGAAACTCTTGGCCTGTCTAAATTAGAGGAGTATTGTCATTTCTTTATTTGAAAACATTTTATATTTATATGATGGAGTGCTATATAAATGTTGGACATTATCATTATATTGACCATGAAGACCATGATTATGCCTAAAAGATAGATGTATGAATATGGTTGTATCTTTGTTTAAATTAACCCAGTAGACATACAGAGGATTTTCTAAAATCAGGGTCCATATCTTATCCTTTTTCTTATTAACATTAATAGCACCAGGCACATAGGAGATGCTCAATAAATACTTTTTAAATGCATAGATAATAATCATTTTATAAGCAGATTAACTTTAGGAATCTCTTAATTTAAAAATAAAAAGTCCCTCACACAATTAAAAAGCAAGATTCAATTTTTTAAATCTGTCTACATGATTTTCATTTAGGAAGAGATTTTTCATTAACAGATGGAAAAACAAGAATGAAAGACTACCGGAGTTTGATGCCCAAATCCATCACATATTAGCCAATGCATGTTACTTAACCTTTTTCCTCTTTTGTAATATAGAGGTAATAATGATATCAACCTCAATTGTTGACCTTAGCAGTAAGAGAGATCATCCACGTGAAGGTTCTGACATAGTGCACGGATCATGGTAGATTCTTAAATAAAAGTTGTGATTGATGTTTTAACTGCAGTTCTTGTCCTTCTTGCTGCTGTTGTCAGTTCATCATAAAATGTGGGCTTCAGCAGAGGGAGTTTCTCAGGCCATTCCATAAATAAGTGGGCCAGACTTAATGTTGGGTGTCACACTGACACTCATGCTCTCAGGGCAAGAGCCTGGCTTTAATTGCTGTCCCTAGGCTCTTTCTTAGGACTGACAAGTACAGAGCCAATGAACGATTGTAAGGCCTCTAAATTCTTCTGTTTTCATTTCTTTTCTTTATTCACTCTCAAATCCATGCCATGTTGGTGACTACCAGATGCAAACTGCAAGACCTGTTCTTGCCATATGATTTCACTCATGTGTGGAATTTAAGAAACAAAACATGAGCAAAGGGGGGGGGGATAAAGAGAGAGAGTAACAAACCAAGAAATGGAATCTCAACTAAAGAACAAACTGATGGTTACCTGTATTGCTAAAGTTTTAACAAATATATGTTTATCTGATTTAACTATTATATTGGAGACTACAAAATATTGCTGTTACTGTTTTGCATTTACATTAGGTGTTATGTTGCTTCAGAATTATTTTTATTAGTCCTTCATGATGGCAAATAGCTGTATGCTCTTTTAAAAATTTCTCTATGCCTTCTAGCAACTCTGATTTTTATAATGGAACTTAGTCCAAAATTAATATTTTTATTTCCTCAACAATGCCTTCCCTCTGTGAAATGCAGTTGATATTAACCCTCCTTATTTTCTCTGAATCAGCCTCCAGGATCTCCCCAATGCTGACTTTGGCAAAAAGACTCCTCATTTTAATTCTCCTTGCTCTTGTTGCCACCATCAATTATTTTCTTTTATCATCCTGCAGATTTTTAATGGCTTCCCTCTTTTGTAAGTATCATATTATAGGAATGAACCACGAAATTTATTTATGTGCCCATACAATATTCCAATCTACCTGCAGGATCACCGTAGTAGATAATTAGTTTAGTGCTGTGCTAGGGAGCTAAAGTACAGACAATTTTAATCTATTTACTATATAGCTCTTAAATCAAGGATAAAAGGAGTTCTTTTTGTTATTTCCTAATACATGTTAAAATAAATATCATTTAGAGCCTGACAACTTCTATGTTCTTCCTAAATGAAAAAATCATAAATGATCCCAATTATGGCAAATTGTATCTGTTCTATGCAAGGGTCGCTTTTAAACATGCAAAAGTGACTTCTTTTCAGAATGTTTTGTAGATTTTTAAAATGTACTTTTCCTCACAGCATCAGCATAGTGTTGTAATTTTGCAGCTAAGGACATTGGGTTATTTTCATGGCAATGTTTAAATCACCAGCATTCTAATCTTTATTTTTGCTGAAGGTAAAAAAGAATATTGTGGTAGGTAGAATAATGCCCCCTCCAAAGACGTCCATGTCCTAGTACCAAAACGTGGGGATATGTTACACTATATGGCAAAAGGGATTTTGCAGATATGATTAAATTAAGGATCTTTAGATGGGGAGATTATTCTGGATTATCTGAATGAGACCAAAGTAATTAGAAGGGTCCATGTAAGAGAAAGCAGGAAGTGAGAGAGTCAGAAGAGATGTGGTGATAGAAGGAAGGGTCAGAGTCAGAGAGAAATTTGAAGATGCTACACTGCTGCTGGCTTTGAAGATGGAGAAAGGGACTATGAGCCAAAAAATGCCAATGGCCTCCAAAAGCTGAAAAAGGCAAGGGAATAGAATCTCTCCTACAGTCTCCAGAAGGAACAGCCCTGGTGATACTCTGATTTTAACCCAGTAAAACCGTTTTCAAACTTCTAACCTTCAGAACTGTAAGATAATAAACTTGTGTTGTTTTAAGCCACTGAGTTTGTGGCAATTTGTTACAATAGCAATAGGATATATTACAAGGATTGACAGACCTTGAACAATTTAGGTAGTCTTGGGCCCCATTAGTGATGCACTTTGAACGGTTTATGCTTCTCTGAAAAGAGCTCTGTCCAAGGGTTCTGAAGCAGCAGCAGCTCTGTGCATAAGGAAGACCACCAGTGGCCAGAAGGCTAAGTCCATTTAATTGGCTGCTGCTAGTTTGAAAATAATAGCAACCCTGGGAGCAGTATCTTCCATCTTCCTTACTCAGTGGTGTTGCTCAGTTGTATCTATGGAGGTGCTAGAAATGTGATATTGAATATCCAGCAATCACAGGCTTGAAAGTAATTTTTAAAAATATAACAGGGACACAAGTATGTACCCATTGATGTGTCCTGTTGATAAATGTATGGTCTCCATATAGCATTGGTGGGCTTGAGCAAATGTTTCACCAGCATATTACCAGTGTTACTAACTTTCTAATCTAAAATTCTTGGGCCCATAGCATGTGTCTTCTCTACTGCAGCAGTTATACATTTTATGTTTTGACGCTATAGCAATGTATTTTTTAGGTGCCAAACTGAGTATCAGTTAGAATGCATCCTGCTGACAAGAGGCAACAATAACTAACAGCCATTTAAATGCAGGGATTTCTTTATCTCAGCAAAACTATTATGGCATCTGACTCCCTTTTCCTTCCTAGACTGTAATCCTTAGTGTGTTGCTTTTGTCCTCATGGTTACAAAACATATTGATGTACTTTTAGGTCTCATGTTCATGACTGGCGGGGGGCAGGGTGGTAAGGAGTAAAGATCAAAGAGCTTCGTCCTTGTCCCTGCCTTTATATTCAAGAAAGAGTGGCCTGTGTCTCACTGAGTAGAAGAACCACGGCACACGGTTACTGTTACTATTAAGATAGTGCAGGAAGGTGTATTAGCTTTCCAAGCTCTGACTAAAGAAAAGAAAGAAAGAAAAATGACATTGTATGGTTTCACTCATTTATGGAACATAAGAAGTAGGAAGATCGGTAGGAGAAGGAAGGGAAGAATGAAGGGGGGGGGGTAAACAGAAGGGGGAATGAGCCATGAGAGACTGTGGACTCTGGGAAACAAACTGAGGGCTTCAGAGGGGAGGGGGGCAGGGGATTGGGATAGACCAGTGATGGGTATTAAGGAGGGCACATATTGCATGGTGCACTGGGTGTTATATGCAAGTAATGAATCATGGAACATTGCATCAAGAACTGGGGAGGTACTGTATGGTGACTAATATAACAATATAAATATTATTTAAAAAAAAAGAAAAATGACATTGTGGATAACTGGGGGAGCCAATCCTCAGAGACTGCAAAGTACACATTTAAATGAGTGATTTCTGTTAAGATGGATTGGTTTACTACTATAGATTCCACAATTTTTCAGCTGCTGATCCCATTTAAAACACTGAACTGCATAGAGCTTGGAAGGAAGACATGGAGAATGGCCACCAGATTTATTATTACCTGAATCTTTTGTTGTTCATATGGTTCTTTGATTCCAAAGGAAAATACTTGCAATGTAGAATTTTAATGACGTTATTAAAAATATTCTTTTTCTCTCTGTATATATGAGGAAACATTTTTCATGATCTCTTTCCTACTTTTGCACCCCCCCAAAAAAATTATTGGAGCCACAAATAATTCCTAAAAAAAAATATCTAATATCTCAATAGACTTTCCCTATCAGGATCTTAGACATAACAGTGATTTAAAAGAAATGATTCTTACATTCTGAAGGCTAATCAAGTTGCAAAATTCTAAAACATTTTGCAAGCTCTCTCACATAGAGCATCTAAGCCAAAATCAACAATTCTAAAATGAGTTCTTTTTTATTATGTATTGCAAATTTCCTTAAAAGAGAACATATTTCACAACCTAGAATGTGACATTATTGTTGCGTGGCAGTAAAGTTGATGTGTACAGTGTGTGGCATGCATCCAACCGTGTCATCCATCAATGAAATTTCAGAGGTTGATTATACTACAGAACAATCCTATAGTGGGAAATTACCCACTTTCTCAGGAGCTACCATTTCAAACATCTTTTTTGAAATGAAATTTGCGACTTCCCGCTAACAGCTGTAGGAGGGAGATGAGGAGGGGGAAATGAAGGGGAAGGCTCTTCATATAATGAAAAAGAAGAGAGAAACATAGAAGAGGTAGGAAAAGAACATTTAAATTGGCAATATCTTTAAAGAGAAAGCCATATGCTCAGTAAACTTTCCATATTCCAGTTTTATAATTACTCTTGAGGTTCCTGAGGGCTTCTAAATCAGGCCATTTCTGAAAGAAGATATGTTTTTTGTTGTTTCAAACTTAGATAATCTTTTCGCACTTGAAAATTAGGAATGCACATTAAAATGATGTTGATAAGAAATTGAGTAGAGAAATAATATTTTTTATCACCTGGCTTTAATAATAATCACATTAAGTCCAGGTCTCTATTACCCAGTGAAGAAAAGAATGGAGGCAATTACCTTGACAACTGAGACAAAACCATCTAGAAGATATAGTCCTGTTTAGTTAGCTAGATAGTGGATAAGATGCCTGAAATTGATGGTGCTTGTTCAGGAGGCAATGAGCTACCCAAAATGAAACAGAAACTTTTATTTTTTCCGGTCTGTGACAAGCTCTTGCATTGGTTTCCCTTGTGATATGAAGTTATTTAAAAGATGAGTGAGAAATGAAATAGTTGTTGCTTGACATTGGAAAATCATCTAGAATTTTGGACAATTTGATCACTGTTCATTAATTTGGGAGGGTGAATGATTCCATTTAAGACAGAGTAAGGTAAATTCCATAAATGTACATAATAAATACCCTGGAATCTCATATGTGGAAGAAGACAACCAGTTAGAGGAAACCAGGAAAGCCTTTTTGGAAGAAGTAATCTTAAAAACAGGATTTCTAAGTCTTAAATAGGGCAAGGATTGGTGAATGGGAAGAGGGGTAGTGTGTGGGTTATGGGGCAAAAAGCAAGGTATCACTAGGCAGCCCTACTGAGTACAGAAACAAAACAGTAAGCTTGAGAAGTACATTGTGTGTGTTATCGTGTTTGTTTTTGAAGCAGAGAGTAGTGTAGTTTGATAGATACTGGAAACTGTTACCAGAAACTATAATAATAATCATTACAAATGAGTTAATATGTGCTGAGGGATGCCTGGGTGACTCAGTTGGTTAAGCATCTGTCTTTGGTTCAGGTTGTGATCCCAGGGTCCTGGAATTGAGCCCCTGCTTACAGGGAGTCTGCTTCCTCTCTCCCTCTGTACCTCCCCCCACTTGCTCTCTCTCTGTCTCTCAAATAAATAAATAAAATTAAAAAAAAAAAAAAAAGATGTGCTGAGACATAGTACATAGTAGGTCCTGAAATGTTTCTCAGTCTAAAAACATAGCCTTTGCTAAAGTCTCAGATAGACTTTATGGCTCTGGTGAAGTTCATTTGCTGTCAACTAATTTACCTAGGTATAAAACATTTCCATTAATTATTGCAGTGGAAAAAAAGAGTTTTGTTCTTATTATTGTGCTTTGTTTTTGTTTTTTAATAGATTGTCCTTAGATGGGAGAGAAAAAGACTTTTTGTTATGCCCCTCTCACTCCTAAAAAAAATACCCATAAGCATGATAATTGTGGATAAGAGCAATTGACAGGTAAAGAAGGACTTATATTGGCAAGATTGTTTCTTCACTTGGCTTGAAGCTGATTGGGCACAAAAACAGTTTGGTGTTACAGTGGTGGTGCTAGGAAAGGAAGGGACTCACATTCATTTTAGATCCCTGGTCTACTTACTTGCTTCCTTATTTGCCTGATGGATATTCCCCCCCCCCCCAGGAGAATCTTTTCCTTAATAAAGTGAGTGAAATAATCACTTTAATGGAAAGACTTAAAATTTGAAAATCATTTAACTGCAACAATAATTTTCATGAGCTTAGCATTACTCTTTTCATGCTTGCATTTTTACTTAAATGTTGATGTATTTTTAAGATTTCATTACTTTTCAGGTTTAAAGTAGAGTTACATCGTAAAGTAAATGAAATATAATGCATCTTATTTGGTAATTGAGGACTTATTTTTTAAGTACAGGGAATGCTCTTTCTTGTAGACTGTAATTGTAGCTACGTTCATTGTGTCAAATTATACATGCATTATTAGACTTGCAAACCTCATAATAAATTATGTATTTTACTGTTTGGGGGCTTTTGCTTAGTGCCACAAATATTTATATAACCAAAATCTAAGTTATATTTATAAGGAAAAAAACCTTCTCTGAAATCTCTACATTCTTTAGGATCTAACTTTGCTTAATGGTAGGAAACAGAGAACATTTTAGTGGCCAAAATGGGATGGAATACAACTGCTAAACAATTTTTAAGTTCACAATTAAAAATTTACATTCACTTCTATAGTCTTATAAAATAGGTGTTTGTCATAAAACTATTTTTAAGGCTAACAAAATTTGAAAGCATTATAATGCTTAATATAATATATGAGTTAAAAATTGTGGATTTTGAATTTTGTTCTAAAGATTATAATTTAATTTCCTGAATTCACAAAGCTTTAGAATCTTACAAAATGTAATTCTTTAATATGGGGAAGTATCTACTGGATTACTAAGACAAGTAAGGGACTAAGAACTTAATCCAAATAGCATATATTACTATTGTGGTACATATATGGTACACTTGTTTTTTGTATATTTTGAAAGTAGATTTATTCTCTTGTCAATTTCCGCAGAACTGTTTGGCATTTTATTTGTCTTGTCTTTGTTTTCTTTAGTTTTTGTTTTTATGATTCATTTAATGGTAAGAAATTGTATGTCTATATTTTTTACCAAAAAAGTTATATATACATCAGTATTTAGATATCTGATTGCATTGCATATATCTTGCCACTTAGATAAGTTTACCAAGGAAGTGAGTTTTAGTAGGAAGAGATGGACATATTAGGTTTAACACCTCGTTTGCCAAAGTATCATTTTGTTAATATCCAAACTGGATATTGTAGAACATCATTACATTGAAAAATAAGGCATTAGTGTAGTATGCTCATCTCTTTCTGCATTTGAATGGCTATTGAATGGGGAGGTCAACATTCCTCTGATGTTAACATGTAAGTTTTCTGTATTTCCAGGGAAAGCTGAGAGGCAAAACTAATGTACCTGAAAAAAAAAAAAATCCTCAAGTGACTTTAAGATTATTAGAAATGTTTATACAAAATAGCACTCATCCCCACTCCTGACCATTGTACTCTGTTAAAACCAGTAATTTTCATGATTAGCTATGACAAAGATAGGGAAGGGATTATATTATTGTTGTCATAAGAGGGAATAGAAAACCAACAATTCTGTGTTGCATTCAGGCAGCAAAGTACTGATCAGTACTTTTGGATCTTTTCCAGCCTTTGCCTAAAATCTTAGAAGGAGATCCATAGTGATGGTTCATTGGGTGGGTTAGTATAAAGGAAGAATCTATCAATCACTTTTTTCCATTAGAGTCTACATTTCCAATGAGCATTAAAAGACTGAAAACATCAGCTGATAACCATCTGACATTTCCCCTGTCCCATTAAGCACCATTTATAAGTTTGAAGAATGAGATATTTTTTAAAGAAATTGAAAAGATGTTTAAAATTCAATTATTATTTGGTTTAAAATTTAAAAATTCATTTGCTGAGAAATTTGAAAATGATTCCTAAGTGTGGAAATAATGAATAAAATAATAATAACATTGAATTGAACACCTAATATATTTTTTAAAGATTTTATTTATTTATTTGACAGAGAGAGAGAGACAGCCAGCGAGAGAGGGAACACAGCAGGGGAGTGGGAGAGGAAGAAGTAGGCTCACAGTGGAGGAGCCTGATGTGGGGCCCGATCCCATAACGCCAGGATCACGCCCTGAGCTGAAGGCAGCCGCTTAACCGCTGTGCCACCCAGGCGCCCCTGAACACCTAATATTTGACAGATGCTTTCCTTAGTGCTTTCTATGTATTTTAATTTAAATTTTATTTAATGCCTCAACATTCATGTTCTATAAATGAGAGAATAAATGTGCAGACAGGTAACCCAGGTTATTCTTTTAAAGTATGGAGAACATTACTTTAGAAGTCTTAAGAAAATTCTAGAAAGGAAAAGCCTTGTTTCTTATATATCTCAAGAAAGCTTATTATTAAAAGTAATTTCTTAAAAAAAAAGCTTATTTTTAGAGTTTAGTGTTTCATATTGTTTGAAAAATTGTTTTATGTAGCTAGTCGTGGAGAACCATATATTCCAATGGTTACTAATCCACATATTTGACCCACATTAGAACCATTTACAAGTGTGTAAAAGCAGCAGCAAACCTAAAAGCACAAGACACGTTAGAAGCTACCTAGGTAGTTACTACTACTAGGATCAAATTCACTATGCCCAAGATTATGAAAAACATGTTATTTTAGTCTTCCAAGTGCTAAGCATGTTGTTTTCTTAAGATCTATAATTTAGAGAACATAAACACATACTCTTTTTCCTTGATCAAGTCAAGAACTCAGTGAGACCCAAACATAGGACTCTAAAAGATGGAGATAAAATACTAGCTTTACTGATAAAAGTTAAATTAGAAGGGTATTTTGAAATGTGGTCACACGGAGGTTCCTACTACTCCAGTCTTGCAAATAGGCTAACCTTTTGGGGTACAGGTAATGCTGAGTGATAACTGGCCTATCACACAAGGGCCTATCCTAACAACGTACAGCACATAAGAGCTGAAAAAGTGTGTTCAGTACAGGCAGAGAAGAGAAGAGACAGAAGCTAGAAGGAACTGAACACTGTAAAGCTACCTCTTTATTCCAAAGTTGCCATGTGGCCATACAGATTAAGTTTTTCCTGCATCTCAGGAGTGAATGATGGTGTGGAGAGAGGCCAGGAGTATAAGCCTTCAAGGAAATTCCTCATTAAAAACACAAGTCGTGGTGACAGGCTTCCTTCTATTTTATTATTGTAGTAATAATTATTATTTGATAATTATAATAATCTTAATTATTTAGAGCCATTTGTAGAAGTTGTAGATTTTTCATAGTTCAGAGCAGCAGGTTTGGGTAGCAGCAACATTAGGAATAAGAAAGCTAAAACCTAAAGGTCAAGGATTTAGTTGCTTTCTAATTGCTGTCCTCATATCTGCAGACTGTCAGAGAACAGAGGATTAGAACAAGGAACACTCATTTTGCATAAAGATTTTCTACTTCTCTTGACATTTCCAACAACTCAGGAGCATGACCAAATGAAACCTGAAATAATGGATGGGAAAAGTTAGGTGGGAAGACTATCCAATGCAAGAGTTTTGTCTCAGCCTCATTAAGATTCAAAAATCAGATGGAAAAGATGAAGTCAAAGAAGAACAAAAATTACAAGGAATTGGTGGTAATTGATGAAGAGAGATTATAACTGATCGAAAGGAATGAAAATGGTGATTTCAGTTATCTCTGATTTCTAACAAGACTTTAGGGAGTTACAGCAAAATGTTTTGGAATTTCTAACAGGTATATAAGATTATTAGGTCAAAAAATTAATTCACATGAAATTTGAAAATCATTTTATACAATATTCACAGTATTTACCAGTTTCCAGAAAACTAAACTGAATGCTTCAGATTACAAATCCAGTAACACAGGAAGGGTATCTTATATTCTCCTTGTTCTGTTGATTAGTGAAATCTTGAACTCATACTATGTAGTCAATAAATGCTAATAGATTATGGGTAAGTTGTAGGCTCTAAGAAGGATAGATTATTTTTTAAAATTAGTTTTAAATATTCAAGGCTATGATCAAATTTTTGCTATTTTACCAGCAAAGGGGAAGCAATGCAATAAATAGGAAATATTTTTAAAAACAATTTTATTCATCTGCATGTTATGTCACTGTTCTTAAAATTGATTTTATTTCCAAATTAAAGGTTGTCATAGGATAATAATAAAATAATTTTGCATACATGGCAACACAGATAAATTGAAAATACAGGACAAGGTTCCCAAATATTTACTAAGTGGCAGCGAAGAATGATGCTGGAATTCAGTGTTTTTCACAATGCATGTATAACATGGTATATATCCAAATGGGACGTCCTCTTGGCTTTAAAGTCCAATGACCATGACTCTAAATGCTATGATTTATACAATAGCTTGAACACTTTCTCTTATTCAAACTGCCACAGAAAACGAATACATACGATAATAAGTGGGGGAAAAAGTGTTTAAGTTGTTAATATTTTATTTTATTCTTAGTCATAAAGAAAACAAAATTTAATGATAAACTTGAAGTTATTTATGCAAGAAATATTTTTATTTCAATAGCAGTAAATAGGAAAAATGTAAAAAGAAGCCTTTTTTTCCTGATTTCATAAAAAGAATGTCTCAAACAGTATAAGGTGTAAAATAATGCATCAATATCGGTACTTTTTTTCATCTTAATTTGGGTGGAGGGAAAGCCATCAGCCTTCAGTGATATACAGCAGTAAGTATTTAATGCTCAGGCACCTGAGGTAGTCATCTAGGCAATTATACTGTTCGTATCTAGTTGTTGGTTCTTCTGGTCTTGACTGTACTCACATGTGTGGAGCAGCTGATCTGGTATGGGATAAAAATTAGGACATCTTTGTTCTGCTCCATGCATCTCTGATCCCCCATCAGGCTGGATGGTCCTTCTCATGATGATGATAAGAAAGAAAAAGAGAGAGCAAGCCTATTCATGCAAACACTCTTCAAGCCTCTTGGTGTGCCACATTTACTAATATATCATTGGTTAGTGTGAGCTGCAGTGTCAGGCCCAGATTCACAGTTGGGAGCAATACTACAAAGTTACATTGCCAAGGGATTGAACACAGGAATGAATGGTAGAGAAAACAGCAATGGTCTCAAGAGCTGATGTTTGTCTATGTTACACAGAGGTGAACACGTTTCAGAAGAATGTAAAATGTAAAATTTGAATGAAACTTTTAAAATTTATTTATTATTTAAATTCAATTAATATATAGTGTATTATTAGTTTCAGAGGTAGAGTTCAGTGATTCATCCGTCTAAATAACATCCAGTGCTCATTACATCTGTGCCCTCCTTAATGTCCATCATTCAGTTACCCTACCCCCCCACTGCCCTCCCATCCAGCAACCCTCAGTTTGTTCCCTATGATTAAAAGTCTCTTGTAATTTATCTCCCTCTCTGATTTCATATTGCTTTATTTTTCCCTCCCTTCACCTATGCTTCTCTTTTGTTTCTTAAATTTCACATATGAGTGAAATCATATGATAATTGTCTTTCTCTGATTGACTTATTTCGCTTAACATAATACCCTCTAGTTCCATCCACGTCATTGTAAATGGAAAGATTTCATTTTCTGATGGCTAATATTCCATCGTATGTGTATATATATATATATATATATATATATCACATCTTCTTTACAGAGATAAAGTGAAACTATTACTGTAAAGTTGCAACTATATGAAAAGACCCAGTTTATTCTTATAGATATTTTTACTTCTATTGATATTGCTAAACAAAAGGAAAAGAAAAAAGTTTTAAGAGTAATTCCTAGCTATATATATATTTTTTATTTAGAGCCATATATTTTTATCATAGAATAAGCAAAGTTTATTTGGGGGGGGGAAGCTATGCTTTACAAAACATAGTCATTAGTCAGATTCTAGTGAGATAAATTAATATGTCTTAATTATTTTTCACAAGTTAAAATATATTAACTATCACAAATATAAAAAAAAATTGTGATTTTTCAAAAGGTTGAAAGTTACTAAAAATCACATCTATTTTTTTGGAAAAGAGAACTTACTATTGGCAATCAAATATTTTTCCAATCTGATAAAAACAGTTGAAGCTGTGAGAAGAAAAGTTTATTACATACAAACATATATATAATGTGGTACAGTATAAAATAATGTATTATGTTTCTGTATATAGTCCCATTAAAACTAACTGCCAGAAGGGCGTAAGAAACTTCTCTTAGAACAAGATGGACTTTAACATTTCATTGGGGAGGAAATTAAAGTAACTTATTTTACATACCTTTCTTTGCCTATAGTTTTTCTGACTTAATTACAATGTTCTTGTGTGATTCAAGACTGATAAAAATCTCAAGAAAATCAGTCCTGGCAAAAAACTGTGTTCCAACTAGAATTTTGATTAATTTTACACAAAATAATATAATTATAAAATATTAATGGATTTGTTTTTGTTGGAACAACTGATCTAAATCAGTGAGACCCCTTTATATTAAATTTAAAATATTAGAAACTATAATTTCATATTCCATGAAATAGACCAATACTGTTTTGAATTAAATTTAATTTCCTTTTTTACTCACTGTAAGACTGTTAGTTTTCTATTGTTGCTATCATACATTACCACAGAATTTAGTGACTTCAATCAGTATACATTTCTGATCTCAAGGTTGTATAGATCAGAAGTCTAGGCAGGCTCACTGGGTCCTCTGCCTAGTATCTCATTAGGCTAAAATCAAACACCAGCAGGACTGTGTTCTTGTTCAGAATCTGCTTCCAGGCTCATTCAGATGGTGGACAAAATTCAGTTCTAGGTACTTGTAGAACTGAAGTTCCTTTTTCCTTGCTGGCTGCCAGGTTGAGAACAGTTCTCATCTTCTAGAGGTTGTCCGGATTCCGTGACTCATTTTCCCCTTCCTGCAAGTTCAAAGCAAGTAAGGTGGGTCAAATGTCATGTTTTGAATCTCTCTAACTTAACGCTTCTGTCTCATTTTTTTTCTGTATTTAATGGCTTCTGTAATTATATTAGACCCACCCTCCCGGATACTTTTCCTACTGTAAGCATATTCCCAGATTCTAGGGATTTGGACATTGTTGGTTCATAAGCTCCTCTGAAGCTTTCTGGGTGTAATCTGAAATCAATCTCCATACTTAGAGAACAGGCAGATATTGAAGAAAGAGGCAGCCCACTCCAGGGTGGTAGGTGTTTTAATAAGCAAGGGAACTTACATACAATGCTTGTCTTGAGTGGCAACAATACCAGTGGATTCCCGAGCCCACCTGCCTGATTTTAAAAGTTTATATAGAGGACTTACCTGGTTCAGTCATGTATACCATGCAGGTGTTCTCAACATCACATCACTGTCTCAAGGGCATGTTCTTGGAGCAGCTCTGGGAATGGGAAAGGAAAACAGAACCCACATTCCAAGGACTGGAGAGAGGATAAGGAGGCTGTGATTGCCTGAGTCCAGCTCACAAGTCAACCAACGCTCATGTCTTTTGAATGACCTCCCCCTCCAGACATGGACATATTGGGGAGACAATTCTGTTTTCCACAATAACTCACTAAATATCTACTACGTGAGAAAGAGCTCTCAAAGCTATTTAAAATAATTGGAGTAGTTAATTTTATTGAACACCAGGAATTACACTAAGAACTCTTTGTGAATTATTTACTCTAATCCCCTATATGAACTGAAGACACTTATTATTCTTACTTTACTAAAGGGGAAACCGAGGCTTAGATATCTTTCAAATGCTAAGTCCAGTTACACAGACCACAGAATCTTTGGAGTAACTGCTATATAGAGCTCCTTTGCTTAAACTATTGCTGTGATTGTCTTAACCAAAAAAGAAAATTATCATGACATATGAAATTCCTTCTATTTCGGTCAAACTTCTAACATGCTATAACAAAATAATTTACTTTTGGCAAAATGTTCTAGAATAAAAGTGATTTTCATTAATATATTTGCAACTTTGTGTTCAGAATTGTCAGTGCCTAAGTTTACCCAAAATAAAGTATTTCCCATGATTATCTGCCCACATCATTCTTGTCTCCCCTCCAGTTTGAATTTTGCTTTAATGCTTTAACAATATTGATAAAAGTGTGGGCGGAGGGGCGTGGAAGCAGCTGATCTGTTGTATAAGAAGATGAAAAGATATCAAATATAATTACAATAAAATAAGTAAAGTTATCAAATCAAATGAAATTCTACAGGTCACTGAAACCTTATATTGAGAAGAGATAAAGCACAGTGCAGAAGCACACAGAACCTTAGACTCTTATGCATTCTTATACCTACATGAGTGAGGTAAAGAGAGGACAACAAGACACAGGGGAAGCTTGAATAAGCAGGATTAAGGGTTTGAGAAGCACTGCAGTCTACGGCCATACCACCCTGAACGCGCCCGATCTCGTCTGATAAGCACTGCTGCAAACACTTACCACCTCTCCTGGTTGCTCTTATAGTGAATTTCTTTTCCTTGCTAAGGACAATATAAAAAACAAAACATTAAGACATAAGCAAATTATACACACACACACACACACGCCAATACACATGCATACACGCACACATAATGCGAAAAGTAGCTGAAGGCAGAGCCACATTGCATAGGGAAGCTTTGAATAATATTGAGAGAGTCTCTGCTGCAGACATTGAATGTTGCATAAAGAAAGTAATTTGAGTTATTTATAAAAGAGTTGGTTAAACTGTGTGCTTCGGATAACTGAGAATGGTACAAACCTTTTATTTCTCCCACTGAATTGGTAGAAGTCAAAGTAGATAATAAATCATGGAATTGAGTATCTGTGCAGTTGCTCCTGCTCTGATTGCAATATTGGGCTTACCTGAGATTGTAGCAGTTTGCTGCTGGGGATTGCCCTCCCTGTCCCCTTTTCTGACCCAAACTGGGTATTGGATATAGAACAAGTAGCCAATACATACCTCTTCATTTTTGTTTCTTTCACATGGAAAGGAAGATGTCAGCAGCATTTATGATGCAGAGATATTCATGGGAATAAAAGATAAAACAGCATCCTACTGCATGGCAAATTATCAGGACTCATTTCCTGTCTGTTCCTTGTTTTTCTTAATCTGTCATTGTTTGGACCTATTTCTGTCTACCTCAGTCCCTCTTTAGGGTTTAAGTGCCACCATCTTATGTGTTTATCAGATCTCACTTCGGCCCAATCGGCCACCTAATTACACCCTGTGAACTTACAGTTTTCATTGTATTCATCAGTTCTGGCTGTATACATCTGGTTGCCAACCCTGAACTTAACTTGTTTCTGCTTTCTAAATAGCTTTATTAAGATGTTTGTATAACTGAGTTTTACTCTTTTTCCTTCATCCTCCCCCATTCACTGGGAACTGTACAAGGGCTCACTCACTACAGCTCCTCAGCTTCCCTTCTAATATCCTCAACTACACACAGTGAGTGCCAAACTCAGAGATAAGATGTCCCCATCACTCCTGCCACATGGTCTCTGACAAAAAGGAGGCAGGGTGATTTAAACTGAATCAGTCTTAGCACATGTTATAATCTAGAAATTAGAAGTCAGAATGATCTCTATAACCAATGATAATTTCAGTACGTTCCTTAAATTCCAAAATATATTTGTAAAAAAGTGCGGAGTTTTACTGAGTATTCTTCAATAATGAAACAATCATAAATAATTAATTTTGGCTTTCTAATTTATTTAATAGGTACCAAAAAAGGTGTCAATAATTAAATATCATAATCTTCACATTGGCTTGGTGGTTTCTAACAAAGTTGGCCAATAATTCAGAACAGAATTCTGTACATGTAAATTTACCTTAATTCCTTGTCTTAAGTTGTAATACTTCCAATTATTCCTTGATTATATATCTACATTATGTTTTTAAATATCCTCCTGGAAAAGAGATTTTATGATAGAGCTCTTACCATGGGGATGTTTGACTTTAGCTTAAAAAAGCATCTACTCTGTGTCACTAATATACTAAGATGTGAAATGGAAAATTTTTATATTCATAGCTACACAGAGTTCTTGTAAATTGCTGAAACATGAAATAACCAAATAAACTTTATTATTGAAATGGGTTTCTTAAGAACATAAATGTAATGTAACTTTCAAACCTGTTAAACCATAAAGAACTACAGCGATTTCATAACAGGAAGCACAGTGTGTATAAAACTATGTAGCATAAAATATTCAGCTGCTAAAGTAACAGGAAGGTTCCAGGAGGTATTTTCATAAATCTGGAAACAGTTAACCTGTTTTGATGATCTCCCTCATTCCATTTACCTGAATAGCAGGGCCTAGATTCCTTTGTCTATGGAGTTTATAAATTTAATTTAGTTGAGTCTGTATTTTGAAACAGTCTTTCATATATTCTAAAGTTCAGCAACTTCTGGAGAAAATGGAATGGTGTTATTCAGATTAAAAAGTATTCTTTTCTAAGTTTTTTTTTTATTATTTGGTAAGTAAAGCAAGAATAAAGTGAAGGAGACAGAATAAATGACATCACATTTTTGATGTGAAGAAGCAGAGACATAATACATTTAAATGACTTTTGTTCAAGGCCCCTGGTCCCCAGGCCTTAAGAATTTTCTTTTTGAAAGATATTTGGGAAATGGTATTGCTTATGCACTCACCAGAGTGGGAACATTCTATACCCTGTGAAACACGGACATCCAGATGTGCAGATGATGTCATAGGACATTTTTAAAGATTATTAGCCTGCATTTTTGCATGTATGTTGACTTTTCATAAATGACCTTTGAGTTGAGTGTTAGTGGAAAATCTTACCTTTGCATGTGTATTTCAAGATTTTTTTTCATATTAAAACACAAATATACAAATCTAAATGGAGCATTTATATTAGTTTATAGATATGAGTATAACAAAAATAGTATTATGCTTATTTATAAGTAGCTGAATTAATTTAATTAAGATTAGCTAAGATTGGACTTTAACCTGAAAACTTTTCCTAGAAAACTGATTATATTTGAAATTAAACTAATACTTTAGTTTAAAAGTATATGTTTGTGCCATGTAATTCAAAGAAAAGAAAGATTTTTGGAAAAGTTGTATGGAACTGCTTCTTCATGTGGGGTGAGAAAAGCCAGACAATTTACATCTCATTAAAAAGAATTCAGGTTTAGTCTATGAACTGCTTATATGCGTGATGTTACATAACGTGTGTGTGAATTTGTTCTTTTGGTATATGGCCTTTCAAATATCTATTGAGTAATCTAAGTCACGGTGAAGGCCTTTTACCACTGATGACCCGGAACACACATCCAGTCCTCCCTGCCTCTTACCTGTTGATGGTTGGATTAGCATGACCCGCCAGGTAGCAGGACAAAGGGAAGGCTATTTGGTATGCCACCGTACTCCATATTTACTGTACGTATGAAGTTGAAAGAACATTGAACAAGAAAAATAAAAAGAATTTAGCTTTTCTGGCTACCTTCCAGGGCATTGTTAATAAATCTATAAACTATGAAAATTCCCCATCTATTTAGTAAAAATGAAAGGAAGATGCTACTTTCCAGAACTTGACAATATAAATCTGACTTAGCTTTGAATAAACTCTATGCTATCACAGTTTTTAAACTTAAAGTGACAGGGAAGTATTAATATGTTCACATTTTCTTAGCTGACTTCTGAAAGTAAATGTGACTTGATATCTTATTTTGACAGATTTCTAATTATTTTGTTTTGTGCACATACTTATTTTATGACTTTTATTCCATCTACTTTGGCATTTTTAAAGTACACTTAATTATTTAATATTCTTTATTGGTGAGAATAATTATGAGTTGATTCTTCCTAAAGATAATGATGAAACTGTTAATATACTAAAGTGATATCTGTCATAATAATGAGGAGCTATCTGTTAAATGGATCTAAAGCCATTATTATTAGGTTACTGCTGTTATACTTCTAGCTAAATGTCCTGGTTTCTTCTCTTGCTCTGTCCTTTCTCATTTTCCACACAGCAGCTAGAGAGAGCTATTAAATACTTATTAACCACATACCACTCTTCTACTTAAAACCATTCAGTGATCTTAGGATAAATTTTAGTTTTCTTTTCTCAGCCTGTAGGGCCCTACATGATCTGGTCCTGTCTTTCTACTGTTCCTCATCCATCCTCAACACAGTCCTTGCCTGCTCTCTGTGGTCGCTCTGACCTTCCTTCTATCCATTGAATACATCAGCTCCTTTCAGCCATAGTGCTTTTGCACATGCAGTCACCTGTACCTGAAACCACCTGCCCCTAAATCATCCTATAGATGCCTCTTCCTTCTCGTCATCCTGATGTCACATCTTCAGTGAGGACTCCCCTAACCACCTCATCAAAAATGACATTCTCCCCACAAATCATTGCCATATCACTTTGTTATGTTTTTCTTATAGCTGAATTATTTTGTTCAGTTATTTTATTGTTACTGTTTGTTTCCCTCCATTCACATGTAAATGAGTGAAGTGATGTGGGTGATGCCCCTGTCTGTTTTGCACACTGCATCATAGGCTCTTGATACATATTTGTTGAAATAATGAAAAAAAGTTGCACATTAGAGTGCTTTGTAAATCCTGAAGCATATCCAATTATAAGATGCAATTATTAGCTGAGTAACAATGAGACAAGTCTTTTATATATACTTGTCCTGGTAAGCTGGATAAAAACATGTGTGAGTGTGTGCTGTCCTTAAGGATAAGTAGATAAGCGGTCACCCAAAGTTTATGGGGCACACATTTTGATATTGATTCCTTTTCAAACTACTGGGCATCTTCTGTGTTGGAAATAATTAGAGCCTGTGAACTGAAGTGAAGGAAACATTTACAATGCTGAATAACCTAAAGTGAAGACAGGGGTATCTAATTAGTCTTTCTTGTGACAATCTTTTTTTGGATTAATATTCTCTTTGAAAAGTCTAACAGTGGTGCTTATGTCACCGACTCTACTGATAATTAATAGTGTTCGCCATACACCTACACATATTCCTTCCAAAATATTCTTGTGTAATGCCACTACCGGAAAGAACAATTTCAATTAGAGAGGCGAGCTTTTGAAGTATATATCATGCGGCCTATTATAAGGAATGTGTCCTATTATAAAAGAAAAATCTGCCATAGAACATAATAGTTTATATAACTTGCCTGGGATATTGTTTAACAAAACATTTTATGGATACTTCATCAGAACGTGACTTGATGAAGAAGCAGGACTGGCATTCATCCACATTTTTCTTTTTTTAAAGCCCTAAGATGTTTTCTTGTACTATTTCCACCCTAGTCACAAGCTTATTAACTTGGGAATGAGGTGACAGGGCCTTTGTCTTCGAATCTTGTAATTATAATTAATAGTAAGTTAAAGGGAAGCAGAAAGCTTATATTCAAAATTTAAAGTAAAATGACTTTGTGGCACTTAGGGCAGGTGCCAGGAAGATATTAAGTAAGAGCTCATTATTCTTATTAATTAGAACTTCAGGAAGACATCTTTGAGAAGCAAAGTCATTTTATGATTACGACAGGGACACTTATTGTGGACAGAGCTTGGGGAGAGGAACTGTGTTCTTATCTGAGGTTGCCCAGGGCCTAGCAGAGGCTTTCCCACATGGCCCACAACTACTTTGTGCCAGTTGTATACATGAAGACAGAGATAGACAGTGTATACATACTGTCTACTATTTTCCTCAATGCATTTCTAAAAGTCATATCATGAAATAACCACAAAACTTTATTATGTTTACTAGTGAAAGTATTATGTGTGGGGGCTGCATTTTCACCAGATGATTTAACATCATATAAAGCCCAGCAGTAGCCAGTGTCTGTCAAAGCCATATGGAAACATCATTTCTCTCTTAAGTATCTACAATTTTAAGTACTAAATTTACTACCCATGTTCTTTAAAAGAAGCATGTATGGTTTATAGAAGTTAACTACATGAAGGGCTGGGTTACAATGAAGTACAATAGTGTTGAATAATAATAGCTAACTTTAATGAAAAGCCAACCATGTTCAGGTATTGTTTCAACCACTTTACATATATCAACTTATTTTATCCTCACAACACCTCTGTGAATGAGGTTTATGAGTCCCTCCTTTTTACAAATATGGAAACTGAGACTGTACACTATACAATGTAATTAGCTACTGAGGAATTTGTAGGCCAATATTCAAATCTAGGTATTCTGGCCTCAGGGACTCTGTGCTGTGATAGTGTTCACTGAGTGTTCGTTACTTGCCTACCACCATTCTAAGTCCTGTACTTGTATTTACTTACTTATATGAGGTCAATACTATATTCTTCTCATTTTTCACATGAGGAAGCTGAGGAAAAGGCTACTGAAGTGACTTATCTGAAGATGCCTAGCAAGTAAACACTGGAGCAAGAGTTCAAACTCACATCTTACTCCTGAGCCTACACTCTTAAACACTAGGCCATTTCATGCCATGCAAATGCTTTACATCAGAAGTAGGCAAACTAGGGCCCAAAAGCCAAATCTGGCCCACCACCTGGTTTTGTAAATAAAGATTTATTGGAACACAACCTTGCTTATTCATTATGTTTTGTTTATTGCTGCTTTCATTCCACAATGGCAGAGTCAAGTAGTTACAGCAGAGACCATATGGTTCATAAGTCTAAAATATTTATTATCTGGCCCTTTACATAAAATGTTGTCCAACTTCTGCTTTAGATCACAAGTACTTCTTTCTCAAACATCTTTCATTCATCCCCCACTACTCTGAACCTAGCCAGTGCCCAATTTCCAGAAAATAACAAGATCACACAGAGTGATCTGAGTTGGGATTTGCTACTCTTGATCAGGGGTCTTTATCACTATGACCCAGTCTTTGCTGATATATTTATTCAGTGACCAATTCAATAACAAGTATTGATTGATTGATTATTAATGAAAACATTCTCATCTGTATATGCTGGGCATGTTTCTGTTTACTTAAAGACCATTTCAAGGATGGGGGTTCCTGGGTGGCTCAGTTGGTTAAGTGATTGACTCTTGATTTTGGCTCAGATCATGATCTCAGGGTCCTGGGATCTAGCCCTGAGTCAGGCTCCATCCTCAGCAGAGAGTCTGCTTCCCTTCTCCCTCTCCATCTGCCCCTCCCTCTGTTCATGTACTCTCTGTCTCTCCCTTTTTCTCTCTAAAATAAATAAATAAATAAATGTATATTTTTAAAAAGATCATTTCATAGAGAGATAAATGTATATTTTTAAAAAGACCATTTCATGGATGAAGTAACATATATTCTTTAAAAACTAGAATATCTGTGCTTGATCAAAATTTGTCCAGAATGGTTAGAAGAAAACTCATTTATAGATGAGAGATATTTAAAAAGAAAAAAAGAATCATTATTAGAAAAGGTTTTTATGAACAAAGAAACCTGAGATTATGATGATAGGATTAGACCATACAAAGTAGAAGTAGACATTACAAGTGGTTTGAAGGAGGCCCCAAAGTAGAAGGGATCAGAAAGAGTCTGGAAGAACACTTTCAAAACTGATTAACTACCAATGAGTTTGTGTTTATATTTTTTTCTTAACTCCTACAAATAGCTCCCCTCACAAAAGTCATCCTGGAAACTTATCTTTCGAAGTCCGTAAAAACATCAATGATTTTAGTTATCTTACTTAAAGAGGGTAATTTATCATCTAGTCAAGTGTGCACATGTCTGCCAGGAAAGCTTAGAGCCAACATATATCATACTCAGTAGCTTCAAGGATTTGGTTTGCCTTCTTATGTGTGTTTGAATATAGAATTCATTTCAATCTGACATTTTTTACCTCTCATCATATTTTTCTTCTAATTAAGTTCTATAAATGTATCTTCTACCACATTTGAGCTGTAATAAATTCCTTTCCTGGATTGGCCTTCTGAAAGTCACAAACCACCATTGTGATGAATTGCAAAATGACTAATTTCCCTTTTGTATTTATTTTGAGCAACAGAATGCTGGAGAAAAATGAAGCAGTGTTTCACTAAAAAGAAGGTCCTGCTTGTAGTGATTACCTGCCTGTAAATTGAATATTTCCAACAATGACTGACCCCAGCAGATTTCCAAAACTGTATAGGTCTAATGCAAGGACATAATTTTGCAGCCCCAAATTTTGGGATTTAATGGTATTACTGGAAGGGATCCATAATGAGGAAAGTTTTGCTCTCATGTAAGCCCTGGAGTTAGCGATGTAGGTGTGGACTGAGACCATGATGTCTTTGGGAAATTGTTTTCCTAAATTCTGTATTGCAGAAGAAAGGAACAAGGCCATTCGTAGAATGGACTGCAGGAGAAATGAATGTGTAATTTTTATTTTTTAAGTCATTATTTGTTTTACTTCACTATATAGGCAAGTAAATGCATTATGTCTTTGATATGAGATGGCTCTGTTGAAATTGAACAATTTGTTGGTAATATATAGGCTGGTATTTTAATAGGTGCTTAACATTGGGCACATTTGTTCCTATTACATTGTAAAGCATAGATGAAACTCTATATAAATAAGATTAAAGCATTGCCATAGATAAAATATCAGGCATTAACCTTGTAGACTCTTGATTTTAGAATGGTTTAACTCCAATATTTAAATAGCCACAATGATCATAGCCCAGTTCAAATAATACTGCTTAATGTGTTAATCATTAATTTTACATACTTCTTTCTCATTTCCCTCTATGCCTTTATAGAGTGGGAATTGCCTTATGCATCCTGAATTCATTACCGTAATTTGTGTACTGTGCATTGACTGAAGCCAATTTAAGTGGCATATTAGCTTAGAATTTGAGCTTCTTCACTTTGTGTAGATAGTGGGCCATGGAGTTAATGTTTCATTTATAGCATTTGTTATAGAGCTATGATAATGTGGTTATGATTCATGATCTTTTCCTGGATAATGCCTGATTTAAGATACACTGTAGTCTGAAAAGAATCTTGATTTTCTATAATAAGCATGGCTACTGGTCCAAATATCCTAACGCAATTATCACTGGCATAGATTTTCCTCTGTAAAAGAAAAATCAAAATTATTGTTTTCAAGTCAGGATTAAGATTTTCACCTAAACCAATGATCTTACTTTGCAAATGACTAATCTGAGATCCAGAGAAGTTTGTTAGATTGATGGCGATCAGAAAACTGCAAGCATTAAGAGCTATAGGCAGGACATAGAACCTGGCTCTTCTGACTTCTGAGCCAACACTCTGCGAGCAGTCCTACCTCGCTGAAATGGGATAAATGCTGTCATTTCATTTATTCATAATATGGAACCATTTGCTGTGATCTCCCCGTAACAGTATTTTCTTGTCTCCCCTTGTGTAGCATCATCCTGCACCCCCGCAAAGACATCCTAGTCACTTGTGGGGAGGACCGCCTCTGGAAGTTGGTGGGGCTCCCCAAAGGCAACGTGCTTCTCACAGGATTCGGCCACACCGACTGGCTTTCCAACTGCTGCTTCCATCCCAGGTCAGTACACACAGCTCCCTGAACCTGCCTACTCTCTCCAGGAATGCACTTCTTTACTCTGTTTTATCACTCTACTGGCTTTTTTTTTTTTTAACTACTTTATTGAAGTATGAATGACATACAAAAAATTGTGCAAAGTTAATGCATGTAACTTGGTAAGTTTGAAAGTAAGTATACATCCTTGAAACCACCACCATAATCTATGCCATAAACATACCTATCATCCCCAAAAGTTTCCACCCACCCACATTATTATTATTATTTATTATAAAATACTCAATGTAGCATCTACCCTCTTAGAAATTTTTAAGTATATAATACAGTATTGTCGACTCTATGATACACAATCGATCTCTAGGACTTAGTCATCTTGTATAAATGAAAGTTTATACTTTGCTGGCTTTGATGACACTTTTTCTCTGGAACCCCACACCCTCCACTGAATTTTGAGACATGTACATAAATGCTTTTTTGGCTTTCATTATATTGATTTTAGATTGACGGCTTTTGATATTTGGAACATGTAAAAATTAGTCCATATGCTGACACATTTAACAAAAGTAATAAGTATCCCAGGACAAGCACTATTAATGCTCCTTGTACACACAAGCTTTGACAAGGCACATGATTTCTATTCAAGAATACATGCCAGTGTTTACTTTGCTTCTCTTAATCTTGCAGATTTTCCTCTTAGAATTAAGTTATCTACCAAAAAGGATCAGAAGGTAGCGATCAGTTTCTTTAAAAATTTAATGACATTCAAGATATTAAAGAGAGCAAAGCAAAAGTGAAAGCATCAAACCCTGTAATTGCAGAATTCACTGTATTTGGGTACCCAGAGGCTAAGGGCACAGAAGTAAAGACATTGTTAAACACACAGATAACTTTATTTCTAGTGGCAGAAAGCTCTGTCCACACTTGTTCCTGAGGGCAACTTCTACCCCCAATCCTGACTATATTTTCTCGTTCATCATTATATTTGACATTTGTAAACACTGTTGCATCTGGCTCTAACACTCTCTGGTCTAGGTACTCTTGGAGCTCATAGTTCTTGATACAATTTCTAAACTATTCCATTGAGAAATTTTGTTCTTTGGAGGACTCTATTGATTTATTTTCATGTTTTCACAAAATTCCCTTTCTTTTAAAACTATCTTTGTCTTTTGAATGTAAATGAAATTAGATTGAAATAAAAATAAACCAAATTGTTCAGAAATTTGTGAGTTAATGAGAAAAGTGAGCTGATTTATTTTAATTTTTGAAAAGCTCCTCAAAGTGTAATTTATTTTTGGTACTAGGTGTGTGAACTTAATTTTTAAACATGTAGTGCATTTCATATCTGGTATACAGATGAACAGATTCATGCCACTCCTCACCCCTTAGGAACATAAAGCCCATCTTGCTAGCAGAGACAACACAATTAGTAGTATAGTCTATCACTTTTGTAGCTGCTGGCCATGCTAATCAGGTTTCCATAATGCCCTGTTACCATGGCAGCCAGCGACTCAGAGATTTTCTCATTAGTGCTTGACCAGCACAAGGTCCTTTTAATAGATCTTCCTGTTTTCCCACTCAATTATTGAAATTAAAATGAGGTGAAATACATCATTATTCACTCATAATATGAATTTACATTCAGTACTTTCTTTGGCAGAATTGTAGTAAAATGCAGCTACACTCTTTTTTTTTTTTTTCCCCTAGTGCATAGGGTAAAAATAATGAGAAACTACTACTTAAATGTTTTTAAGTGAGAGATATTGAATAGCAAGTGTTCTTTTTGTAGGATTAATGAAAAGTGATAAATGATTGTTAGAAACAACAAGAAAAAGACTTTTATATTTGGGGTAGAAATATCAAAGAAAGAGTTTATATTCAAAACCTCAAAATTTTAGAATGCAAATCAACACTGAAGGCCATATGCACATAATATATGTGTAATATATATATATAATATATATACATATATATAATGTTTATGTTTTAAACTTGAAATTTATACTCTCTGAAATTTAAATTTGTGACATTTGATTTTTATTATAGTTAAGGTAATTGGGTCAGTAAAAAGTTGTTTATTGTTGAAGGTAATATTTTTTCTCTTTCTCTGTATACTGATCTATAATTTAAAAATTAAACACAAAATAAATTTGATTCAAATATGATACTTCAATATGTAGTTGGATTTTGGCTAGTGAATGCAATTGAAGTCTTTCTCAGAGCCCGTATGTGTGATCAACTTGATTCTACTTGATTCTACTCCCTTGGAAGAGGCTCAGAGTGGACACACTATATACTGAAACATACGTGATCCCTGTGCTCTTCACGTAGGAAAAGAAACTTGTATATTTTCTTTATTTAATTTTTAATTATAGTTGTTCTTAGCTGTAACTAGGAACTGTAACTTATGTAACTTCTAACTGGATGTCTTCCTGATTACTATTCAATGCGGTGTCTCTTTTTCCACAATGACATAACTCAAATTTCTTTTGGGGGTTAATCCTATGTGATATGACAGCGGTATACCCTGACTTACCCAAATTAGTCTTTGTTGTCCTATTTCCCTTGCCATAGTAGACCTTTTCAATGCATAAACAACAAATATAACAGTCATAGAAATATCAATATCAGGCAAAGAAGGATTGACAGATGAAAAAAATAAAATGAGAAGATGACTTTTCACTTGAAGATTCAGGTAATATGATGTAGAAATATATAAAACAAAAGATCTGGTAAATACAGGAAGATTCTGACAAAACTGTAGTTATCAGAGTCAAAAGATTATTTCAGTTTTTAATCTTTCAAGTAAAACAAAGCTACAATGGAACTAGAGGAATTAATAAACTAGTAAGTCTATTTAATAGTATATGTTGAACTTTATACTTTATGAAGAGAAAATATAGATACTTCAAAAACATTTATTATTAGTTTTGTTTTAAAACATATAAATCTTAAGCCAAAAATTTAGTGCAAATGAGTTCTTCAGAATATAATTACACAATCTGTAATTTGTAAACAAGATTTAATAATAAAAGAAAATAAATAACTAAAATAAAATAAAACCTGCATTATTAAAAAGTAAATTACTATTGAGTCACAGAGGAACTGTAAACTGTCACTACCTAGTTGGTGAACAGTCAGTACCACAATACTTACCAAATGTATAAGATGTAACCAAAGCTGTAGTCAGAGTAAAATTCATAGCTTTCACTGCTTTATTATTAAACACACACCAAAAAAATGAGAATTAGTGAATTATAAATTCAAATTAAAAACTACAACTGGTCAACAAAATGTAGAAAAGCAAAAGAATGAATAAATGAAGAATAGAAATTAATTTAGACCCACTCTCGCCACTATTATTCAACATAGTACTAGAAGTCCTTGCAACAGCAATCAGACGACAAAAAGGGATCAAAGGTATTCAAATCGGCAAAGAAGAAGTCAAAATGTCTCTCTTCGCAGATGACATGATACTCTATATGGAAAACCCAAAAGAAGCCACTCCCAAACTATTAGAAGTTATAGAGCAATTCAGTAACGTGGCGGGATACAAAATCAATGCTCAGAGATCAGTTGCATTTCTATACACGAATAACGAGACCGAAGAAAGAGAAATTAGGGAATCCATCCCATTTACAATAGCACCAAAAACCATACGTTACCTTGGAATTAACTTAACCAGAGACGTAAAGGACCTTTATTCTAGAAACTATAAATCACTCTTGAAAGACATTGAGGAAGACATAAAAAGATGGAAAGATATTCCATGCTCATGGATCGGAAGAATTAACATAGTTAAAATGTCCATGCTACCCAGAGCAATCTACACTTTCAATGCTATCCCGATCAAAATACCGAGGACATTTTTCAAAGAACTGGAACAAATGTCCTTAAATTTGTATGGAAACAGAAAAGGCCCCGAATCTCCAAGGAACTGTTGAAAAGGAAAAACAAAGCTGGGGGCATCACAATGCGGGATTTCGAGCTGTACTACAAAGCTGTGATCACAAAGACAGCATGGTACTGGCACAAAAACAGACACATAGACCTATGGAACAGAACAGAGAGCCCAGAAATGAACCCTCGGCTCTTTGGGCAACTAATATTTGATAAAGCAGGAAAAAACATCCGGTGGGAAAAAGACAGTCTCTTCAATAAATGGTGCTGGGAAAATTGGACAGCTACATGCAAAAGAATGAAACTTGACCACTCTCTCACACCATACACAAAAATAAACTCCAAATGGATGAAAGACCTCGATGTGAGACAGGAATCCATCAAAATTCTAGAGGAGAACATAGGCAGCAACCTCTACGACATCGGCCAAAGCAACCTTTTTCATGGCACGTCCCCAAAGGCAAGAGAAACAAAAGATAAAATGAATTTATGGGACTTCATCAAGATTAAAAGTTTCTGCACATCCAAGGAAACAGTCAGAAAAACTAAGAGGCAGCCCACGGAATGGGAGAATATATTTGCAAATGACACTACAGATAAAGGACTGGTATCCAAGATCTACAAAGAACTTCTCAAACTCAATACACGAGAAACAAATAAACAAATCAAAAAATGGGCAGAAGATATGAACAGACACTTTTCCAATGAAGACATACAAAGGGCTAACAGACACATGAAAAAATGTTCAAAATCATTAGCCATCAAGGAAATTCAAATCAAAACCACACTGAGATACCACCTTACGCCAGTTAGAATGGCAAAAATAGAAGGCAAGAAACAACAATTGTTGGAGAGGATGTGGAGAAAGGGGACTCCTCCTACATTGTTGGTGGAATGCAAGTTGGTACAGCCACTCTGGAAAACAGTGTGGAGGTCCCTTAAAAAGTTAAAAATTGAGCTACCCTATGATCCAGCCATTGCGCTACTGGGTGTTTACCCCAAAGATACAGATGTAGTGAAGAGAAGGGCCATATGCACCAATGTTCATAGCAGCAATGTCCACATAGCTAAATTGTGGAAGGAGCCGAGATGCCCTTCAACAGATGACTGGATTAAGAAGTTGTGGTCCATATATACAATGGAATATTACTCAGCTATCAGAAAGAACGAGTTCTCAACATTTGCTACAACATGGACAGCACTGGAGGAGATAATGCTAAGTGAAATACGTCAAGCAGAGAAAGACAACTATCATATGATTTCTCTCATCTATGGAACATAAGAACTAGGATGATCGGTAGGGGAAGAAAGTAATAAAGAAAGGGGGGGTAATCAGAAGGGGGAATGAAACATGAGAGACTACGGACTATGAGAAACAAACTGAGGACCTCAGAGGGGAGGGGGGTGGGGGAATGGGATAGACCGGTGATGGGTAGTAAGGAGGGCACGTATTGCATGGTGCACTGGGTGTTATACACAACTAATGAATCATCGAGCCTTACAGCAGAAACCGGGGATGTACTGTATGGTGACTAACATAATATAATAAAAAATCATTTAAAAAAATAATAAAAATTAAAAAAATTAAAAAAATAAATTAAATTAGAATAAAAAGAGTGAATATGTATTAATCTAAAAGGTTTTTTGAGAAAAAATAGTGAAATAGTAAAATAAGAAACTATATAAGTAGATACCTCAAAAAACTGCTGATAAAAAAAAAGTGAGGAAACAGAAATATAAACCTTATGATTTGGGAGGAGTTAAAGCCACAGAGATAAAAAAATACACGCACATATATATATGTCATATATATGTATATGTTTGGAACTTTTGATAAAATAATAGATTTCTATAAAAATAAACATTACCAACACTGAATCAATGGAATGGAAACCCAGAATAGATTAATAACAATGGAAAAAAGAAAACAATTCTGGAAGTTCTACCTTGGGCTCCCATGTTGAACAGTTCTATTGGCTGAGTTTTTAAAACTTTATTTAAAAAAATCAATTAATTTTTAGGTTCAAGGAATTATTTGAAGACAAGGAAAAGAAGGAAATTTTATTACTGGGTTTAAAAATATAGCAAAAACATAAATCTAAACTGAACAAATGTAGTCCCTCCCCCCAAACTATAGGCCCATTTCACAATTATAGATGCAAAACTTTTAAAGAGAAAGTAGAAATGGAATTCAGTCATATGTTTAAAAAAAGCAATATACAATGACCAAATAAGAGTTGTATTTGAAAAGTGTTGAAAACATAAGTGATTCTACTCTGAGGACATTATAGTATAAATTATAATAGTAGATAAATACTGAAAATTGCTTTAAAATGGTTGGATAAAAATCCAGCATCTGTATTTAAGGCACATATGTTTGCAAATAATGTTAAGCCTCATGTGTTGGAATTGACAAGGAGAATGGATTTTGAAATAACTTGGAAACTACGAAGCTCTGGAGGATGAATGTAGAATCTGGATGCCATGGAGTTAGATAGATCAAAAGAGGAATGGGTGCTTACAGGTAATAGGACAAAGTGGGCACATAAAACCAAACAGGCAAAAATACCTAAAATACCTAAAATCAGCATAGGAGCAAGTCCTGTCCAGGCTCTCACATATCTGTGCAAGCTTAGTTACTTGTTGGTGTTTATTCTCAATAAATGTTAGCTACATATTTTTCTTTCCTTTAATGATGATTATTTTTTATTAAAACAGTTTGAACACTGGCATTTCCTAACATATTTGTAACTCACAAAAGAAAATGTATGTGGAAAACTTTTAATTATAAGCATTGAACCAATTTTATACAGACTATACAACTGGTGACATTTAAAAACTTTTGTCACAAAGGGCCAGTCTCCCAAAGTGTGTATTGTTTCAAAATAATACTGTACACACGCTGATCATTACTATCAGTTGTTTACAGTAAAATTGATTTTGTTTGTATCTAAGTTCCTTAGCCGGATTTGTGTATCAAGACAAGTTTTAGGAATGACATGGGTAACCATCACTGTAGAACTGGCTATTACTTCATATTCACCACTAGATGGCAATCATACATTGGTAAGGTAAAGCACCCTTTGCATTTATAGGGTAGACTAAGGAACTAGCTGTGAAAGAGATTCGTCAGTTATTGAAAATGGTGAATGAGTGGAGCAATGCACAGGATGTGCATTGGCATTGCCTTTGCACTGTTGAAAGAGTGAAATGCCCAATGCCACAAAGTAGAAACTAAGCATAGACATCCTACTCTAAACCACTGACACATGGAATCAGCTTTAGGTTGCCCAGGTTAGAATCCCAGCTTCACCTTTGCTAGTCCTGTCGGTTTTCTCATCTGTGAAATGGGTATAATGATGACACCTACTTTGTAGGTTGATGGTGAAGGCTAAATGCTATAGTATATTAAAAACACAAATACTATTGCCTGATACATATATGCTCAATAAAATACCTATAGGTATTTTGAGCACTTAGAGATTAACTCAAAACTTTTTAAAAAGCTGGTAGCCTTAAATACAGTGGGATAAGAAAGGAAAAGTATGCTGTGATGTCTGGGTCTCACCAAGAAAACACTGTCAAACCATATTTCAACATGTCTGAAGTTCTTACCAAGTTAAACATCAAAATGGTTATAAATTGAAAAATAAACATAATTAATGTGAAAAGATGTATGTATATCTACTCTTAGGTCTTAAAAAACATAAAGTTTTTAAAAACTATACCAATAAACTTACCATATTTTGTTTTTAAAGAAGAGAGAAAGAATTCTGCATATTTCCTATGTTTTTTAGGTTTCAGATTATGTTCTAGGATGACAATTTCCTTTGGCTAGAAACACAAAAAAGAAAAGCTTTTTAAAATTGTTATTTTTCTTTATTTTAGTTTGTTTTTTGAGGAATGTAAAGTGTATAGTGTTTGACCTATATCCACAGGCATGTTTTATTATTGTTGGTCTATTTAGGCCAGCTTTGGGCAACTAAAACACAAAGTTGCATATCAATCTCCAGGTTAATATTGATAGATCAATAAAACACACACACTATGCTACCCTAATAATAGATTATTTACTCTTTTCCTATACCAGGGAACTATACCAATGACAGTGATGTAGTTTTGAGGTAAATACATCGTCCAGTTCTCTGATGCTTGGGGTTGCATTTTCTTTTGTATGCTCAGAACTTATTATGTGAAACAGTGTGTATCTTCCTAAATATCTCTATAAAATGAAAGTATTTGGGATTAGTGGTTTAAACAATTTCAGAGTGCTGCATTTTTTCCCTGAGTTCGTTGCCTGAGGCAGAAATAGACCTGACAGCATCCTGTTAAACATAACTTCTACCCTTATAAGCTGATTTATGAATTGTGAATAAATAGGCCTCTACAAAACCCTGTACAAGCTATCTATTTATGTATTCATATGGTGCCTAAAACCATAGTGTGAAAGCTCCTTGACAAGTATATCATTTAGTTATTAAAAAAAAAAACACAGAAGCATGAATAACCTTTTTATTTACTGGAAACATGGAGTCAAGAGTTCAGATTTCAAAGCATAATGAAGAAGTCGATGTACAATTTCCATAAGATTGTAATGTCCTGCTTCTTCCTGAGCTTTAGAGGTAGATGCTTTGATCATCTGGAAACCTCAGTAGATTTTTACCAAGATAATTTTGAGATATACCTGTTAAATGATAATGGTCTACTTTGCATTCTTTGAAGGGGTATATATTATGCTTTCCTTCTTAAACTTATTTAATTTTTTTGTTTAATTTTAAAAGTAATATGTGATCACCATAGCGAAAAATTTTAAGAAAATAAATATTTCAGGGCGCCTAGGTGGCTCAGTTGGTTGAGCATCCAACTCTTGATTTTGACTCAGATCATGGTCTCAGGGTTATGAGATCAAGCCCTGCGTCAGGCTCTGTGCTTTGTGGGGAGTCTACTTGAGATTCTTTACCTCTCCCTCTGCCCTTTCTGCCCGCTTGTGCGTCGTCTCTCTCTCTCTCAAATAAATAAATACATCTTAAAAAAGGAAAGAAAAAAGAAACAAAAAAAGAAAGAAAGAAAGAAAAGAAGTATTTCCCATAGTCTCACAGTTCAGTTAAAAGTTGAAGACACTGCCCAACAGTTCTCCTCAGGCAAACGGCAGGATGAGGTTCCACATAAGAAGCACCCCCTAAAGTCAGACTTGTTTTCCGGTGTGGGTATGACAGAAAACAGCTATATCATTTTATTTAATCTCTGATAGCCCAGTTGCTCATTTGAAAAAGGGGATAACCTACTTCCTTAGGTTTACATGAAGGCTGCACGAGAAAATTTATATAAAACATTTGGTTGTCCTGGGCTCAGAATAAGCATTTGGTGACAGTAGCATTGTTGGTAGTGGTGGGCAGATTTTTGCCTAGATCTGTTTTTTTCCGAAACCAACATTGTCTCCAGGTCTATTGGCCTGTTTTAGCAAGACAAAAAAAAAAAAAAAAAAAACTGAAGAATACTATAAGTTCATTAAGTGCAGAGTCTATATCATACCCATCTTTGTATCCCAGGAGTATAGCATATCAGCTGAAACATTATAGGGAATCAATAAATATTTACTTAATTAAAATGAACAGAATTGAAGATGTTAGACCAGGAATGTGGCTGCTTTTTTTCAGACTCCTAATAGTATCATGTGATTATAGGGATAGACTCACAAACTTGCATGTATATACTCACATACCACTCATTATTAATGAGATCATTTTATCAAAAGAACCTCGAGCCTAATATTCTCCATTTGCCATCAAACCCCTAAAATATCATATCTTCTCTGAATAATATTACCATGAGAATAAATTTAACTCAAAGGCCCAGTCATAGGGCAAAGCACTTCTAGAATGGCAGAATAAGAACCTTCAAAAATTTCCTCCTCTATAAAAGCAGAGAGAACACTGGCAAAAATTGCTACGATCGTTTTTGTTTTCTTTTTCTTCTTCTTCTACTTTTTTTTTTTTTTTTAGAACTTAACCAAAGGCCTGCACCCATCCAAGTAACATTTATTGGAGAAAAATTGCCCCATTCCCATTCTTCTCTCCCTTTGAAAATCAAGTGCCTCATAATCACAGTAGCTGTGAAACCAACCGTGGTCCCAGCAATTGGAGGTGCAGAACAAGTTTGGAGATCACAAAGCCCCATTCTCAGATAAATATTACTGTTTGTTTTTCTGGAAGCCCCCTGGAAATACCTCTATGCAGAGTTTGTTTTTATTTGACCTGAGTCAGAACTTACTCTGTATGAATATATTATTTGGCAGGGCATTTATAGCAAACAATTATCAGTATGTGTTTAATATTGCAGCTGCCGGAGGCAGCAGTAACAGTTAGTCAAACAAGAGGTTGACCAAAATTCTTAAACAGAAAAGCAGAAGAGTTAAATGTCCATAGGCACTTTGAAATACAGCCATATTCCTAGGAATATCAAACGACGAATGCATTTGGAGAGGTGTGTGAGAGTCTAAAAAAGACTTGAGGAGAGTCTAATCTCTCACCTCTGGCTGAACTTGAGGGCTTGTGCAAGCGGGAAGCAAAGGCTAAGGCACTCTGGAAACTTCCATAGTTTTGAGGATGTGTCCTAACATGCATACAGAGCCCCTTGCCAAAGATTGGATGACTTATTTCTTCAAGGCATTTAACCGGGACCTGTCCAATCATTATTTAAATAAGCAGACTTCTGTGGCCACACAGAACAAAGAATATACACTTTATTGAATTATTTCAGGAAAGACATTAAGAAACACAAATAACAACAATAAACTGCAGCAACGACAAACCCTGGAGAGGAGGAAATCGGATTTCCAGACTTTCCATATTACTTTAAATGTCAGGTTTTCAACAATGACCAAAAATAGAAAATATGAAAAGAAGCAAGACAATGTACAGAACCTGTAAATATGTTGTATTACAAGGTGAAATTAAAATTGCAGATGAAATTATGATTTCTAATCATTTGACATTAAGATATGAAAATTATCCTGGATTATCCAGGTGGGCCCCATGTAATCACAAGTCTCCTTTAAATGGAAAAAGGAAGGCAGAAGGGTGAGATTTGTGAAGCTATGTAATGTAAGAAAGGGATTCTCCCCTCAAGACACCAGAAGAAACCCATGTTTTTGATACTTTGACTTCAGCCCAATGAAACTTATTTCAGAATTCCAGAATTAGAAAATAATATCTTTGTGTTATTTTTTGCCACTTTGTGATAATATGTTATAGCATACATAACAAGAAAACAAATATGCAGGTCTTGCACTAGTATCATTAAATTTATTCCTAAATTATCTATTCATTTTGGTGCTATTGTAAATAAAATTGCTTTCTTAATTTTCAGGTTGTTCAATGCTAAGGTCTAAAAATACAGTTGACTTTAGTATATTCATCTTGTATCAATATGCAACCTCATTTAATAGCTTTAAGATTTTGGTAGAATTCTTTGAGTTTTCTATACGTGTTATCTTCATATATTATTTGCAATGATAATTTTCCTTTTCCAATGTAGATGCCTTTTATTTTTTTTCTTATCTAATTATTCAGCTAAAACCTCCAGAACAATGTTGAATAGACATGGCAAGAGCAGAGGTCCTTTTCTTATTGCTGATCTTAGGGGGAAGTTGTTCTGTCTTTAACCATTAAATGTGATGTTAACCGTGGATCTTTTGTGGGTGCATTTATCAGGCTTAGGGCATTCCCTTTTATTCTCAGTTCTGTGAGTGTGTTTATCATGAGAGGGTGTTGGGTTTTATTAAATAACGTTTCTGCAACTACTGAAATAGTCATGAAGTCTTTATCCTAGAGTGTTTTTTATCGACTAATTTTTGTTTGCTGAACCACTTTGCATTCCTTGAAAAAATGCTATTTGTTCATGATATATAACCCTTTTCACATGTTGCTGGATTTGGTTTGCTAGTATTTTGTTGAAGATATTTGCATCTACATTCATAAGAGATATAGGTTATAGTTTTCTTGTGATGTCTTTTCTAGTTTGGAAATCAGAGCAATATTGGCCTCACAGAATAAGTTGGGAAGTGTTCCCTCTCTCTGTATTTTTTGGAAGAGTTTGTGAAGGATTGGTATTAATTCTTTAAAGATTTGGCAAAATTGTCAGCGAAGCCAGCTGGTCCTGAGCTTTTCTTTGTGGAAAGGTTTTGCTCACTAATTCAACTTGAGGAATTTGTCCATTTCATCTAGGTTATTGAATTTGTGCCACATTGTTGCCATATTTATTGCTATGTTATCCATAGTTTCCCAAATAGTCCTTTTAACTCTGTAAATTTGATAGTAATGCCCTTTCTTTCATTCTTGATTTTTAATACTTGGATTCTTCTCTCTTTTTGTTGATCAGTCTAGCTAAGGTTTGTCAGTTTTGTTGCTCTTCTCAAAGAACCAACTCTTATTGTTTATTTTCTATATATTTTTTCTCTATTTCACTTATTTCCACTCTAATATTTATTCTTTCCTTCTGCTGTGTTTGGATTTCTTTTGTTCCTTTTCAGTTTCTTAATGTGGAAGGTTAGATATCATTTGAGATCTTTGTTCTTTTATAATGTATGATTTATATTTATGAATTACCTTCTAAGCAATGCTATGGGGAACATTTCATAAGTTTTAGAATGTTGTGTCTTTGTTTTCATTCATAGAAAAGTATTTTCTAATTTTTCTTATAAAATTTCTTCTTTGAGCCATTGGCCCATTAGGAGTATGCTATTTGATTTCCACAGCTGCATTATTCATGGAAATAATCCAAATGTCCATCAAATGATGAACAGATCAAGAAAATGTGTTATACCCAGACAGTGGAATATTTTTTTAGCAATAAAAATCTATAAAGTACTGATACATGCTGCAACATGAATGAATATTGAAAACATTCTGGTAAGTGCTTACCAGGGACTGGGAAGAGGAAAGAATGAGGAGTAACTAATGAATATGGGTTTCCTTTGGGGTGTGATAGAAATATTCTCAGATGAGGGCGCCTGGGTGGCTCAGTTGGTTAAATGCCTGTCTCTGGCTTAGGTCATGACCCCGGGGTCCTGGGATTGAGCTGCTCGTGGGGCTTCCTGCTCAGCAGAGAGCCTGCCTCTCCCTCTGCCTCTGTCCCTCCTTGCCGCTTGTGCTCTCTCTCGCTTGCTCTCTCTTGAATAAATATATAAAATCTTAAAAAAAAAATTCTCAGGTGAAATAGTGGTGATGATTATACAACTCTGTAAACATATTTCAAACCATTGAATTTACCCTATAAATTGGTGAATTTTTATGATATATGAATTATATCTCAATAAAGTTCTATTAAAAAAAACAATTATAGGTATATGTACAAATGACATTTATCAAAACCCTCACCTGGTGGTATGATAAGCAGATATAGAGTCACTTTAATTAAATTTTAAAGAGCTTAACATATATCCTTCTTATAAAAGTTAATAATTTCTATTTAAAAAATACTTAATAAAAGTAATGTTACACATTTGGTCATTTTAAATTGATACTTAATATTTTGAATATCATTCCAGACATAGAAGAAAAATGAAATGATTTTTGTGTACAATCCTCACCCAGACAGATGTCCAGTTTAATCTCTGCAATAAATACACACATACATACATTCTACTTTATGTATAAACTACATTAGATATAGAACTACAGGTATATTAAATTAGAACATACATGTAATATTCTATTTGTACCAATTTATACTCCCTTCTACAGTATATGCATGCCTATTCTTGCCAAGTCTGAATTTTAATTTTTTTTCAAACTCTTGGATGTATAATGAGTATGATATTGTCACTAAAAACTGAAATTATTAGTGAAACTAATCTTTTCATGTAGATTAGGTATTTGCATTTCTTCTTTTGTGAATAACTTTCTTAATTTTTTTTATTTTTAAAAATTATGTTTCTTTATAAGAACCCTTTATTTGTTAAATGTGACTATTTTGTATAATGTAATACATGAAAATCTCCCAGACTTAATCTTCAAATAAATTTTGCTTATGGAGTTTTTTTGTTTGATAAATATCTTTCTCTATGGTTTGTTGTTGTTCTTGTTTGATATTAAATCTTTCCAAAAGTTTATGTAGCATTATTTACCAATCAGTTATTCTTATGACTCTCTTTGTCCTAATGCATGTAAAAGCCTTCACCTCACCATTTATTCTCCTGTTTAATGGTTCTTGGGTTTTTTTTAAATTTTACCATTTAAACTATTTATTTTATTCTTTTTTTTTTTTTAAGATTTTATTTATTTGTTCGACAGAGATAGAGACAGCCAGCGAGAGAGGGAACACAAGCAGGGGGAGTGGGAGAGGAAGAAGCAGGCTCATAGCAGAAGAGCCTGATGTGGGGCTCGATCCCAGATCGCCGGGATCACGCCCTGAGCCGAAGGCAGACGCTTAACCGCTGTGCTACCCAGGCGCCCCTATTTATTTTATTCTTAACGTGACAAAGGAACATAACTATTTTTCTTTCCATTAAGAAACAACATGAGCTGTAGATTTGAATCAAACTTCTTTTTTATTATTTATCTTTATGGCAGAGAATTTGATAACTGATGCTTTAACAACTCTATGGTCAGTTGATGATATTGTTTACTGGTGGTATCATTATCCCAACATTTTCAATATTCTTTTTTTTCTCCCATCTTTGTGATTATTGGATTTTCTTCCAGCATTGATCCATACTACTTCTTAATTCTATGACTCGTTTTGTTTTGTTTTGTTTTGGTTTTTGTTGTTGCTATTTTTGAAGTAGGCTCCATGCATGTGGAGCTCCAACTTGGGGCTTGAACTCACAACCCTGATGAGCTACACAGGTGCCCCATTCAATGACTCTTAATAAACAATTTTTTTTTCATTTTTAATGAAAAATGTTGACTCTAATCTTTGTGTCTAATTCAAGGCATTTTTATTCATATTATTTTAATAATTATTTCTTACGATTCATCTTTTTGTTCTTTCTTTCTGACATTGTTCCTATATTCTATTTGATTTCTCAAGTCTCTCATCTGTTTTATCAACTTCATCTAATTTATCCTTTCACCCTATCTCAGGGGTGAAGCTAAAAAATACATATATAAAATATATATATATATGTATATATATTTTTTACCTTGCACTTATTTGTTTGTAGCTCCCTTGCAGATTTTAATTTGATAATTATGTTTTTCATTGCTCTATGGAAGAGACCTATAATCATGGTTCTTTTACTTGTCTGTAAATAATTAAGTACCATACATGTAACCCAGTTTAGGGTTGATCTTCATATTCTCCTGAAGGCCTGGGAAGTGGCCTCTGCTACCTTCTTCTTTCTCTAGGTCTCTAATTTACATCACATCTGTCACCTGCCACTGCCAGTGTTGGGTCCATCCTCAAAGAACTTTAATTGGGCCAATATTTCACTGCCATAGACCTGTCTATTGCATGCAATCCTGCTGTTTTTACCACACATCAAGGTTTGTTTCCAATCTGACTTGTTGCATGGCAGGCAAATACTCACTTTCACATACATAATAAATTTGGGTCATGGATTCGTACTCGATCGAGTACGAAGGCTTGACAGAATACAGCAATTTACATCCACCTTTTTCCCTCCTGACTTGGGATATAAGATTGAGATAGCTCAAAAGGCACGTTCTTGGTGCAGCCACACTGAGCAGCACCTTGAGTCTTCAACTAGTTGCTAATGCATATTCAGGAAACTGACACTTGCCTTATCTGACCAGTCTCAGAAGCTGCCACAGTCTTCCTCTTGCGTCTAACACTCCTGGATAAGTGAGCCACAGATGGTACTTATCCAATTAATAGAAAACATTTGAATACATAGAACTGATACATTCTACTTAACAAAATATTTCTATATATTCAACATATATAGAAATTATTTCTAGTTTCTTTTTTTTTTTTTTAAAGATTTTATTTATTTATTCGACAGAGATAGAGACAGCCAGCGAGAGAGGGAACACAAGCAGGGGGAGCGGGAGAGGAAGAAGCAGGCTCATAGCAGAAGAGCCTGATGTGGGACTTGATCCCACAACGCCGGGATCACACCCTGAGCCGAAGGCAGACGCTTAACCGCTGTGCCACCCAGGCGCCCCAGAAATTATTTCTAGTTTCTAATTCCTTCCTTCAGTGGGGTTTATCATCCCCTGTATCTCATCTTTATGAATGTCCCATCCCCTAATACATTGCATGATTGTCATTTTGGATTTTTCCTACCTCACTTTCTCTAACTTCATAGATGCTAAGTTGTCTGATGCTGAGTTGTCTTGAACATTTGGAGAATAGGATTCAGTAGTTTTCTAATTGTTTTCTTCTTTTTTTTGTTGTTGTTAGTGAATAGATTTTAGAGAGTGCTATTTTCTTTGATTCTTTACAATTGTTCCATTCTTCTGACTTTCAGCATCATTTCAAAGATCTTATGGTTTAAAGAAAAAAAAACAAGATGAAGAAGAAATAACTCAATGGGAAACTAGTCTAAGTATGCTGACTATCCACTATTTTATATGCCCCTTCCAGAAATAAGCCTTAAAGCTTCATGAGCTTTCTGTTTCTCTTAGACCTTTGCTAAAAAGGAATGCCTACTTCTAAGATTTTATGACCCATTCAGATCTAGAAGGAGCTCCCACTGGGTATTCTGCTTATAATTTAGACACTTGTTCCAGAAAAACATCCCTTGCTGCAATGACCTTCTATGTATTATGACGACTAGTCCCATAAATTCCTCTCTCCCTCTGAAGAGATATTAGTGGGGTTTTCTACGTTTTTTTTTCCCTAAGTAGTTCTTAATGCTGTTGTTCTTTTATGGATGGGAAACTGCAAACCAGCCCATTATGTGTTCTTCCAACCAATTTGGTGTGCAGTATATTTAGCCAATAATTTTTGAAATCTTGGGCATTTGATGACATTTCCAAGTCTTCAATCTTAGAGCATGTTGTTCTTTATTTTCATCCTTTCCTGATCATTCTTATAAACTCAGAGTGGGGAAAATTAGAAGCCTGATCCATGTCATCTTCTTAACTCAGAAGCCCATATTTATTTTTAATAGATGATTAAAATTGACCTTTGAGGTCATTTTTATTTCTGAGTTTTTATGTAAGCAAATTTTGCCCTAAGACTATTTTTGTAAGCAAGAAGTTTCTCAGGTCAAATAGATGCTGTCAAAATAATGACTCCAAGAACTGTTAAATGTCATGAGAAACTAACATTTTGCCTCTAGTTAAACCAAAAATCATTCAACTGTATCTAAGCTGTAAAGAAATATTAGCTTGTATGACCTAACCTTGCTGACTGATGGCCTGATTAAATTACAAGAGGAAACCTTGGCAGGTCACTGCAGCCTTTAGAAAATTTTGTTTCTTCACAAATATCAGTAAAGCTCACAGTTCTCACCTCAGAAAGGCATTATAATATATATGAAAGCATTCTAATTGAGAGGATGTAACACCTTGAAAGACAGCATAAGCCCTCAGGTCAAGAGTTGTCATTCTGCATCTACACTGTGCTTTGATGTAAATTTGCACTGGGGCCACGTCCATATGGGCAAACTGGCTCATGGCATGGCTATTCTGTTTATTTTCAGCTCTCTTTAAAAACTATATCAAATCCTCAGCACAATCACAGTATAACCATAGCCATTATAAAGGCAGTTACATGACCGTAGCAGGTTTACATACTTAAGTATTGTTACTGATAAATTGCAAGGTAAACAATATAAAAGTCTTAGTGATGTATTAAATATACTCCTGTTTTAATTTGGTTGGCATCCTTGTTAGAGAGGGTCTATTTCTTTTTAAATACCATTAGGGCTTAATTCTCTTACAAGAGCCCTGATTGAGAGCCAAGGTCCAGTGAGTGGTGATAGAAGAAAACAGTGACTTATAAAGATATATAAAAGGTAGACTCAATAAGAATAGCCCCTCTTATTGGAATCGGAAAAGAGTGAGAATTTAATATGGTCTCAGAGTTTTAACTCGAAAAATTAGATTTATGAGATAAAGAATACAGGTAAAGGGATACATTTGTGGAAAATTTTATAATTTTATTTGGGGTTTATTGAGTTTGAAACATCTGCGGGACATTCAGGTAGATATTTAGTGTGTGAATCTGGAATCTCGGGAGAGAGATTTTGAGCTAGTGTGTGAATTATCTACTGCTACAGTAATGTTGCATAATAAACCACCTCAAAGATCTTTAGCTTACTATAAGAATTATGTATTCAACTCATAATTTTGTAGGTCAGCAGTATTGCCCTTATCTGGGAAGATCTTTTCTCTCATCTGGGCTTCTTCATATATGTGTTTTTAGGCCAAGTTAGCTGGATGGCTCAGCTTCTGATGGTGTCAGCTGGAGTGCCTTCAAAATCTCCCACCTGTCTCACTCTGTACATGCTTCTCACATTGCTCCCACGGGCTAGGCTGGGTGTGTTCTCACACAGAGGCTCAGGTGCAAGGATAAGCAAGCCTAGCTATGCCAGAAAACCAACAGATGTGTTTGCCTTCTCTTGAAGATTATGCTTGAACTGGCACAATATTATTTCCTTCTCATTTTACTGGCCAAAGCCCAAAGTGAGAGAAGGTGGACACTAAAAGAGTTACAGGGTTAAGTCTTGGATACAAGAAGAGGTAGAGAATTGAAACCATTTTTGCATTCCATCATTTTGTATGGATGAGATGACCACGCATCCTGGTTTGTTCAGAAAAGTTCCAGTTTATTCCTCTTTTCCTTATAGAACTTTTTCCTTATAGAATTTTCCTTAATGGCACCATCCTCTTGTGGTAAATATTGTTCCAATTTGAGTGATAAATTATATCACAGCCCCATATTTGGGAGGGGGAGGGGTTGAATAGGGTTAGATGAACTAATGAATCAGAATGTGTGAAGTGAGCAGAAGAGATAAGATTAGAGTCCATGAAGGAGGAGCCAAGAAACAGGAAATGAGCAAGGACAGAATGGATCTGAGGAAGCCAGGAAAGAAGAGATGCATGAAAGAGAGGTAAATTACAAGGTCAACATCACCAACTCATGAAATAAGATAGGCAATGAATATGTCTGTTGCATTTGACACCTAGAAGTCTTTGTTGTACATAGTAAGAGGTTGCAATGAATTAGAGTCAACCTTAGTTCTTCCTCTCACACCAATTTAACATTGAAACTTTATTTGACACTTCTGGATCTTAGATTTAAAACAAAAGGGACTGGACTCTGAGGAATGAGGTCCTTCGAGTGCTAACATTTCTAGGAGTCTGAATACTAAATACCTCCTCCAAACTAAAACCAAATGTGTAAGAACCAAGACTATACATTAAATTTCTTCCCTATCCATCATTTTTGACACTAAATAAAAATGGTCTGATGTGTGTTCATTAGAATTATTCTAATTTTATTTTATTATGACTATAAATTCATTTTTCTCCATGTATTTGAGGTCTTTGATTGACACAAATTTCAATAAGACCTACTGTAATTACAGTAAATATTAACCAGGACATTATTTTGAAACATTTGGGAAGCTGTGATATCTGAGCCTGATCTGAAATCTTACTGAGAATATTAAACAAGACATCTTTAAGGCTCGTCAAGATATTTTTGACAATTGTCCTAACTTTGATGAACCAACTAAGAAAATACCCCAGTATAGTTTACTTTAAAAAGCTCTGCAGATTTGACATTGTGTAAAAGTATCCAGCTACAAGCAGGTGTAGACTTAATGGCAGTAAGTGACATTGCATTTTTTTGAAGAACAAAACTCTCATTTGAAATGTAGGAATATAACTTTTCATAATTTGCAACTTCAAGGATAACAGAATTGGCTAGCACATAAAAGGACAGAAAATCTGACTAGCATTAACTTTGCACCAAAAAAAAAAAAAAAAAAAGAGAGAGAGAGAGAGAGAGAGAAAGAAAAGGGAAAAGAAGAGAAACCCATGATTTCATGTTGTTGAGTCCTTTTCTTGGCTGCTACTTAACACTTTACAAGCCTATTTTGTGTGAGTGGACATCAGATTTCCTCTGGGATTCAAGTTTACTTATTTTATCAATAATAAGAGCCTTCTTGTGGAAAGAGGAATAAATCACATATAAATGAAATACAAGAGATTACGCCAGTAACTGAGCTTTTACCTTGACGAATCCAATAGCTTTGGCCAGATATCTCAATGTCAAAAGCATTATAAGTATTCTACAAGGTATGTCTGGCAAAGAGAAATCAATAACAAAGTATTGGATTTGATTAAAATGTTTACTTTTTCCCTCTCCCCCCCTTTCCCTAGCTAAATAGCCCTTTCCCATACTAATCTGATCTTTATTATGGTTATTGGCTGGCTTTGTTTGTAATGCATTTATAAATGAGATAGTTTTCTGCCTCTCCATAATTTCAATATTGGGGTTCATGCTCTGTTGTCATGCCATGTGTCATTTAACTTGTTAACAGACTTCAAAGAGATTTTGAACACCCCATTTATGCAAATTATTTTTATTCTGACAACTTTATAATGCATTTTATAATTCTTACAGAGGAGAAAACATGCTTAGCGAGATAATTCTGCCCAAGTTTGCTCAGCTCAACTATAGTTCAGTCTTTTCAATCATTTTCCTCATCAAAGGCTCTTGGACAGTATAAAAAAATTCCAGAAAACTGATCTTTATCTAGCACATCAGAGTCTTTACATGGTTTATTCTTTCTGCTTGGATTGTTCTCCAAACTCTTTCTTTCCCTTGTTCTTTACATGGCTAACTCTCAATCTACTTTCAGGGCTAGGGGTCTTAGTCATTTTGGTTCTGCTATAACAAATTACCACAGATTGGGTGGCTTAAACAACATTTCTCACAGTTCTGAAAACTTGGAAGTCCAAGATCAATATGCTGGTAGATCTGGTGTCTGGTGAGAGCCCACTTCCTGGTTTGCAGATGGCGGTCTTCTCCTTGTATTCTCACATAGTGGAGACCAAAGAGAGGGAAAAAGCTCTTTAGTGTTTTTTCTTAAAAAGGCTGTAGTCTCATCATGAGGGCTCCACCCTCAGGACATAATTACTTCCCAAAAGCCCTATCTCCAAATACTATCACATTGGACATTAGGATTCAACATATGAATTTTGGGAGTAGGGGGGACACAAACATTCAATCCATAGCACTGAGCTTTCAAAGTCACTTTTAAGGGCATCTTTCTCTGATCCTCCCAGATTACGATAACATCCCAGATATACATTTTCACCTAGCATTTTCTTATGGAAAAGCAGTGCTCGGAACCATAATGTTTACCTCTAAAAAACATTTGTCATCATACTAATGGTCTAGTTGCTACTTTTGGACTTGATGACCACATTTATGGATCATGGCACAAACCATAATGTTTACCTCTAAAAAACATTTGTCATCATACTAATGGTCTAGTTGCTACTTTTGGACTTGATGACCACATTTATGGATCATGGCACAAATAGCCTTACTTTTCTGCCTGCCTCTCTGAAGTCCATATTGTCTGCCTTGACTGATTTGTTTTTTTTTTTTTTTAAGATTTATTCATTTATTTGAGAAGGGGGCAGAGGGAGAGAATCTTCAAGCAGACTCCCCTCAGAGCGTGGAACCCGTCATGGGGCTCAGTCTTACAACCCATGTGAGCATGACCTGAGCCAAAATTAAGAGTCAGGCACTTAACTGACTGAACCACTCAGGTGCCCTTGATTTGCAACTTTAAAACATTGTTTTTTATCATGTTACATTCTAGCACAGCCACTCAGTCACAATCTGTTATTTATGACCCCCCCCAAAAAAAAGATGCTCCTTAGAATAACATTTGAAGTCCTCTGTAATTTGATCTAGATCAATTTTCTGGGGCGCCTGGGTGGCTCAGTCGGTTAAGGGTCTGTCTTAAGCTCAGGTCATGCTTCCAGGGTCCTGGGATCAAGCTTCACGAGGGACTTCCTGTTCAGTGGGGAGTCTGCTTCTCCCTCTCCCTCTGCCCTTCCCCCTGTTTGTGTGTTCGGACTCTCTCTCTCTAATAAATAAAATCTTTTTAAAAAAAATTTCTGATCTTGGCATACCCCCTTTTCTCTAACACAAGCACTTAGTGCTAGCTGAAGTAACTGTGAGACTGATTTCAAAGTACTTATTCCCCTGCTCCTGGACTATATTTTGATGTTCCGCCTATTTCCTTACTCACTTTAGAAGCTCTCCACCTTCTTATTTGTCCATCCAGAGCCTTTCCCATTTTGAGTTTGAGGTATATGTCATCCTTTCAATGAAGTGTTCTATGATGGGTTTAGTCTTCAGTGATTTTTCCTTCTGTTCAGTTTCCATTAAATACTATTTTAGTTATGGGTCTATCACATACTACCAATTTACCATAAAGGAACATATTACTTTTTCTCTATCATCATCATATTTTAAATCTTTGAATAGCCAAATAATAAACAAATGCAGAAACTGTATATATTATCAATAAATAATTTTCCTTATAAGATTAATTGATAACTCATGACTGTAAATGCATACTTTCTATTTTAAAAAAGATTTTATTTATTTGAGAGAGAAAGACAGAGAGAGAAAGAGAGAGCAAGAGCGGGGTGAGGGGCAGAGGGAGAAGAAGACTCCCTGCTCAGCGTCAGTCCCAGGATTCCAGGATCATGACCTGAGCGGAAGACAGATGCTTAACAGCCACTCAGACACCCTTAATGCGTACTTCCGATCCACATGGTGTTAACATGGCATCAACATGTTGTAACAGTTAATTGATATGATTTAGAAAAAGAGAAGACATTGCAGAACCACACAGGGATATTGTAGGTAAAGGGGGATCAAATAACATTGAGCTTCTTTTGCTGGTTAAAAAGAAACAAAAACAGTAATACAGGGCAACACAGTCCCTCAGCAGTTATTGAAAAATGAAACGCATATAACTTTATGACATTAAAAAAAAAGAGTAGCTAAAGATATTCTGTCACAATATTTTACCTCTACAATACTTGCCTCAATTCTACCCACAATATTAGGAAAGGAGCGTTAGAATGTTTTAAGATTTTTGAGCAATAATCCACACTTTTGGGATATGTAAATAAAAGGAAACTCTAGGCATCTAGGGGAAACTAAAGGAAAAGTCTTCGCAGAAATAATTTTCTGCCATCACAGGTTGTCTTTGAATGTTGGAGGAACAAACTAGAGGCGTCTCATCTTTCAGGACCCATATGAATTATTAGGAAGTGTCCGAGTCCTGCTATCCTTAGGGAAAAACAATACTCTAAATTAAAGGGAATGAATACTCACAAGAAATATTTTTAAAAATCAGAAAAGAAGAGCATTTTCCAGGACATCTCAGATCTCTACCCCTTCAAATGAAAATTTACGTGATCCATATGTTGTTCCCCTACACCCAACCCCCCATCCCCTCAACACAGATATTTGTGGCATAAAATTGAAAAATATAAAATTGTTGGCTCTTAGACTCTAGATTGTAAGGGAAAATGAAAGATCACAGATAAACAGGCAAAAGAGTTAAGGAAAATTCGCTCCCACCGTATAAAAGCAAAAATTTGTAATTATAGAACTACAAATAAATTTTAATCTTTCAAGGAAGAGATGAATAAAGTATATATACATTCCAAGAAAGCTGGTAATAATCACTATAATTGCAAAGAAAATAGGAAAATAATTGGAAAAACTTGGGCGAAAGTTAACATATATGGAGGACATAAACAACTGTCTCAATGTAAGAATAATTGGTGTCATTACAGAAAGCATATTTATAGATACATAAACAGAAAACATTTTTATAGATATAAAAAATATTTCCTTGAAATGAGGAGGGACTAAATCTACACAACAATATGGAAACTTTTCTAGAATACACTGATACCTAGATATGTTCTTGCTAAATATTGAACTTCAAGGATAAGTAAAATAATCCTCAAACAAGCAGGTAGAAAAACTACCAAACAAAGCAAAAACAAACAAACAAACAAAAAACAAGGTGATTTCAGACTTTACCGTAGCAACCATCAATACCAGAATAATCAAGCAATCTCTACAAAGTGCTGAATGGGAGAAAACTTTAATCCACGTACATTATGTCTACTTAAACATTGTAAATTATTCCCAAGTATTAAGGAACTCAGAAAGTACAGAATCCATGACCCTGGCCTTGCTGAATAAAACAAGTAGTAATCACAGCAGCAGCAGCCGCAAAAACACGAGAATGATATTCACCCAACAAATGAATGAAGATGAAGTGACAGAGAACCAGCATAATATTCGATACCAGGAAATACTGGAGCAGCGCTGACAAACTTCTGAGGAAAAACAAGCAGGACTATTACAGCAGTAAACCGATCTTCTTAAATACAGTAGAACTTGAAGTCCTACAACTTGTAAAACCCTTCTTTAAGAAAGCTAATACTTGGCAATGAAAATTATCTAACCAAAAAGATGAATCAGAGAACATCACAAGAGAAAAGGTGTGACTAAAAAACTAGTGATCATTGAATCCATTTAAAATTAGAACTGTGAACAATACATTGATCTTATATTCTGAAACTTGGAAAGAATATTACAACTATCAGAATCTGGTGATCACCAGGACTAGAAGTTTAACAATTCTAATTTTCATGAGCTTCAGAGCTGGGAGTTGGAAGAAATGGTTTAAAATTAAATAGAATATTTTTCTATTTTTAGAAACTTTTAAATTTTGATATAATCTTAGAACTCCAGAAGAATTTTAAATACAGTACAGAGAGTTCCCTGATGGCCTACACCTGACTTACCCTAACGAATATTAACACCTTGCCTAACCATGGTACAATGAACAGAACTAAGAAATTAACATTGACACAATACTCTTAACTAAGGTGTAGACTTTAATTGGTTGTCTTCAGTTTTGCCACTGTTGTCCTTTTTCTCTTGACGAATTCAGTCCAAGATCCACTGTTGCAATTAGTTTACCTTTCATTTCCAATCTATGGCAGTTTCTCCATTTTTCTTTGTCTTTCATGATCTTGACATTTCTGTAGGGCACTGGTTACGTATTTTGTAGATTGACCCTCAAGTTGTGCTTGTTGATGTTTTCTGTGAAGACAGATGATTTCTGTGAAGAATAGCACAGAGGTGATATGTCCTCAACACATCACAACAAGGGATGAAACATGTAACTTTAAAAATATTAACTACTCACATTTTTCATCTGTTTTTTGTAAAGCGGAGTGGAAGAAAAATGTACTTGAAACTCAAAAATTCCTGGCAAAGCCATATGTTAATATGTAGTCTATGACTCTAATTTTAATAAATTATATATTTGCTCTATTTATCTCTATTTCTAGCTGCAAACATGTAAAGAAAGAAATCTGAAATTAATTTTGGCAAATATTGACTATAGGTGTCCCTGGACAGTGAAATTTTTGTGTGTATTATTAAATTATGCTCTTTTTTCACATGTTCTTTGTATTTTGGTTTTATTTTTCATTTCCTTTTATAATGAGATTGTATCATTTTGATTAAAGAAGTTACATGCTTTTGAGCTTAGGCTTTTTTTATTTTGCATTTTTTAGTTTTCTGCATTAGTTGTCTCAGAAAAATAATTCTGGAAAAATATAACTAAATGCATTGCTTATCTTGAGAGTACAAGTATTGTGGATGCTTTGGATAGACATTTATTTTCTTATCTGTAGCTCTAAATTTTCTACAAAGATCTTGCATTACTTTGGCAATAAATTACATATATTGCTATTCTCATGGACTAAGAACTGATAATTTCTGAATGGGAGCCAATATTCTCAAGTGACAGGCTTCAGTTACTTAGTAGAGTGTTAGTTTCTTCTCTATATTGTGACATTCTTGAGAGAAAGGACAGTTGGTATCTTACTTATATTAAACCTTTGGTGGTTTAATATAAGTGCTAGTTAGCTAGCACTGTGAAAGTATTCTTTAATCTTTGTGAAATTAATTGATAGTCTTTGAAAAACCCCATACTTGGAAGGACCCACCATGAAGTGGCACTCTTCATTTAGAAGTTCATATAAATACTCTGTTTTGCTTTCAGAAAAATTTAATATTTGGGCATATTATTCAAGGCTTAAAAGACTCTTACTACAGTTAGTCACATGTTTGAGAATTTTAGTGAAATCTCCTGACGTATGAACAGGATTATCCTGTTGAAGAACAACCACCAATTGAGCTAAAAGAAATCCTTCTGTAAGTCATTTTGGACTAAAATTTAGGGCTCTTAATTTAAAGAAATCAATTCGTTTGAGTCATTTTCTCTTATGCTGCTAATGGACGTTGGGGAAAGTGATTGCTGGATAGTGATTAATGTAAAGGAGTGTAAATAAAAGAGCCATATCAAGTTCATTATAACTTGTCTGGATAGAGTGTATGATAAGAGAAGAAAAGTGCTCTTTGTGGAAATAGAGCCAGAAGTTAGAATGTTTCAGTGTATCAGGCTTCATACATATCCTAGGTATTAAAACAACCCAACACTTTGCATCTAATTTCATGGTCACCAAGCAATATTTTACCCACAAACTGGCATCCATTTCAGACTTTTAAGATTAGGAGAGAATGTGAGGATTTAGTATTCTGCTTGCCAAACAGCTGTTTTATACTCAAAATTGTCAGTATGTTTATTTTTATCCATGTCCTGTGAGTTAGTTTAGAACAAGTTAGTCTTTTTTTTTAATTTTTTTAAATTTTATTTTTTTAATAGTATTTATTTTGTTATATTAGTCACCATACAGTACATCCCCAGTTCTTGATGCAACGTTCCATGATTCATTACTTGCATATAACACCCAGTGCACCATGCAATATGTGCCCTCCTTAATACCCATCACCGGCTTATGCCAATCCCCCACCCCCCTCCCCTCTGAAGCCCTCAATTTGTTTCCCAGAGTCCACAGTTTCTCATGGTTCATTCCCCCTTCTGTTTACCCCCCCGTTCATGCCTCCCCTCCCTCTCCCACCGATCCTCCTATCTCTCATGTTCCATAGCCCCGCCCCTCTCCATGCGCGCACGCTCTCTCTCAAATAAATAAATAAATAAATAAATAAATAAATAAATAAAACCTTTTAAAAAAAAAACCTCCTACTGAGAATTCAGTTTTAAAATTAATTCTTTTCCATGTATTTAGATGTCTTCAGTGTAGTTATTCAAATTTTAATATTGTTATATATTTGTGAGATATCAATGGAAGTGTTTTATTCTTTTGTTTTAGGAATAGTATTTGTTACTACATTATTTATTGGTCCCTCAGTTGTATGTTAGAGCTTTCAGATATTTAATTAGAACTGTCCTTAGCTTGGCCATTTCTGCATGCTTTTGAAAGAAGTTATGTAAGTGATTGTCATAATAAAAAAATTAGATTACAAACTAGGTCTGAAAACAGTACTCAGTTGAAACTATTTTTTTGATGACTAGCAGTATAAGAGAATTGTCTTAATTTTAGTTGTTCTTTAGACAAATATTTAATGCATATTATATATTACATATTATGCATAGTACATATTTTATAATTATTTTACACTCTAGTTCATATATATTTACCTAGAAATATAAATTAAATAATAAACATTAGTGCATGTACATATAAGTATGCACATGTACATATGACCAATTATTATTGACATTTTTGCTATGTTATGAAAAGAGAAAGTTTGCTCTGAATTCTGTACAATGGGAAATTGTTCATTTCAGGCGGGCATTTTAATATAGCTTTAAGTAATATATAAGTCATATGACCTAAAATGAAATAAATTAAAGAAAAGCCATGATTAAGAGTCAGGCATGAGAGAGAAAGTTGCTGAAGGTAGGACAACTCATTCCTAAAAATGCTAGTAAGCTGCTCACTAGACTAGATTATAAAATCAGATTTGGAGGAAAACACTTTTTCCCCTCACTTCTACAAAGGGAAAATGCTAATATATTCTCCAATGTGCAGAGCAAAATCAAATCCCCTTCATGGTATAATAGAAGACTTTCAGTTATTTGCACCAAGGAAGTATTGTTCAGGGTATGAAAAGTGTGCAAATATGCATAAGCTACACAATTAATTAGTAAATAATCTATTGCACAACTGAGAATTCTCAAAAGTAGTTAATAGAATTAAAAGTATTTCCGCTCTTCTCTCTCCAACTTCCAGTATCATCACAAAAATATCAATAATTTAATCATGAATAACAATAATTTAAAATGACTTTAATTTGTCACTTTGGTAGACAGAACAGATGATTTTACCTCTATTTATATTTCTTCAGTTATTTTCTTGACCATTATTCTGTGTATAGATGAATTGCATTTTCTTGCTTGTTAATTACCTGATTATTAATTTATCTTGTGGATTATTTTCAATTTGAATAAACCATTTATGATTCAAATATGTCTCTCTTTTTATGAAATATTAGTATTTTTGTTTTACTTTTAGTTAAATATTGGTATATTGAATTTTGGAGCTTGTAGTTTTTGTCAATATTTTGGGGAAAAATAGAGTGATTTTTTTTCCATGAATGTAGAGCTTAGAAAGTCATCCCTCATGCCTACAATTTGATTGATATCATGACATTTCTTTTAGTTTTCTACTGTATTTTTAAGACTTTATTTTTTACAGCTGTTTTAAGCTTACAATAAAATTGAGAAGGAGGTACAGAGATTTTTTTAATAATCCTCTTGCCCCATTAGCAACATAGCTTACCAGAATGGGGTGTGTGTGTGTGTGTGTGTGTGTTGCCAAGGATTAACCTACACTGATCCATCATAATTACCCAAAATCTAAGGTTTACCTTAGGATTCACTCTCGTACATTCTGTTAGTTTGGACAAAGTTAAATGCATATATCCACAATTATATATCATATAGAGCATTTTCACTGCCCTAAACATCTGTCCTCCGTCTAATCTCTCCCCACCCCCAGACACCTTAACAACCACTGACGTTTTTATTGTCTTAATAGTTTGCCTTTCCCAGAATGTCATGTAGTTGGAATCATACAGTATATAGTCTTTACAGACTGTTTTTTCTTTATCACTTAGTAATATGCATGAAATTTCCTCCACGTTTTTCCATGGCTTGGTAGGTCATTTCTCCTCAGCACTGAGGAGAATACATCCAGCATTGTCTGGATGTACAAAGTTTATTTGTGCAGTCACTACTAAAGGACATCTTGGTTGCTTCCCCGTTTTTGCAATTATGAAAAAAGCTGCTGTGAGCATTCATATGAAGATTTTTGTGTGGATATACATTTTTAACTCCTGGTAAATATCACAGAGTGCAATTGCTGTATTGTGTGGTAAGAGAATGTTTAATTTTTGCAGAAAGTGCTGTCTTTCAAAGTGACTTTAGCGTTTTTGCATTCTACCAGCATTGTATGAGAGTTCCTATTGCTGTCATACCCGTCAGGATTTGGTGTTGTCATTGCTCCAGATTTTAGCCATTAATTAGGTGTGTAGTTATATCTCACTGTTGTTTTAATTTGTATTTTCCTGATGACATAAGATGCGAAACATCTTTTCATATGCTTATTAGATATCTGTATATCTTTGGTGAGGTGTCTCTTAAGGTTTTTGGCCTATTTTTTAATTAAATTGTTTTCTTATTGTTGAGTTTTAGTAGTTGTTTTTGTACTTTGAATAGCAGTCCTTTATCACATGTGACTTTTGCAAATATTTTTTCCCCATTCTGTGGCTTCCCTTGACATTATCTTTTGCAGGATGGAAGTTTTTAATTTTAATGAAATCTAGCTCATTTATTATTTCTTTCATGGATTATGAATTTGGCATCATATCTAAAAAGTCACCATACCCAAGGTCATCCAAGTTTTCTCTTATGTTATCTTCTAGGGGTTTTAGAGTTTTGTATTTTACATTTAGAATGATAATCCATTTTGACTTAATTTTGTGAAGGGTGTAAGATCCGTGTCCAGATTCATTTTTTGGTATTTGGATGATGTTCCAGCATCATTTGTTAAAGAAACTATCTTTGCTCCATCATATTGTCCTTGCTCCTTTGCCTAAGATCAGTTGGCTATAATTCTAGGATTCCATTTCTGGGCTATTTTATTCTAGTGATCTGTCTATTCTTTCACCAATGCCATAAGTCTTGATTACAATAGTTTTAGTGTTAATCTGGAAGTCAGGTGGTATCAGTCCTGCAGTGGTGTTTTACTCTTTCAATACTGTGGGGTTTTTTTAATGCTTAATTCTTTGTGTTATTTTTTTAAAGTTTTAATTTAAATTACAGATAGTTAACATACAGTGAAATATTAGTTTCAAGTGTACAATTTAGTGATTCAGCACTTCTATACAACACCCAGTGCTCATCCCAAGTGCCTTCCTTAATCCCCATCACTTATTTCACTCATGCCCCCCACCCACCTCTCTTTGGGTAACCATCAGTTTGTTCTCTATAGTGAAGAGTGTTTCGTGATTTCCCTGCCTCTTTTCCCCCCCTATGCTCATTTGTTTGATTTCTTAAATTCCACATTAAAGTGAAGTCATATGGTATTTCTTTCTCTGACTTATTTCGCTTAGCATAATACTCTGTAGCTCAATCCATGTCATTGCAAATGGTAAGATTTTGCTCTTTTTATGGCTGAGTAATATTCCATTATATATACACTAATCACATCTTCTTTATTCATCAGTCAATGGACACTTGGGCTGTTGCCATAATTTGGTTATTGTAGATAATGCATCTATAAACACTGGCGTGCATGTATCCCTTTGAATTAGTGTTGGTTCTTCTGGGACTTTTACTTCTCCATATAAACTTTAGAATGATTTTGTTAATATACACAAAATAATTTTCTGAGACATTGATTGGGATTGCATGGAGCCTGTAGATAAGCTGGAAAGAACTGACATCTTGATAATATTGAGTCATCCTATCTATGAACATAGAATATCTCTTTATTTATTTAGTTCTTTGAGTTAATTCATCAGAGTTTTATGGTTTTCCTCATATAGATCTTGTACATATTTTGTTAGATTTATACCTTAGTATTTTGTTTTTGGGGGTATCCTGTGTGTTTTTAAATTATGTTTTCTTCAGAGTATTTCTGAATTTTAACATATTGTCTTTATTCTTCAGTTTGTTGATATTTGTCTTTCTAGTTTAATTTTTATCTTTTATATATAATTTTATACATACAAAAATATAAATTAAAAAACGTAATAACGTAATTTTTCTTATGCCTATTTATGATATTAATAAATTTTTAGAATATATTTATGGGAACTTTGAAAAGGGACTAAAATGAAGAAACTTGTCATTTGTATGTATGCTGTAAGTCCCCATATGTGTCAATACTCTTGCTAGCCAGAGATGAGTATGATATTTAAGTAATGTTTTACAGTTTTGGAAGTGCTTTTGTCATTGTTACATTTGCAGACACCAATCACATTACCCAGGTAGATAGATCTGCAGGTAAAACAAATCTGAGATGATCCAACCCAAATCTACACAAGTCCAACATGCAGTTGATCAGTAGAAGTCATTCAAATTCATATTCTTATACTCTAAATGAAACATGTTTAGAATTCCCTAGTTGATATTTTTTAAAAAATGATTAAACATAAATAATTATGCATAATTTAATAAAACGAATGGCAAATTAACACTGATATATATTTGACTACACTTTGCAGCCAAATTTTAACACCATTATTCTCTCAATAAATGAATAGTAATAATAAACAAGTACTATTTGGTTCTCGTGCTGCATCTTATGCCCACTGTGTTTCTGCAGTCTTTACTCTGAATCTTTCAGTGGTATTTTAAACTTCCTCATCAGTTTCTCCATACCCAATCATTTTATACCTATGACTCTGTTGTGGTTTTGTAAAATATCTTTAAAGATATGAATTCCTTTTCTTTTTGTTCCTACATCCGCATACATTTCCTTAAGCATTCAGCATCATACTATTTTATTTTCTAGAGATTTCACTCTCTGAGTTTCATGCTATCTGTTGTCAGTCTCAGGCTAAAGCTTGGGTATTGCTGTAGTGGGTTACTGCCAGACACTGAGTTCATTGCACACAGGACTAATCCATATCTTCAAATGATATTCATTTAATTTCTTATTCCAGCTTCTGCTGTAGCTAACTATTCCATAGCCAGTAATTTAGTCCTTACATGGAATGATTGCACAGTAGGGGTTCACATTTATTCTGCTTACAAAATGCCATCTTAAAGAAAGGGCTGACTTCCTGGAAGATGGCAACAAGAGCAATCATCCTTCTAAAAAAACAATTCATTTCTTACCCGTGAATTACCTTTTTTTTTTTTTAATTTCTTTAAAGCTGTGTGCTCCACGCAAGTGACAACTCCTCAGAGACTATTATATGGAGATCTATAAATTTTACTTCTTAGTGTTCACAACTGCTTTGTGTATTATATTTTAGCAAAAGTTCTTAGTTTGGATCCGCATTAGGGAGTCACAGTAGAAAGGTATCACTTCTTTCTTTTACAAATAAGAATACTAAGATTGAGAATGCTAAGTGTTTCACAAGCCACAAGGCTTTTAAATGGCAAAGCTGTGATTGAAACCTAAGAGTTCTAACTTCTGCCAATACTAATTTTCTTTATTTTCAGAACAATTAAGAGCTACTATTGAGTACTAAATTTAGTACATCTAAAGGATCTCATTTACTTATACTTGTAAGACTTGAGATGTAGAATTCACACAGTTAGAAGATAAAGTAATACATACTGTGATCACTAATTCCTTGATGAATGGTACAGCCCTGGTGAAGGAGATCTAATCTATGAAGATGTGGCAAATTCAGGTGAAATTTGTGCTATTTTCTAGAGTTTATTAGAAATGTGATGGAGAATCTGCTGAAATCATATCTATCATTTCCCTATCCACTCCACTGGTTTTATGATGGAACAGACGACACTCCTAGAGAGACCAGTAAAACATTTTAGTGATTATGAAACCAGAGGAAATTAGAGGACTTAGGAATATGTGTGTTGTTACCATTACTTTTTTCTCTTACCTACATTTTCAGGGATGGAGGGACAGGAAAGGTAAACAGCTGGCTTTAAACATGATTTAAATTAATGAAGTTTGGATTTCTGAAAAGTAGATTCATAAACTGAAATGTTCATTCAGTTAGGTTCCCAGACAGAAATACAATATAGCTCAGAATATTAGAAACAGCTTTGTTTGTCCTGAAACAAACTGATCTTATCAAGAGAACTTCACTCTGAATGCGAGGCTGGTCATTATAAGAAATAGATCTGTTGTGGAAAGGAAAATAACCATTTGAAAATGAAACATGTTAAGTAATTAGTGGAAGGATAAGAAAGACTATCTCATTGCCTCAGAGAATGGAAATTACACACCACAGTCTCACATTTCAATGTGTGGAAATACAGATAATCTTATATTTATTACCAATATTTGAAGCGATAGAATACAAGATTGGACTTGAATAATACAAATACATGCCCAATTTAATAGAAATGGACCAGTTATGAGTCAAGTTTGAGTGGATGTACAGCTTCTAAGATCCCTGTGTACCTCTAAAGTAGAAGTAGCATGGATAAGAATATTTGGGTGACAAGGAAATGAATGGAGTGTCATTTCTAGGTTATGGTAGCTTTCTTCCTCTACTCTGAAAGCTATTGAGTGAAAGACGGACTATATGGGGAATGATGCCAAGCATTATAACTGACTTTAACGAGGGGTAGTTTTCTATACAGAAGAAAATAAGCTCAATAAAAGGAAGTCTTTATAACAGAACTACTTAAAACCCAATGAACTGAGTTTTCCTGTTATTCGAAATTTTAAAAAGAGAGTGGGCATTAAAATGATAGAATATCTGTAGAAATAATTAAAACAAGGGATGTGTGATTCTATTATATGAACTTAAGGGCTCTTCTAGGCTTGAGATTCTGGAATTCTGTGATACATGAATTCACTTTTACCAAGCTAGTTTTAAATGTATCTTAATTGTCAACATGATACTTCCAATTATGGAAAACCTCTTATTTTATACCAGAAACAGAGGCAGTGCTTCTTCTGGAACCACAGCAATATCTTGTTCTGTCTACTGTAAAGCTTTCAGATGGTACATTGGCTTCTGGTGATGAAGTATGTATCCTGCCTCTGCTGACCTTAAATATTTTGTCAAATCAATCCTCCTAAGGCTTGAACTCAGCATCACACCCACATATTTTGATTACCATGTATTCCTGAAAATCAGAAAAGAGGGGGCACCTGGGTGGCTCAGTTGTTAAGCATCTGCCTTCAGCTCAGGTCCTGATCCCAGCATTCTGGGATGAGTCCCCCATTGAGCTCCCTGCTCAGCAGGAAGCCTGCTTCTCCCTCTCCCACTCCCCCTGCTTGTGTTCCCTTTCTCGCTGCCTCTCTCTCTGTCAAATAAATAAATAAAATCTTAAAAAAACTTATTAAAAAAAGAAAATTAGAAAAGAGTACAGTGAAAAACTCTATAATGCAGGACTAAGATCAGTGGTCAAAACAAGGTAAAGAAGTAGTATCATTAGAGAGGACCTTTCTACTGGAAAATTGGCATGCCCTCATTCAATACCACTTAGACTTGGAAAAATCCATTAGCTAAGTAGAACAAGCTGACACTTGCCTTGAAAATCATTTACCAAAACCTGGGAATGACTGATTATACAAAGCATAGATCTCAAAATAACTAAATTCAATAATTAAGTACAAGCCTATAATAGAAATCTATTAATTCTTAAATGTATTTTCTGCTCTGCCAAAAAAAAAAAAAAAAATCTGGTCTTGTTATGTTCCCAGTGTTAACATCCTAAAGCTAATATCTGATTATTTTCCTAACTCCTTTTAAAACCCTTTAATCTCTCCTCATAGCCTACAGATTAATATGCTTTAGGATTACAGCGAAGGTCTTTTATTATTTGGCTGTTGTTTATCTATTTATCTTAATTTTTCCATTACCCTTTTCTTCTTGAATGCAAAATACTTAAAAAAATCTGATTATGCCACAATTTCCACATGCTGAACACTCATCATTTTTCCTTTCCTGCCCCCACCTTGTGGACACCCACTTATACATACAGATTTTGTTCGGGTGTGTTCACCTTTTAAAAGCCTTCATGACCACCATTCAAGCCTAGAAAATGTATTATATCCTTCTCTGTGCTGTCACTATCTGCTGTATGTCATCTGTTAAAATACTTATGAAAATATTATAATTGTTACGTATTTGTGTGACCTTATTAGACCATGAGGTGTTTAAGAGCGGAATTTATTTGGGTTATCTTTATATCCCCAGCATGTGGTACATTTTGAGAGTTTTAAGTTATATTTTATATCATTCATTTTCCAAAGGAATTTAGAGAACTAACAAATATAAGAAGATAATTTTTTGAGAAATAATTAGGGTGAAAGATAACTTAGAATAGGTAAAATATGATGAAGCCAGAAGTAAAGTTAATACATAAAATGCATATAACCTACTTTAAATTTTTTGTATTATAGTTTGCCTATATGGGCCTTCATTAATTAATAAAAGCCAAAACATAATATTATTTTTAATTGCGAGAGGAGAGCTTCAATCTTGTACCTAAGTGTTCTAACAATCAACAGAAACAAGTAGACCTAATTAGCTATGTGATTTTCATTGTCAATGAGAGAAATCACCTCAAGCTGTTCAGCAGGAGTAATGACTCCTGTTGCTAAGACCTGAATGGCATGTCACCACTGGGTCCATATTAAAAGTATTTAATATTCTTATGTAATGTATAATCTAATGAACAATAGCCTCAACAACCTTTCAATAATACAGATTTTCATAGTGTTGTGCCTTAACTTTATTATAGGGCACTGGGACAACAACACAAGCAACTCAGTAGAAGCAATTTTACGGTGGCAAAGGGGAAGTGAAAAAAGTGATCAGACTTTTATATACAGCCTTCTAACTCTCATAAGTAAAGTCAAAAAAAAAAA
>NW_024423343.1:22646612-22737279 GCF_017311325.1 Ursus maritimus | reverse complement strand
AAAAAAAAAAAGTAAATAATTTGAGGCACACGTGTACTTCATATCCTTCATATCTTTTGTATCTTTGGTAAATAGTGGACACTCAGGAGGAATTAGATAAGTTAATGAGCTTAAAAAAAAAAAACCTCAATAATTAATTATCATAGAACTGTTTGGGGGAGACCCAAACGCTAGAGAAAAAATTGGGTTGTAGCAATTCCTTCAGTGTGTAAGCAGACTTGGTGATGTGCCAGCCAAGTCTGAACATAGAGAAGGTCTGCTACACATGGCAAAAATATTCTTAATAGAGAGTGGCTTCCCTGTCCCATGGACCATGTGAACCCAGGGCCAGAGACAGACAGGGGGGTTGCAAATGGAGAGCTCATGCCTCTGGTGTTATGAGAAAGAGGCATGGGTCCTGGTCTGAATGAAAATGAGGAATCTTCTGGAACTTTGTGGGAAAAGAGGCAATAGCTGGGTCTTCACATTTTAAGCCCAGAGAGATGGTAATTTTAAACTCCACAACGTGATAGGATTGACGGTAAGCCTGCTTCTCCCTCTCCCTCTGCCTGCCGCTCTGCCTGCTTGTGCCCTCTCTCTCTCTGTCAAATAAATAAATAAAAATTTTAATAAATAAATAAATAGGACTTAAGGGACTTTGGCATATTCATAATTGTGTTTCATGCGTTAATACATTGATTCAATAGCTATTTATTGAGATTCCCTATGCGCTAAGTATGAAGCTAGCATTGGAGATATAGCACCGAATTAAAAAAAATTCCTGCTCTCATATATGCTACATTCCATTGGCAGAGAGAGAGAGAGAGAGAGAGAGACAATAAATAAGTGATGTATAGTTTAATAAATGGTGATAAGTGCTATAGAGAAAAGTAATACAGTAAAGAGTAACAGAGAGGCAAAAAGTTGGGATGATAGTATTTTAAGTGGAATTGTCAGATGCCCTCCATGATAAGGTGAAGTTGAAGAGAAGGTCTTTAACTGAAGTCATGGAGGAAGCCATGGGAATATCCAGGGGAGACAGCCTCTTAGTGCCGGAGGAAGTGTGTTCAGATATCCTGAGGGAAAAATGCTTGGTGTGTTTGAGAAGCACAGAGGGATGATGGATGGAGTTGTCTAGTACAGTGTCTGGAGCATATGACTAACTGTGAAATGAATAAATGAATCTCCTGTGTCTTGTAGAACTCTGAATCAAAAGAAAAAAGAAAAGAGTCAAATGTAGAAATTTTGAGATAGCTGAAAAAAATAGATTTAATATTCTGAAAATAACTTTTTCCAAACAAAGTCATAAGGTATGCCTAGAAATTTCAAAAAAGGGTGAGAACTATATTTTAGTAGTTGTAGTAGTTTAGTAGTCGTATGATATATACCAAAATAATTACCCAGGTTATGTTTTTCAAGAATATTCCATTTAAATGTGTCACATGCATACATATGAATGACAACTAGAGAATACTCAGAAGCATGTTGAATACAATAAGAGAATTAAATAAGAAAATAATCCCCAAGATTGAAATTGATACTTAAAAGTTTAAAGGCATTCCCGGGCCTCCCTGTCTTATTTTCAGGATGACACCATTGTTCATGATCTCTGCATAAAGTTTCATAAACTAACCTACCAATTTCTGTCCTTTTGCACCTACAACCTACACAATAACATAAATGCAAAGAATAAAACAAAATAAAAAGAATTAGTAACATTCTAGTAGTTTTATAATTCCAACATTTTTCTGTCCTCTGTACCAAGATGTCTCGCTGTACATAAACTTGTTCATATCTATAACCCTAAATTATGTAGGTTTTTCCATTCTGTTAACACAGATCTATGCACAACTGAAATTGCTCTTTCCTTATTACATACATCATTCACGCATTCACACAATAAATACTATGTCTTATAAATACTGTATACCAGGCATGGGAGAGTCCACTTGCCAGCATCTTGCCATTCCTACGTAAAAGTGGAAAGACGGAGCTGAAAATCCAATTGAAGTTTCTCAAGCAACTGAGAAAGTTACATGTGGAGCTCCAACTAATATACCCAACCAAGTAAGGGCAGTGGTTTTGCAGCCAGCCAGGGAAGGCCTGCTGTTTCCTGAACACTCAATATTGTCTCTCTGCTTTTGCTAGAATCTGCAATATCTACACAGAATGCTGTCTTCTGAATTCACTTTACTTATGATTCTTGGTTGATTCTAGATTTCTACACAAAAGAAGGATATATCATTTGAGAACAAAGGGAACGGCACTTGGATGTAGGCACTGTTTACTTCAAAAAAGACCGTTCTCTGTGTGGACTGGTGTTTACTTTACTCTGTCACAGTGCCCTCACTCACCAGCCAAATACAGCCAGCAGCTCTGTATCAAAGGCTAAGAGTTTAGAGTAACTTGGATGAAAGCCATCTCAGCCCTTTTTGTTTCAACTTTTAACTTAAAGTTTGGGGGACTCTCACAAACTGGGCACATTAAACGTAAATCAAATGTATCTTAATGTTTTCCAAGTAATCTAAATTCTAAGTTTAGAGTTTTTCTGATATAATCAATTTATGAGCTTAGTGAAACCAAAATTTTTATCTTTTACCTATAAAAAGAATGAGAAAATATTTTAATACAATTTGGTTATATGTTGTTCTGCTACAGAAAATCGTACATACCTATTCTATAGTAACTGAGAATATTGTGACTGATAGTCCTTTTACAAATTCAAATAATCCTTTTGAGTGGCTAGACCCAACTGTACGAAACTATAGTGTAATGGCAGTAATTGAATTCCATTCTACTATTTATGGACATATGCGTATGCAATTCCACATAAAAACTAAACTGGAGATCACAAGAGAATCTTTTTAAAAACAGTATCAAGTTTGAATATTACCCAGAATTAAAAATGTGCTGTCATAAGAATTCTCCTGTTTGATTTTCGAAACAATGCTTTAAGCTAAATGGAGCTTTATTTTTAAATAAAGACAATGAATTTCAGAAATGTTAAGTGTTAATGTTAAATGGCCTGTCCGAGGTCACGCGGGCTGTCCAGCAGAGCCAGAATGAGAAGCTAACCAAATGTAAATTAGAATGATTTAGTGTACTTGCTAACAACCTGGATCTACTTATTCTCTTTTTTGAGGATTTTGACTTCTCCTATTTGTGTGGAGCTGAGGGAAACCCTGACTCTTGTGTGACTTAGAGCACCTTTTGAATTTTGGTCCATCATTCTTTCTCTCTTTCTTGCTCCTTCTCAGTCCTCAACTGTCTTTATTTTCTTGTGAGCCAAAAACATACAGTTTTACATATTTCAAACCATGTCTTTTGAAAAGCCAAAACATTTCAAAGAAATTCAGAAATTCATATTCTGTATATTTTGGGTTTGGTTGAGTTCATACACCTGAGGAACAACCTCAATTTATTAAAAGGTTATGAGAATATTGTTTCTTGTCGACTAAATATCAATTGATGGCACATATAAAGATGATTCGAAGTGCTTCATTCCAGTTGTAATTATTACTATTGTGATTTTTGTTTCTCTTGTCACATAGTTTAAAGCTAGGGAGAAAAACGTAAAACTTGTATGAATTTTCAGCCAGACAGAAGTACATTACAGTAGTTCTTATCCTAGAGCGAGACTTATATCCATAATAGCATGCTGGTCCATCAGAAGGACAGATCTGAGAAAGAGGCATGGTTAAATTATTTTTGATTTTTACATTTGCTTGGATATGTTTTTAAGTAAGCGCTAGGCCCACTGTGGGGCTTGAACTCACCACCTCCAGATCAAGAGTTTCATGTTCTATGGACTGAGCCAGCCAGGCACTCCTGCACGGATATTTTTAGACAAATGTATTTTTAGGTCTTTAGTATTAAAAAGTAAAATTTTGGATGGCAAATATATGTACAAATAAACAACAGCTGCAAAGTTAAAGACAGTTTTAAATATCTATTAGTGAATGACTACCTGTCATAGAGTCATTTTTTTTTAATTCTGCTAATCTGAAAAGTAAAATTGATACACTTTACAACTTTAATGAGAACTTCTTCACTTTGTAACCCACCTTTCCTTCACCACATTTAAACTCTCCCTCTCCAGTGGTTGTTTCTCCCCTGCACTTAAAAATGTATTTCTCTCAGCATAAAAAGAAAAAAAAAAAAGCAAGTAAGCACACACTCATCTTGATCTTGCCATTTCCTCTTTTGGAAATACTGAGTACCTTTCCCTATTTTTTTATGCATAACTTCATTCATTCATTCATTCATTCATTCATTCATTCATGTATTTATTCATTCTGGAAGCATTTGCTGAGTACTTCAATTAGTCAATACTAGCTCTTGATGCCATTGAAACAGAGAGAAAAAACAGTTCTCAATAAAAATTGCAGGAAAAGACTACAAATAAGCAACTCATTATATTCAGGGAAAGAAAAGTTACTAAGAGAACACATAGAAGGAGCGTGCAATGCAGAAGAATGTGAAGAAACTGATGGAATTAAAGTTTTCTTGGAATTAGTATTTTACCAAAAAGTCCTAGATGTTTCTGCTCATGTCATTAACACCCACTCATTTCTTAAACTAGCATTCCACTACTTGAAAGTTGTTGCTTTTTTAAACATCTACCAATGACCTAAATGGAAAACCCAATGACTCATCCTCAACTACTCAACTCTTCAAAATCTTTCCTCTCTCAAGTTCTAGCTCAAAATCTCATTCCTGGTTCACTGCTTTCAGCATCAGAACTGCATTCCTGGAGCATTTAGTTAATCCAAACATAAAAAATGCTGGTCTATTGTTTTATATCGTATAATGTTTTTGAAATGATCTTAGCCAATGTCTAAAATTTCATCATTCTGAGACTACATTATCCACAGAACTTAACACATAGCCCCAAAATAATACATACTAAAAAAAAAAAATACTGATTTAGTGAATTAATCTGGAAGAATATAGAAGAATTAATCTAGAAAGTGTGCAACAGCAGTTTGTCCTATCAACTTGAATTACTGAACAATACAAATAAGTATTTAATTGTATGGAGTCAAATAAGATAATAAGATTCAAGCATTTAGTATATCATTAGAAGCAAAAACAACTCAGATTACACATACACTCAAATTACTGATAGCATATAACCACTCATAAAAAATAATCACAAATTAGCTTTTTAACAAATTACCTTTTTTATTCTTGCAAATAGTGGCAACAAATTGGCTACTTCAAGTGGTGATACTACAGTTAAATTATGGGACCTGTCTAAAGGCAACTGTATTTTGACCTTTGAAGGACACAGCCATGCAGTATGGTCCTGCACATGGCACTCCTGTGGTGATTTTGTGGCTTCTTCCTCACTGGATACAACTAGCAAAATCTGGGATGTTAATAGGTAAGAAGTACTTTAAACATTATTAACTCTCTACATTGATAAATATACATGGGTAATGTTTTTTTTTTTCCTCAATGCTACCACCAGGAAACATTATAAAAAACTTGTTGCTTGATAAATTATAGAAAGCTACTGAAATAATCTCTGTGAAATCCATTTCTAACTCTATTAATCATTGTAGATATAATAAGTCCTTTCTAAATGTAAATATAAAGATCAAGCCTATGTAATAGGATTAGAATTGTTTCATTGAAAGCTGTTTGTTTTAAGCAGGAGAGAAAAAAATACTTTAAAGAATTAGAATTTTAGTTCTCCCTTCCACAGGATTGCTTTATTATCAAACCTGCAATTTAATAGACATGAATATAATAGAGATAATTACTTGCTTTATGTTTAATTTTGGTATAATATTTTCCCAAATTAAATGTTTCTTGTCAATTCATAAATTGCAAGAATTAATGTAATTTGATGTATGCAAAGTCCTGCACAATAGTGAAAGGATATAGAAGCTTTATATTTTTATCTTAACTCAAGACAGATAAATCTATTATTTTACAGTGTCAGATACCTCTCATCCATGTATTTATGTATGATATTATATCCTGTTAGGTATAAAAATAGGGTACAAAAAGCTTCTATCAAATATCCTGACTGCTTCAGCTAACTAAGGGACTATAAATCATCAGTCAGACTTCTGATCACTTTAATTATTGAAATAGTGCCCAGATTCCAAATATGAGTGATAACGATGCCTAAAAATTTAGGTAAACAATTGTCACTGAGCTATTGTAGTTTATTTTGTAGGAGAAAAATTGACTCACTGTGAAGGTAAACACTATTGATTTCGGGTTACAGGTAAAACAGTACCTTGAACAAACTCTTCCCTTTCTTTCTTGAATTCTGGGTAACATATTTAGGAAAGAGGGCAAGTAATGTGCTTGCAAAAAGTCAACAGTTTTTCTGGGAGGATTCATTGAAGGGGTATGCTCTGTCCTATGCATAAGCTGACTGTCTCCTAAGTCCATGTACCAGTTATTATGCTTTTGTTTCTCAGCACCAAACTTACTCTTCCATACCTGTTTTTGTGATGCTGCAGCTGGAACTTTGCAGACTACATTTTTGCTTTGTCAGCATACTCCCCGTTAGGCTTTGGCAATAGGGGGTGTTTGTAGGAGACTGCAAGGCTGGGGGAGAAAGAAGGGACTTGCTTCTCCTTGTCTTGTTCCTATGGGCTTCTTCAGGACCAGTGAGCATCACCCTAGCAACACTTCACCTCAGCAATCGCACTTTGTTCTTATCACAGCAGATAAATCCAGTTGGCAGTTTTTCTAATGCTTGCACAAAAAGCTGCATCATGCTGTCATCAGAGACATTAGCTCCAGCAAACAAGCACCCCCTCCTCAGAGGTCTGTGTTCCCAGCTCAGCATGGCCCCTTTTCTGAACTGAGGAACACCCATACCAGTAGACAAGTGCCCCTCGTCAGAGGGCTAAGTTTCAGTTCTACAGCACCCCTCTTCAAGTTTCTAGGTTTCAACAATCCACCCTACTTCCTTTATTCACTAAGTCCTATGGATGGTAGCTCTTTCCTACAGTGGCAGTTCTCTTTTTCTCTACTTAATCATCTACTTAACAACTTTATACATAGGTAACAATCCCATATATTAAATTCTTACTGTTAAAATGATAGGTACAAGTTATGTCTCCTGACTTGACAGATACAGGACATTAATGAATAAATAACATAACCCACCTGAGTTATTCAGATTCAACTGAATAATGTTTGGCATATTCTGCATGGGAAAACATGGTTCCTAATAATATAATTTAAACTTACTTCTATCTAGAGTAGTGATAATTTAAGATGTGTTTTAATTCTCAAATGGATACCATTTGCTTATCTGGAGTAATCAATCATATGCAATTCTTAATTTTATTATGTTTCTATATTATGTGATCAGATTTAATAAATATTTATTATAATAGTATACTGGAATTTAAAAAAACACTTTATTGATGTATGATTGACATACAAAAGGCTGTACATATTTAATATATACAACTTGATGAGTTTGGTAATAAGTACACACCTATGAATCAGTATACACCACCACCAATCTATGACATAAACATATCATCACCTCCAGAAGCCTTTTCCTGTCTTCTTTTATTACTATTACTATTATTATTATTGACAAGAGCTTTTAATATAAAATCTAGCAAAATTTTAAATATACAATACAGTGTTGTTAACTATATGTACTGTGTTATACAGTAGATCTGTAAGACTTATTCATTTTCTATAACTGAAGTTTTAACACGTGTCGAATTTTAATTTTAATTTTTATCACTTTTGGCTTAGATGAAAATCCTAAGATTGTGGTGCATTCTAAAATATAATATATTTTCCAATGTTTTAATCATTCAGTGTTTAAAAAAACTATAGTTGAAAAATCAATTCCCAATAGACTCAGCCCTACTTAGAATGATTTCAAACTTTTTGATCTAATGACTTTTCTCCATGATCCTGATATCCAGATATTATCTTCCAGTTGATGCCCAGTAGAATTGATATAAAATTGTTCCTAATTGGTGTCAAAAATTCTTTGTATTTCAAATTTGCCATCAATGTCAAGAGCTTACTTTCATCACCAAAGACAGACAAATATATATCAATTTTGAAGGTGAGGTAGTGGACAAATAATGGCAAATAAGGGAGAAATTGATTGTTTTTATAGTGGCTATTGATATATCTTTGAGTCATATTCAAAACACTGGGTTGTAATTTAAAGTTACTCATGGATCAGTACTTTGTAGATATGTCTAAAACTAGTACCTTTATAATTTCATAGGTTATTGGAACTGGCTTATTGATTTAAGGGGAGAAGTTGGTAGGTAGGATGTTGGTGGCAGAAGTTGTGCTGTGCTGGGTCGTATACTCTTGTCCTGATGCCACATAGATTTTAATAAAAAAATTTATAGATTCTACTGTTCACCGGAGAAGGAGAAGTTTAAAATATATTCTTCTCTTTTATAATTTGCTTTTATCTTTGAGCTCCTGACTTAGTCTTGGGCATTTTTTAGTTGATGTCAGGTCCCTAGCCTTGCAACTGCTCCTCAATTGAACATTACTTGCCAAAAGCATCCAATTAGCTCCTTATCAGAAAGTTGGATAACTGAGAATCGTAATTAACATAAAAAATCCCAGATCAAGAGCCACATTTACTAAATGATAATAAGAATCTCTGAACAGTATCTGTGGTACGATTAGTTTGGATGCGTCAACACTCCACAAAGTTTCTATGAATAATTAGCAGGAGTATTTCAATGATCTTCTGAATGATTATTTATATAAAGCGGAAATTTATATGTGTTTCAATTAGTGATCATTGACTTCTACCTTAATTTTCAAATATATTTATTAAAAGTCAATCTTAAAGCACACATGCACACTTATGCACAAACACAGACACACACATTCTCACATACCATTGTATTCTAAGTACTCTCCTTGGCATGCAGTAGTTCGGTTGCATGAATGATAAGAAATCAACGTATACGTGTGGAGAAAGTGCTCTCCCTCCTCCCATCTACATTTAAACTAAAATTTAATTGTTCTGTCTTATCCTACATAAATCTATAAAGTGGTTAAAATGGGATAGGAAAATCAGAAAAGATCTCAGTCAGCTATAAAAAATGGCCTGTTTCTTTAAAGCATAGATCATCAATAAATATTCATAAAATGATCAGTGTTCCATTGCATTACAGATATTAGAAAAATTTAAGACTCCATCACTACCTTCAATGAGATTATGTGTAATTTTTAAATGCAACAATATTGAAGCAATCAGAGAAAATGCAATGCTTCTGTAATTTATAATATCAGGTAGGGTATTCTGGGTGACTCCTAGTTGCATTTCTCCCATGGTAGCTGGGTATTTGGCTGAGTGGCTCTACCAGACTATCACTCTGATATTTGGAAGGCAGACCATGTACCTGCTTAGCTTCTAGCTTGAGGGGAGGGGGTTGGAAAAGCCAAAATGTTACTGAATATAGCTGCCCCCACTGCTGTAACAAGATATCACACTGGCAAGAATTGAGTGGTTTAAATAAAACAAGGATGGAAGGACACAGAGGTGTTTGTAACACTCAATGGCTTCTGGACCCCAAACAGTGAGATATATATCTGCTCTCCTTATATCCAGGAGTATTGTTTCAGATGCCCTCAAGATTAAGTTGAGTGAGAAAAATAAAGCAGGTTTAAGAACTATGTTTAGAAGGGTAATTTGTGATTACTCCTGCCTTACATTGACTGGAAGCAAATATGTTGGAAACCTTGGGAGTTTTTGAGAGAATTTTATTGACAAGAAAGCAATGAGCCTATTCTTAAGAACCCTGACCCTTCAGACTCTTCAAACTATAAAACGGTCCTCAAGGCCCTGAACTTGCATTCAAAGGAAGTTCACTTCTAGTATTTTACAGTGCACAATGAAGGCACAGGCCATTGTACCCCCTTTAGACGTGCTCATAGGGGATAATGGACAAGAAAAAAACCTTCCATAAACAAAGCCAGAGGCCACAAAGAACCATGGGCACAGGAGCTCCTTTTAGGAAGAGAGACATGATTCAATCAAGGAATTTTCTTCAGTGCCATGGCAAAGTTCCTCATGATGCCTGCCCAGGATTCTATCACTATTTAGACTAGAGACTCTTGGGTGTTCCCCATTTTTCTACTTTTTGTACTGGAGTTTGTGTTGCAGTTATTCTGTCCTTGCTTCAATGTACATTCTTTGCGGTGATGGAGAAGGCAGAAAACTTGTCTATTATTTGGTTGGTCACCAGAACATGAGATGACTCTGACTGCAATGGAGCCAACTGTGCGTCATGCAGAGATCATGCCATAAAGGAGTAGCACTTTGTGTTGTCTCCTTCGGTGCACAGGGTGGGAGGTCAGTGAGAACATGTGGAAGGAAGGATGGTACAGATGTTTGTTGGGCAAAAGGCCACGCTGTGGCAGAGACTACTAGCTGTTCACCAGAAGCCACTCTCTTCTATTTCCATATTATTAGTTGGATGCCTGGCTGACTATCTAAATTTTTTTTTCTTGGCCTCCCTTTAGTTGAGTGTGATTATGTTACTAAGTTCTCTATAACAGAGTATTAGTTGAAGTGATATGTGCCATTTCTATGTTCTTTTTCCCTTGTGGTGAGATGGGATATCAATGACAAGGACAAGAGTAATCTTAGAAGCCAATTACTGAAAATGACAGAGTAATCATCAGTCTGCTTGAAGTAAAGCCACCCCCATTCTCTACCTTCAGTTGGCCTGCAACATGCTCTGGACTCTTAAGCAATAAGAAATAAAACTTCCCTTTTGTTTAAGACACTATATTTCCAGTCTATTTGTTATAGCACTTTAGCCTGCCCAGTCCAAAATTAGGTACCCACTACTGTTTGTCCAGTGATATGTTTTCCCCTCATGACGTAGTAATAAGGCAGCTAAGACAAGCCCTGCCACTGTTCTCAATATTATTTGGATGGAGTGGTAATAGAAATTCAGTACTGGTAATAAATATCTATTCAATTCCCTCTACTTTTTCTCCCCTTGCTCTTTCTATTTCCCGTCCTTAATTCTGTTGCAATACTGTTGGAGCCTCTAAAATCCTACATGCCAATAGCAATAGCTTTAAGTTAAATAATTGGTTTGCATGGAAGTTAATGCCTGTAAAAATAGTAAATTATAAGACAATGTACAACTATTAAATATTAGTGTCTCCATTAGTGGGAAACTGATTCAATAATAATGATTTCATTTAAACAATAAAATACTGAGAATCTCAATTTTATAGTAGTATTGACTATATTTACTGACAAGAATCAGTTTTGCTGATTGCAGTCAAGCTGATAGAATAGAAATATTACTTTTCATGTAGTTGACCTTACAGGTTTGTTTTTCAAAATTTATTTTGAAGCAAATATGCATTGAGCACTCTGTTACTTGCATTGTTCTAGTCACTAAGCCATAGCAGCGAACAAAACTGACAAAAAGCTCCTGTCTTCATGTAGATAGCATCTATTGGGAGGCAGAAAATAAGTCAAAAAAAAAATTACGTATAGTATTTAAAAGTCTCAAGTTTGGTAAAGAAAAAAATATGAAAGTTGGAAAGCAATGGTGGGCATTAGGAAGAATTGCAATTTTAAACAAGATGGTCAGGGAAATTCTCACTGTAAAGTTGATATTTGGGTAATCTGAAGTAGGTAAGACAGCAGACCAAGAAGATATCTAGAGGGGCGCCTGGGTGGCACAGCGGTTAAGCGTCTGCCTTCGGCTCAGGGCGTGATCCCAGCGTTCCGGGATCGAGCCCCACGTCAGGCTCCTCCGCTATGAGCCTGCTTCTTCCTCTCCCACTCCCCCTGCTTGTGTTCCCTCTCTCGCTGGCTGTCTCTATCTCTGTCAAATAAATAAATAAAATCTAAAAAAAAAAAAAAAAAAAGATATCTAGAACATTTCAGGCTTTCCTTAGTAGTGAGCTCCCCTCTAGTGGTGGCAGGATTTCTGTGACTAAGGAGCAGGAAGGGGGCCAATGTGTCTGGAGTAGTGTGAGCAGATGAGTAAATGGCAGAGGTAGGGCAGTTAGTTATGTAGGGGAGCACATATGAGACAGGATCTTGTAGCTTATTTGAGTGACTTGACCTTTATTCTCAATGGGATAGGAAAGCACTGGAGGATTTTGAGCTGAACAGTCACATAATCTGTTTTACACTTTCACAAGATGACTCTGATTACTGTGCTGAGATGGCACTATGGTAGGAGAGGGGTGGGGGAACAAAGATAACGCAGGAAGACTGCCTGGGAAGCTATTGCCACAGTCTAGGCCGAAGATGGTAAAGGTTTGCACCATAATGGGAATAGTGAGGAGAATAAGAATTTTTATATTCTGGATAGATTTGGAAGACAAAGCCAACAGGAATGCTGAGGAATTGTGTATTGAAAGAGAAAGAGAAAACAGATTACCCTGTTAAATTTTGAGACACCTGAAAATCGAAAGGTTCATTCTCTTTATGCTGGAACACTATCATGAACTTTATAAAACACTTTTCCAAGCAGATTCATCAACTGGCATTCCAGAAAAGGCTGTAGAATGAGGAATGCCTTCTCATTTTTCATCTAACAGGTGATTTCAACTGAAGAGATTTGAATGTTCCATCCTGCCCAGTAGCATTGCTTCCTTCTTAATTTAATAATTCATTTCCAATCATAACCCCTGGGCTGGATGAGATAAGAGAAATAGAAGGCTATGGATGAAGGGAACAGCTAAAATTAAGAAAAAGGAAATGTAAAATATTAAGATTCTCTTATGATGAGTTATCTTCTTTTAATAATATGTACTATTAATTTCTTCTGGGCAAATAATGCACCAATGTAGACTCTAAAATGGGAAAAATTAATTTTTATTATAAATTAGTAATACTAAGATAGCACCAAATAAATTATAAAAATGGAGTTTAGTATTTATAATATATAATATTTCATTAATAATATATTTCATGTTCTTTATGATTCATTTGCAAAGTTGGATATATTAGAGATGAAGGACATATTGTACAATATTAATGGTTTTGAAACATAATGTAAGAAGTATTAAGACTCAAGGGCATGGATATTGGTATATTAATACCTGTCTGGTATTGTAAAGCCCCCCAGTTTGCCTTCTTTTACTTGAAAAGGCATCCAAGGTATATATTAATAGGCTGCTAAAGCAATCCTTGAAACATAATTATGTTACATTAAAAGGAATGGTAACATACTTAAATTGACCTCTTGTGATCAATTTATCCCATTCCATGGATAATAAATCAATTGTTACATGTTCTTGGATTTTTGTTTATATTTAAGTGAATAGTTTCCCCTTGAAATATAGGCTTTAAATTATACCTGCATATTATTGAACATAAATATATAGATAAGCATAAAAAATGAAAAAAAATATATTTTTTCACTCTCATCTTCACCCCAATACAGTACATAATTAATAAGCATTATTGAAGAAATACCTATTTCATGAAGAAAAATATGTTAAAGCTAGAGTTCTGATGTCATTTAGTAAATTATAGAATGATTTAAAAATCATGAAGCTCTCACAACTAATTTGGCTTTTTGTGTACGTGTGAAGAATGCTTCAAGCAACTCTGTCCACTCCAGTAAATTTGATGTCAATGTATCTTGGTTGATCAATAAAAGAGGTAGACGTCATTAAGATTTCAAAATTTGGCCCTATATATTTACAAAACTGTTTAATATAAATGAGTTCTATAATTTGTATTTAACTTGTGCTAAATAAGGTGCACTCTCTGTTATCTTACAAACCAGCTAAACTGTTTATTAGAAATAATTTGGGGGTTCCTGGGTGGCTCAGTCAGTTAAGGGTCCAACTCTTGGTTTTGGCTCAGGTCGTGATCTCAGGGTCGTGAGATCCAGGCCCAAGTCAGGCTCTATGCTCAGTACAGAGTATGCCTGAGATTCTATCCCCCACTTTCTCCCTCCCTCTCTGCTCCTCCCCCTGCTTGTGCTCTCTCTCTCTCTCCAAAATAAACAAAATCCTGGAAAAAAAAAAAGAAATAATTTAGATGAGTATAGGTGAAACTAAGGATATTCCAATGAGTGCATATATGTATACTAAAACATGATATTTTATTACTTTATTCCCACCAATCAAAGCAAACAATTTAACATACAAAAAATGCAACACCCTTTTTTCATCCCCACCAAAAAAGATCTGGTTAATAGATGAGTTTTAGTTCTCCTCAGTGCTAATGACTAAAAAGGTGTAGTATATTTCTTCATTAATATATATTAAAATAAAAATATATATTAAAATAAAATTATCTATAGCCATAGTATACATGAAGTAAAAAAGTAGAATCACATGTATTTTTATATTTAAAGTTTGATCATATATGTGTGTGTATGTATGTGCATGTCTACCCACATTGGTGTATGTACATATTTTAGTATTAATGCTGTGAGTTTAAACATTTAGCTCAAAATTAATTTTAGAGTTACATAAATAATTGACCATCTTAAATATTTTATGTACCTAATCAAAATATTTATTTACCTAGGCTTTATCAATGACTACAAAACCAACTTGTTTGAAACCCATTTATTTGAGACAGCAAAAACTAAGTATTATCGTGCCCCTGACATATTGTTTTGAAATTACTGAAATGGTTTTCATTTAGAGTAAACTCTAAGATTTGATTCCGTTGTTACTGAAATGAAGTGAATGTCCAAATGCATCAAATCAAAATAAAAGAAGTAGACTAGATGATGTAAAAATAGCAAGCAATAAAAATATAGGTGGAATTAATCTACTTTCTTATATAAAACCATATTATTAGATGGGAAATACTGCCTATTTGGATAATAATGAATTTGTTTTCTTAAATTAAACACTAGAGAATATACTTTTCATAGAAATTTCAAATAATTTAATATGTGTCCTGCATAGAAAATGGACCAGACCATCTTTAGTCAAAAAACATGGAATGATTATCCCCTTGTCTGGCCTTTGGCCACCTCACAACCTAGAATGGGTCCTGCAAGAAGTGATACATCTAGGAGTAATTTCACTTTGTAGAAAAGTCATTGCTTTTCATTTGGCCTACAACTTCTTAATTCATTTACTAGATTAGACCACAGAATTGATAAAAATTGCTTTCTTATTTAGAAATTGATTATTTATTCTTTTATTCCGTATTTACCAACTATGCGCCAAGTCATATCCCTGGAGCTGGGGATATAGTCCCAAACTGGACAAATAAAGCTGTAGTCCCAGTAGAACTTACCTTATGGAAGGTGCCACTGATTAGCCACACATTATAAATTATTAGAGGAGCTCTCTACTTGGCCATTGATCTGAAGATTAATTCCTTAGCTCTAGAGATGCAAAACGACTATCATTGAGAGTGACTAGCTTTCTGAGGTGTTGTGTGTCTTACTTCTCTATTTTTGGAAAGAACTATAGTCTTAGGAATAATAGTCACCAATGAGGTGCACATTTAAAACGATGCGGAGTATTCTCATCTTTATAAGGATGATTTCTTTCATTTGCATTTGAGTTTTACTAGTAGCCTATAGGTTCCCGTAACACAGAAACATCCCATTTAAGATAGTTTAAAGCAGTTTTCACTTGAAGAATGAACTTTTCTGTGATGATTCTATTTCAGTTTGGTTTGGGATTATTATGTCAGTTTGTTTTTGAGATAACACCAAGTAAATTATAAAAATTGAGCTTAGTGTTTATAATATATAATATTTCATTGGTAATATATTTCATGCTCTTTATGATTCATTTGCAAAGTTGGAGATAATAGAGATGAAGGACATATTGTACAATATTTATGGTTTTAAAGCATAATGTAAGAAGTATTAAGACTCAAGGGCATGGATTATTGGTATATTAATACCTGTCTGGTATTGTGAGATTGAGTTTTGAGTAAGGAAGAATATGGTGAGTTTTAGAATAATATACATTAGCAAGAAACAATCTAAAATGCTATTCAGCAATAACAATTAGAAACAATTATAAGATGTGTTTTATTTATTTGTTTGTTTATTTTTACCTCTGGCTAGTAAAACCACCTAAATTATATAATTTCTTGAGTATACTGACAGATTCAGAGTGGTCCAAAAATTGTTTTTTCTCACTCATGCTAAGTAATGCAGTCACTTAAAAATTAAGCTTGAAAGGGTTGAATGAGTTATATATAGTTATTTTATGTATTTTTCTCTAAATACATGTCCCAGTAAAATTTCTTACTCATAAAATTTAAGATTTAAAGTTACTGTTGGAGGGGCACCTGCATAGCTCAGTCAGCTGTGCATCTGACTCGATTTTGGCTCAGGTCCTGGTCTCGGGGTTGTGAGACAGAGCCCGTGTTGGGCTCCGCACTCAGCTCAGAGTCTGCTTGAGATTCTCTCTCTGTCCCTCTGCTCCTCTCTGTCTCTCTCTCTAAAATAAAAGAATAAATTTTTAGAAAAAAAATAAAGTTACTGTTGGAAATTCATGGTGGTTATCTAAATATGCATTTTAAAAGGTGCATCATTTTAGCCTGGAAACACAAAATATATCTTTATATGAAAGCCCTAACTACTGTAAAAGAGTGAGCATTTGACATTTTTTTCTTGATTTTCTTTGTCCAGATTTCTGACAAGTTTATAGAAGCATCTGATGCTTCCCATTTTAGAGATGATGTATAACTTTTTTGTTGTCTATTCCTGTAGTTATCATGTGACAAATTAAATTTGCTTTTTAGAGAATATTAATGTCAGCAACTCCAGAATACATTTAACTTATTATTTTACATATATGAATTAATATATCATAGGTATATGCAAAATTACAATAAATTAGATGTCCATGCACCCAAAATGCTGCCTGCAGCAATGCTTAATATTCATTATGAATTATAAATTTCTTACACAATAACATTAACAAACACATGTTAATTATATATGCAGTCATCTTTACTCCTTGCTCTCTTTTCCTCTTACTCATTTCTAATCAGACTACAAAGTCCTAGACCTGAGGCTTTCAGCCATATCTCCAAAAATAAATTAACTCTTTATTATCTGAATTATCGTGGCTCTTAATATTTATATTCATATCCTTACCACTAAAATTTACCTAAGGATCCAATCCCCAAATTGGAACGGATTGTTCAGTGTTCCTTTAGAAGTTATTGGGATTAATTCCACTAGACTAACAGCCCTGTTTATTTGGATTACCTCAATAAACCAGCTATTATATTCTAGATATTGTCCATATATCTACCAATCAGACTTGATCTCTCATTTACCTCTGATATCCTACTGTATGTTTTGGAATTTAATACCTGCTATCAGCAAAATATTCTATATCCTCAGTATCTTCAATGTATTCTTTCATCTTCTTGCTTAAGCTGACCCCCCTTGAGGAGATTGAGTCCCCTTTTTGAGTCCCCTACCTTCCTCCTCTTAATCCTTCCCTAAAGATTTATATCTCCTCATGAATATTAAGCATGGAAAGCATGTAAATCCTATCTTTGAGAAGCAAACATAAAATGTACTTTAGAGTTTTGCACACATCACCATACATTAATTCATCTATATAAAATAGTAAAAGTTAAAATTGCTTGCAGTGCTGACACAAATGCCACCTACCATAGAACCTTGCTGTTTATTCACTAATACGTTCTTAGTCCCCAAACAGAGCTTGGATCCTACCGGGAAAGTAATAAAGATTTGTTTAATTAATGCATAAACTAATGGTTTATGTTCCCACCATGCTTTTCACAGTCAATTCTACACCACTTTTCCTTCCTCCCACCTTCCCCAAACCACAGCTTTATAGAAGCACATGCTTTGAGACTGTACCATTAGCCACTTCTCCATTTTATAGTCATATACTTAACCTCCTGGTCATCCCCTTTATATTTTGAATAATTTAGTTCATGGTTTACTGTCTTCATTGAGTGCAACATCAATATCCAAGCAAAAAATTTATCTAACACCTTGGCCTCTGTTTCTTCATTCCCTTACTTCCAACAACTTTCAAATTTTGATTTTTAATTTTTTGCTCTATAAGCACCATCTTCACTCTCTCTAGCTTGTATACTCCAATATTACCACTCCAACAATTCTTTCCAGTGGTATTGGTAATTCAGTGCCTCCACTGTTTTGTTTTTCTCGCCCTTGATAATTGCCTTCTATTCCCTTCTTACCCAGAGTGAATCCCAATATCCATCACAGTGACTTCACCTTCCCACATAGCTTCAATTCCCTTGGCCCTCCTTTGCTCCATATTTCTTGTCTGTCAAAACCCCAATTCTGGTTAAGGCAAATTCTCTACCTACTCTATGCCTGTACCTGGTAAGCTAAGCGTGACTAGAAAAACAACAACAACAACAACAACAACAACAACAACAACAACAACGGAACAAATGAAACATGCTGACTGGTTTCACTTATTTATAACATCAATTCACAAGTTGAATCCTACCGCATCTATTCTGTTGATTAACTTTCTACCATATGAGATGAATATTTCATACCTTCCTCCTCTATCTTCAAATCCCTAACAGCTTCCCTATTCCTTTTTCCTCTCAGCTGATGATCTGGATTTTTTATTTCACTAAGCAAATAGAAGCATTTGGAAGAAAACTTTCGAATCTTCCCATTACCAAGTCCATCAGTAATTTAGATAGATAGATAGATAGATAGATAGATAGATAGAGATAGAGATAGAGATAGATTTTTTTCCCCCTCTCTCTTTCTCTGCAGGTGTTGGCTGGGTGGTTGTATTTTTTTTCCCCTCTCTCTTTCTCTGCAGGTGTTGGCTGGGTGGTTGTATTCTGGACTGGCTTGCCTGGACTGGGTGGTTCAAGATGGCCTCATTCACATGTCTAAAGCTTCAGCTGGGGCATCTGGGGTCACTCTCCCTGTGGTCAGCCCTTCATCCGCCAGCAGGCTTGCCTGAGTTTCTCCATATAGTGGCAAAAAGAATCCAACAGCAAGAAAGAGCAATCCCTAATGAACAAGAACTTGTTCAAATCTCCTCTTTCTAGTACCCCATAGACCAAACAAAATCACATAGCCAAGACTAGGGTTGGAGGAGACTACCCAAGAATGTGCATTTAGAAATAGGAATAATGGCAACCATTTTGCAAATAATCCACCCTCTTTCTAACCCTTTATTCCTCTCATAATCATCCCCTTGCAAATATAAATGTAGTATCTATAGTACTTATATTTTAGCTATATTTTATATCACAGAATTCAGTTCTTCAGTTGACCTACGTATTTAAATACACTTTTATTATCAGTCTAGGAGAAAATGGAGTCTGACTTTTTGTTCCAATTCTTAGAAACAAATTATTGGAGAAAGTCTTACAAATGCATTGTTGAAATAATTTCAGCCTTGTCTGTTCAGTAAATTAAAAAAAAATTATATTTTATTTATTTATTTATTTGACAGAGAGACAGAGCACAAGTAGGGAGAACAGCAGAGGGAGAGGGAGAAGCAAGCTCTCTGCTGAGCAGGGAGCCTGATGCAGGGCTCACTCCTAGGACCCTGGGATCATGACCTGATCCAAAGGCAGATGCTTAACCAACTGAGCCACCCAGGCACCCCAGTAAATTTTAGATGATTCCCTATTACGTTTTGTAATTTTTATTTTCAGTTAAATACTCACAATAAGTTGCGAAATGGTAGTGTCCATGTACTCTTCACCCAAATTTCTCCAATGGTAATATCTGACCATTATATATTATCAAAACTAGGAAACTAACATTGGCACAGTATTATTAACTCAAGCACAGTTGGATTTCACCAGTTTCTACAATCAGTTTTATGTGTGTGGGTATATAATTGTATGAAATTTTATCACGTGTGAATTAGAGTAACATAACAACATAATGAGGACACAGTTTTTCCATCACCATAAAGAAACTCCCTCCTGTTTCCCCTTAATGATCATACTGTTTCTTGAATTCTAACCCTTGGCAACCACTGATTTGCTCTCTATTACCGTTACCATCAATTCAGAATTGTTATTTACATTGAATCATACCATATGTGTCCATCTGAGTTTGGCTGTATTTCAATCAGCAAAACGCCCTTGAGATTTATTCAACTATTTTGTGTATTGATAGTGCATTCTTTTTTATTGCTAAACAGTAGTCCATTCTATGGATATATCACAGTTTATCTCTTTGTTCCTTGAAAGACATTTTATTTACAGTTCGGGGATAGTACAGATAAACCCGCAGTAAACATTATTGTGTACAGATTTTTGTGTGAATATAACACTTCAGTTTGGTAGGATATATGACTAAGAGTGCAATTGCTGAGTTGTATGGTAAATAGATATTTAACTTTATAAAAATCTGTCCAACTATTTTCCAGTGTAACTATGCTATTTTACAATCCTACTGGCAATATATGAAAAAGTTCCTCCTCATTTTCATCAGAATTTGGTACTACCAGTATTTTTTTATTATCTTAACCATTCTAATAGGTGCATAATAGTGTTCATCATGGTTTTAATTTGCTTTTCTCTAACGGCTAATGATGTTGAACATGTTTTCATGCACTTATTTTCTATCTATGTATCTTTTTTTGGTGAAATATCTGTTCATATTTTGGCTCATTTTCTAATTGGATTATTCATTTTCTTGCTGTTGAGTTTCTGTTGAAAGTTCTTTAAATATTCTTTTTTTTTTAAAGATTTTATTTATTTATCTGACAGAGAGATAGAGACAGCCAGCGAGAGACAGAACACAAGCAGGGGGAGTGGGAGAGGAAGAAGCAGGCTCATAGCAGAGGAGCCCGATGTGGGGCTCGATCCCATAACGCCGGGATCACGCCCTGAGCCGAAGGCAGACGCTTAACCGCTGTGCCACCCAGGCGCCCCTCTTTAAATATTCTGAGTGCATATCCTTTGTCTGAAATTCTGTGTGAGATTTAGGTTGAAGTTTTTTTTGTCTGTTTGTTTTGTTTTTTTGCTTGTAAATTACCAATTATTCCAATACCATTTGATGAAAATTCACAGACAAATACACAAAAAATTATGTGCCATTTATTCCTTCACTAATACCATACAGTGTTGATTACTATAGCCCCATAGTAAGTCTTAAAATCAGTGTGATTCCTTCAGGGGTATTTTCTTTTTCTTTCTTTTCTCTTTTCTTTTCTTTTCTTCCCCCCCCCCCCAAAAAAAAAAATTTTGGCTATTTAAGTTCCTTTGTCTTACTAACTCTATTCTAAAATCACTTTAGCTGGTTTTCCTGATCAATAAGTTGCCATATTCCCTGTCTAGTTAAGATCTGTAGTTTTTTTTTTCCCTTCTGACCCTCACTAGTGTCTTATTTATCCATAGTTGTTTTTTCTCCTAATGCTTCTCCTGATTAAATTCCTCATAGACTCTTCTCTAATAATCCACCCTATGCTTTTTTCTTAAAATTTCAGTTGAAGTATACTGTCTTCTAAGAAGTCTCCTGGCCTAGCCTCTAATGGCCACACTTTTCTTTCCTATTTCATTTTCCTTATTAGAGTCAGACTGTGAGTTTTTAAGGTCTTAAGCACACACAAAAAAATCACTCCTCCCACATATAATTAAAAATGAAAACAAAAAAAAAGATGTGTGTAAAAGTCGATCAAAATTTGATTTATCCCCACAAAAACCCCTTCAATGCTATTCTATTTACTTATACTTCAAAATATAAAACTCTTAAAAAAATTCTCTCTCTTTCTCATTCTTTTTTCCTTTTTCTCTTTGCCCTTTATCCTCCTTCCTATTTTGGTGCAGCTGCTTTGCTGGTGCCTTAGGCATATGCTTTATCTTTCTATTGGGTAATCCAACACTGGCTTTTATGAATAAATTGTTCTATGTCATAAAGCATTCGTGTTTCTGCTCTAGTTGTCTTTATCTTTGTTGTCCTTTTGCCACATCATAATCTCCTGTTTTCTGTACCTTTTGAAATACTCTCTGTAGTCCCTACTAGTTAGCTAATGCCATGTTACCTCATGGTTAGCTAATGCCATGTTACCTCATCTTCTGTCTCACCTTTTCCCTCAGAATCTAATCTTAAATCCTTGCCCCTTTCAAAATAAACAGTTACTTTCTATATTCTCCCATATATATTTCTGTTACAGTTGTTCCATGGATTGTAAGTAGTTAAATTCCTCCTTTGTAACTTCTCTCTCTTTAGAAAGATATATATATCCTTCAGTGCCTGAATTTAAATAAACAGTTCCATACAGTTTCTTTCCATTCATTACCTTCTGCAGTAGGATATCTTTGGCCTTGTCCTCACATAGCTATATTGAATGGGAACTAAAAAAATCTGAGCACCTTTTGAAACTTTCTCTCTTTGGAAGTTTATTAACATCTGTAAGATAGAGTGATGAGAGAATTGAACTTAGATGAAAATACTGTCTACAAATATTATCTTTTCTTTCGGTGGTAACACCATTCAACTATAATACTCCTTTTTAATGTGTAATTTTTACTTACTAACACTGGATGAGTAAATTCTCTAATCAAATAAAACATTTTGCCAAAATGATCACAACTCTTTACTTGCAAATATATATTTGTTTGTATGTGAAGTCTTTGGTATTCAACCTTTCTCAGCAAAGCAAATAAATTTCACTATAGGATTGAAAGAATATTCTCACTGAATACTTAACTCCAAAAGTATTTACCATGCCTACATATGTACCTCATTTTGATCACATAATGAGGTGTATGAAAGCAGGTTTGAATCTGACAAAATTAAAGACCAATGTCTATGTACATTTGTGTACAAAGATGCCTCTGCTTCTATATGCAGGTGAGGAAATTCTAATCAGCAGATCCAGGTTATTTTCTAAAACTAACATTAATTAAGATGACTTCTTTCTTTCTGCCCCTTTAGCAAATCTTTGCTGTATAACTCTACTTCATTGAGTACAATCCTAACATGTGTGAACAAAATGTAGCCTTTTTTCGGATGACACAGAAATATATAATGTTGGATCAGAAGTAACTGAATCTTCTTTCACTGCATATATCTGTAGTTAGGTGACATGAACTGGCACATATTTCTTATTCATGAGTTCTACTACATGAGAAGGAGGATTCACCTGAATCTTAAACTGTTTTAAACCATTAATGTATTCTAGCTTGGAATTAGATAAGCAGATCATATTATATCAAAGAAAAACTTCACGCAATGGCTGCTTCACACACATCAGGCCTTCTCATTTGGATTCCTGCTCTTGTGGCCTGCAGCAATCTTTGCAAATGATCTGTATTTCTCTTTATTCTTCAAAGAATTAAGAAAAAATGAGATTTTGAAAAAAAAGAATTTACACTATCAAATTACTTTTTTCTCTCCATATAGTCGTAGTTGTTTGTTTGTTTGTTTGTTTGTTTTGGGGGTCCTAACATGTGTATGCTGTAGGGAGGGTCTATAAACAGAGACACACTCCTCTCACGTTTAAACCCTTCCTCTTCATCTTTGGTCTGTTTCAGAGGGAAGAAGAACACAGGACATATAGCCCTGTAACAATGTCTTCTCCTGAACAGAAGGTCTCCAGGGCATTGCACTGAAGTCAGTACTTTCTAAAGTGTCTTTGTGCCTTCCCAAGGCATATAAAAAACACTATGTAGGATGGCATCTTGTTTGCTTTAGAAATGAGTTGTTTTTTATTTCTCCTTTGGCAGTTTTCTTCATAATACCTTTGGCATAAGTTGGTTAATACTTATTCTTGGAAATGCTTTTATTTTAGTGGCTAAGACTTTTATTATTTTTATTTTTTTTAATTTTTATTTTAATTTTAGTTAACATACAGTGCAATATTGGTTACAGGAATAGAATTCAGTGATTTATCACTTACACAGAAACACCCAGCGCTCATCACAGCAAGTACCCTCTTTAATACCCAATACCCCATCTGGCCCATCCCCTACCCACCTCCCTCTATCAACCCTCAATTTGTCTTCTGTAGTTAAGAGTCTCTTATGATTTGTTTTTCCTCTCTCCTTCCCCCCCACTTCCCATATGTTCATCTGTTTTGTATATCTTAAATTCCACATGAGTGAAATTGTAGGTATTTGTCTTTCTCTGATTGACTTATTTCACTTAGCATAATACATTCTAACTCCATCCAAATGGCAAGATTTCATTCTTTTTGATGGCTGAGTAATATTCCATTACATATATGTAATATGTATATACCACATCTTCTTTATCCATTCCTCAGTCAGTGAACACTTGGACTCTCTCCATAGTTTGGCTATTGTTGATAATGTTGCTTTAAACATCAGGGTGCATGTACCCCTTCAAATCTGTATTTTTGCATACTTTGGGTAAATACCTAGTAGTACAATTGCTGGTTTGTAGGCTAGTTTTATTTTTAACTTTTAGAGGAGCCTTCAAACTGTTCTCCAGAGTGGCTTCCAACCAACAGTACAAAGGGTTCCCCTTTCTCCCCTTCCTTGACAAAACCTGTTTCTTGTGTTGTTAATTTTAGTCATTCCAACAAGTGTGAGGTGATATCTCATTGTGGTTTTTATTTGTATTTTCCTGATGATAAGGGATATTGACCATCTTTTCATGTGTCTGTTAGCCATCTGATTGTCTTCTTTGGAAAATTGTCTATTCATTTCTTCTGTGCATTTCTCAACTGGGTTATTTGTTTTTTGGGTATTGAGTTTGATAAGTTCTTCATAGGTTTTGTATACTAACAGAATTATATATATATATATTATCAGAAATATCATTTGCAAATATCTTCTCCCATTCTGAAGGTTGTCTTTTATTTTGTTGATTGTTTCCTTCACTATGCAGAAGCTTTTTATCTTGATGAAACCCCAATAGTCCGTTTTTGCTTTTGTTTCCTTTGCTTTCAGAGACATGTCTTGTAAGAAGTTGCTGTGGCCAAGGTCAGAGAGGTTGTTGTCTGTGTTCTCCTCAAATGTTCTCCTCTAGGGTTTTGATGGTTTCCTGTCTCACATTTAGGTTTTTCCTCCATTTTGAATTTATCTTTGGGTATAGTATAAAGTGGTCCAGTTTCATTCTTCTGCATGTGGCTGTCCAGTTTTCCCAACACCAACTGTTGAAGAGACTACCTTTTTTCCATTGGATATTCTTTCCTGCTTTGTCAAAGATTAGTTGACCATATATTTGGGGGTCCATTTCTGGGTTCTCTATTCTGTTCCATTGATCTATGTGTCTGTTTTTGTGCCAGTCCCATACTCTCTTGATCATTACAGCTCTGTTATATAGCTTGAAAGTTGGAATCATGATGCCTCCAGCTTTGCTTTTTTTTTTTTCAAGATTGCTTTGGCTATTCAGGGTCTTTTGTGGTTCCATACAAATTTTAGGATTGTTCTAGCTCTGCAAAAAACACTGGTGGTATATTTATAGGAATTGCATTAAATGTATGGATTGCTTTGGGTAGTATAGGCATTTTAACAATGTTTGATCATCTAATCCATGAGCATGGAATGCTTTTCCATTTCTTTGTGTCTTCAGTTTCTTTCGTAAGTGTTTTAGAGTTTTGAGAGTCCAGATCTTTTACTTCTTTAGTTAGGTTTATTTGTAGGTATCTTATAGTTTTTGGTGCAATTGCAAATGGGATTGATTCCTTGATTTCTTTTTCTCCTGCTTCATCATTGGTGTATAGAAGTGTAACAGATTTACCCACATTGATTTTATATCCTGTGACTTTGTTGAATTGTATCTGTTCTAGCAATTTTTTGGTGGCATCGTTCAGGTTGCTGATTTGGATGCTTTTTATTTCTTTTTGTTGTCTGATTGCTGAGGCTAAAATTTCAAATACTATGTTGAATACTAAGGGTGGGAATGGACATCCTTGTGTTGTTCCTAACCATAGGGCTCTCAGGCTTTATTTGATGTTCTTTTTCTAGTTTCTTTAGGTGTAAGGTTAGGTTGTGTATTTGAGACTTCTCTTGCTTCTTAAGGTTAAAGGCCTGTATTGCTATATACTTCCCTGTTATGACCTCCTTTGTGCCTTTGCTGCATCCCAAAGGTTTTGGACTGTCATATTTTCATTTTCATTTGTTTCCATGTATTTTTCATTTATTATTTCTTTAATTTCTGGTTAACCCATTCATCTTTAGTGGGATGTTCTTTAACCTCCGTGTATGTGTGGTCTTCCAAATTTTTTCTTGTGGTTGACTTCAAGTTTCATAGTGTTATGGTCAGAAAATATGCATGGTATATTCTCAATCTTTTTTGTATTTGTTGAGGCCTGATTTGTGACACAGTATATGATCTATTCTGGAGAATGTTCCATGTGCACTCAAAAAGAATGTGTATTCTGCTGCTTTAGGATGAAATGTTCTGAATATATATACACTATATAATCGTTTTAGTTCTAGTTCAGGCATCTTACTTATATCTGTATTGATTAAATCCCTGACTATAAGTTCTACTTCCTGTTCTTTCTTTTGGAGTGAATTTCTCTCTCGGGTTATTTTTTTTCAGAAAAAGAAAAGAAGAATGAAAAAAACAAAACAGACCAACAAAATAAAAAACAAGAAAACTAGATCTGGGTGTGTTTTTTCCACTTATTAAAAGAATCTAGATTAAAAAATTTTAAAAATAAGATAAAATGAAAATAAACAAAAAATAAAATACATTTAATGTATATAAATTAAAAAATGATAATAAATTTTATAAAAGAATTGAAAAAAATAAATGGAAAAAAATAATAAAACAAAAAATAAAAGTAAAAAGGAAGCTTGATCCTATTTCCCTGAGAGCTGAAGCTTTGCAGTACTCTGATCAGTAGACTTGGTACAAGGGAGTTGTTTGCGGTTATCTTCTGGGGGAGGAGCCTGTTGCACTGATTCTCAGGTGGACTCGTCTTAAGGGAAAATGCACCTCCAGGGCAGAAGGGGGAGGGGCTTGGTGTAAGGGTCTCCGGCCTCCACTACGTGGCACTGTTTTGCTCCTTGAAAGCTTTCAGTGCTGATGGATGTGATGAATATTGATGGAGCTGAGAGTTCATGCCCCCAACTCTTCAGGGAACCCTCACAGAAGAGCAGTCAATCACTCCTCTTGTGTCCCCAGTTTCTGTCAGAACCCTGTATTCACCCTGCCTGTGTCTGAGCTTTTTTATCTTAGGCACGCAACAGAGTTTCAAAACTCCGAATTCTAGGGACTCTTATGGGGAGGACCCACGCTTATCCTCTGAGGGAGGTCCTGTCATGGTTTTGCCATTTGCTGGCTGTCCCAGAGAAGTGGTGGCACAACTGCACAGCAGTTCAGCGTTTATGGCAAAACAGCAGAAAGTTGGCACCAAGACTCACTGCTCCCAACTGGTGTCCCCACTCCTATGCTTGGGAACAGTGCATCACGTTAGTGCCATCCATTCTTCTTGTGACCCAGGGCCTCCTCAGACCATGCTGTCACTCCTGGGACTCTGTCCCACTTTGCCAGCTCAGCACCTTTACGCCAGGCATGTCCCCCACCATAGCAGACTTCTAAAAGTTTTGTGCTCCTCTACTTATAATAATTTGCAGTAGCCTCTCTAAGCAGGGCTCCCTTCCTGGCACAGTACCCACAATTATATCTCCCCCAAGTCAACTCTCTGCACCTCCTACCTTCCAAAAGGTGGTTGCTTTCCTACTTGCATGCTTGCAGTTTTAGTTCTCTCAGACCTCCAATTGATTTCTTGGGTTTTGAGAACGCTTTGATAACTCTCTAGATCCGTTCGAGGGATGAGACAAGCTTAGGGTCCCCCTACGCTGGCGTCATCTTAATTCCTCCTTGCTAATGGCCAAGATTTTTTAAATGCAGTCCCCATATTCAAACATACAAGACAATGGGGCTCAATTTCTTCTATTTAAAATTCAAGATTATTTCATGTAAACTCTGTATAAGAAAATTGAGGAACATTTTGGGAACTATAAAATCTATTTTCCTTTATATTTATAAGAACCTGTAGTAAAAATTTGGTTTGTATGATGACACAAAATAAATATTCAAAGAGGAAATATGAATAATAAGAAACTGAATTTTAAAATCATTCTAAGTATAGCAGAAATATAGAGTGTATATGAATTTAAGGTTACAATAGTAACAGTTTCCTTTAAGGTAGAGATATGTTCAAAATCAAGATAGCAACATAGCAAGGCTGCCATGACTTCTCTAGTTCCTAATTTAAATAGTTACACAATATACAAAAAATAGAAGTACATAAAACAGAAAATATGATAAGCAAAATAATATCACAGCAAGTCTTAATTTCCACTCTTAATATGATTTATTTATATTCTTATTTTTTCCAGAAAAGATTTAAACGAGCTTACAAGGATGAACAAAATATGACAAAGGATATAAATTAAAGGTGATAGAAAGGATAAATATTGAGAAGAAAAAATGGAACCAGGAATATACCAAAATGCATGCTGTAATAACTCATTTGCTAATGCTGAGTCACACTTTGAGCTTTAAACTTTCAAACAGCCAGGAAAGAATTTTTCTTTCCATTTGTATAACTGAGAATGTTTGAGATACACTCAAACCAAATATTTAGGGAAAAAACTCAGCACAACTATTAGTACTAAGGGAGGATTTTAACTGATGAAGCTCATCAGAGAACATAGGCAGGTACATTAAATGGTCTTCTCAACAATATCCTTATAATAGGTACAACAGTAAATTCAAAAGGGTAGCTCCTCATAATGCATAAATATATTCTAAGAACATCACCTATGGTCAATTTATTTAAGGATCCAAGGGTAATCCAAGGGATAATCCAAGGGATTACCAGTAGGGAAATACCAGAATTCTCTTCAGAAAATTGTTTTGAATCAATTTTAAACTATAGAGAAATTCAAGAAAACCCAAATATGATAATAGAATACAAAGACACACTGAAGATAAATTAAGAGCATAGCTGATAGTGCAGAAAGTCAAAATAGTGATATGGAGGACACAGATTAAAGGGCATTACAGAACAAAAAAAAATACATAAAATGTTTCAAGGGATTATAATAAATAAGGAGAATAGAAAATGTGAAGCTCTAAACTCTAAAGACAAACATTTTCAAGGAGGGTCTGAAGGTGGGGAATAGGATAAATTTAATAGATTAATCATAAGGATTTCTGATAACAAAAGATAATTGTAAATTACTCATGGAACTCCTTTGGTTTCTAAAATTTCTATTAAAAGGATATAAAAATAAAATTGGATCAGCACTGGAAAACCCCATGTGCATAGTCCATTATGTGGATACACCACATTTTTTTATCTATTTATCAGTTGATGGATATTTGAAATGTTTTCAGTTTTTGACTATTATAAAGTATGCTGCTATGGGATACTTGTCTTCAAGTTTTTGTGTGGATGTATGTTTTCATTTCTCTTAGATATAAAGCTAGGAGTGGTATTGCTGGGTCACATAGTAATTCTGTATTTAACATTTAGATGAACAGCCAAATTGTTTTTCAAGGCAGCTGCAGTGTTTACATTCCTACCAGAAATTGTATATGAGTTCCCATTTCTCCACATCCATGCTGACATATTATTATTATTGTTGTTGTTGTTGTTATTGCTGTTATTATTATTATTATTATTATTATTAGCTGTCTCATGGGGGGTGAAGTTGTTTCACATCATAGCATTGATTTGCATTTTCCTGAGGATAGTAATGTTGAACACCTTTCCATGTGCTCATTAGCCATTTGTTTATATTCTTTGTAGAATATCTAATCAGAATTATGCCCATTTTAATTGGATTATTAAGCTTTATTACTAAATTTTAAGATTTCTTTATTTCTTTATTATATATCTTTATGTATTATCAGAAATGATTTTCAACTTTTTCCCCTCATTTTATAAGTTATCTGTTCACTCTTTTGATGGTATCATTTGCAAAAGAAATGCTTTTAAAATTTTGGCTTTCCATTGAATCTATTTTCTTTTTCTGTCTTTTTTTAAAAAATTTATTTAAGGTCTAGGCTTTTAATTTTGATTAAGTCTAATTTATCAATCATTTCTTTTATTGCCTGTACTTTTGATGTTGCATCTAAGGAAAAGCCAAAGCCAAGATCATAAAAATTTGTTGTTTCTTATGTTTTCTTCTAAGAATTTTATAAATTTGGCTTTTACAATTAGGTATATAATCTGTTTGGGATTAATTTTGGTATATGGTATAAATAGCCCAACTTTATTCTTTTACATGTGTGTGTCCAGCTGTTCCAACTTCTATTGAAAAACATTTGTTGATGTCTGTTATTTACAAATGAATTGTGTGTGTCCTTATTAAAAATTAATTATAAATATAAAGGTTTATTTCTGGACTCTCAAGTCTATTTAATTCATTTATATGTTTATCCTTGTGACACTACCATACTTGTCTTAATTACTGTAGCTTTATTATAAGTTTTGAAAATAGGAGATGTGAATTCTTAAACTTTATCCTTTTAGAAGATTCCTTCAACAAGTCTCTCGCATTTCTCCATTCCATGTACCTTGGTCATCTGTATATCTTCTTCGGGAAAATGTCTATTCAAATCTTCTGCCCATTTTTTAATCAGATTTGTTTCTTTGCTGTTGAGTTTTGTGGGTTATTTATACATTCTGGATATAATACCCTTGTCATGTATGATTTGCACATATTTTCTCTCATTCAAGAGGTTGCTTTTTCATTTTGTTGATTATTTCCTTGGCTGTGCAGAAGATTTTTAGTATAATGTTTACTTTTGTTTTGTTGCTTTTTTGGGGGGGGGAGTCGGATCAAAAAAAAAAAAAAATCATTGCCAAGACCTATGTCAAAAAACTTACCGCCTATGTTTTCTTTTAGGGATTTTATGGTTTCAGGTCTTATGTTCAAGCCTTTAATCCATTTTGAGTTAATTTTTGTATATGGTGTAAGATAATGGTCAGGTTTCATACTTTTGTGTGTGACTAGCTAGTTTTCCCCGCACCATTTCTTGAAGAGACTATACTTCCCTCATTGTATATTCTTCATCATAAACTAATTGGCTATAAATATGTGGGCTAATTTCTGGGCTCTCTATTCTGTTCCACTGATTAATATGTATGTTTTTATGTTAATACCATACTTTCTGTACTATAGCTTTGTAATGTAGTTTGAAATCAGAGAGCATGATGATTCCAGCTTTATTCTTTCTCAAGATTGCTTTGGCTATTTAAGGGTTTTTGTTTCAGGATTTCAGAATTATTTATTCTAGGTCTTGAGAAAATGCCACTGGAATTTTGATAGGGATTACATTGAATCTGTAGATTGCTTTGGGAATTTTTGGACATTTTAACTATTGTTCTTCCAATCCATGAATATGGAATATCTTTCCATTTATTTGTGTCTTCTTCAATTTCTGTCATTATGTCTTGTAGTTATCAATGTACAGGTATTTAACATCCTGAATTAAATTTATTCCTAAATATTTTATTCTTTTTGATGCAATTACGAATGAGATTGTTTTCTTTGTTTCTCTTTCTAATGTATAGAAATGCAGCAGATTTTTTCGTGTATTGATTTTGTATCCTACAACTTTACTGAATTCATTTATTACTTCTGTTTTTTTGATGAAGTTTTTAGGATTTTCTATATAATGTGTTATCTGTAAATAGTGACAGTTGTATTTTTTTCTTTCCAGTTTGAATGCTTTTATTTCTTTTCCTTGCCTAATTGCTCAGGCTAGGACTTCCAATACTATGTTGAATAAAAGTGGCCAGAGTGGGCAGTCTTTATTGCTCCTGATCTTAAAAGGGAAAGGCTCTCAGCTTTTCACCTGTATATAATATTAGCTGTGGGCTTGCCTTATATAGCCTTTATTATGTTGAGTCATGTTTCCTCTATACTCCCTTTGTTGAGAGAATTTATCATAAATGGATGTTGAATTTTGTGAAATGCTTTTTCTGCATCTATTGAAATGATCATATTTTTTTTATTTTTTGCTTTGTTAATGCGATTTATCACATTGATTGATTTGTAAAATATTGAGACATCTTTGCAACCTTGGAATAAATCCCACTTGATCATGGTTTATGATCTTTTTAATGTTGTTGAATTTAGTTTGATAATATCTTGTTGACGATCTTTGAGCATTTTTACATGTTCTTCAGGGATACTGACCTGTAATTTTGTTGTTTTGTGGCATCCTTGTATGGTTTGGTATGAGGGTAATGCTGGCCTCTTATAATGGGTTTCGAAGAATTCCCTCTTATTCTATTTTTTGGAAGAGTTTGAGGATTGGAATTACTTCTTTGAATGTTCAGTAGAATTCACCAGTGAAGCAGTCTGTTCCTGGACTTCTGTTTATTGGGAGGTTTTTGATTACTGATTCAATCTTTCAACTAGTAAACAGTCCATTCAGATTTTCTCCTTCATCATGATTTGGTCTTGGTAGGTTGTATGTTTCTGGGAATTTATTCATTTCTTCTAGGTTGTCCAGTTTCTTGTCATATGCTTTTTTTTTTTTTTAAAGAAAGATTTATTTGTTTATTTGAGAGAGAGATAGAGCACATGAGTGGGGGAAGGGGCAGAGGGAAAGGGAGAGAATCCTCAAGCAGACTCCCCACTGAGCACAGAGCCTGTTGTGGGGCTCAGTCCCAGGACCCTGAGATCATGACCTCAGCTGAAATCAAGAGCCAGAGGCTTAACCAACTGAGCCACCCAGGCGCCCTTGGCATGTAATTGTTCTTAGTGGCCTCTTACAATCTTTTGTATTTCTGTGGTATCAGTGTAACAGCTCCTCTTTAATTTGTGAGCTTATTTGAATCCTCTTTTTTGGTTGTTGTTGATGAGTCTAGATAAAGGCTTGTCAATTTTGCTTCTCCTTTCAAAGAAACCAGCTCTTGGTTTCATTGATCTTTTCTATTGTCTTTTTAGTCTCTATTTCATTTTTTCTGCTTTCATCTTTGATATCTCCTTCCTTCTACTAACTTGTGGCTTCATTTGTTCTTTTTCTAGTTTTTTCAGGTATAAAGTTAAAAGGTTTACTTGAGGGGCTCGTGGGTGGCTCAGTCATTAAGCATCTGCCTTCTGCTCGGGGCATGATCCCAGAGTCCTGGGATCGAGCTCCACAACAGGCTCCTCTGCTGGGAGCCTGCTTCTTCCTCTCCCACTCCCCCTGCCTGTATTCCCTCTCTCGCTGGCTGTCTCTCTCTCTATCAAATAAATAAATAAATAAAATCTTAAAAATAGAAGGTTTATTTAAGACTGTTGTTGTTTCTTGAGGCACATATTTACTACTATGAACTTTCCTCCTGAAACTGCATTTGCTGTATCCCACAAATTTTGGTATGTTATATTTCCATTCTTTTCATATTGTCACAGGTATTTTTAATTTTTCTTTTGACTTCCTTTTTTCTATTTTGGTTATTCAGTAGCATGTTGTTTAATCTCCACATAGTTGTGAATTTTCCAGTTTTCTTTATGTAATTAATTTATAATTTCAACCCATTATGGTCAGAAAAGATGCTTGATAAGATTTCAATTCTTTTCAACTTATTAAGACTTGTTTTGTGGCCTGTTACATGATCTATCCTGTAAATGCTTCATGTGCACTTGAGAAAAATGTGTATTTTGTTGATTTTGGATGAGATATAGATAGATAGATAGATAGATAGATACCAAGGATATATATATATATACATCCAACTGTTCTAACGTCATTTAAAGCCATGTTTTCTTATTAATTTCTTAATTGGTTTTTTTATAAAGATTTTTTATTTATTTATGTGACAGAGAGACAGCTAGCGAGAGAGGGAACACAAGCAGGGGGAGTGGGAGAGGAAGAAGCAGGCTCCTAGCCGAGGAGCCCGATGTGGGACTTGATCCCGCAACGCCGGGATCACGCCCTGAGCCGAAGGCAGACGCTTAACGACTGCGCTACCCAGGCGCCCCTCTTAATTGACTTTTTATTGATTTTTTATCTGGATGATCTATCCATTGATATAATGGGAATATTTAAAAAACCTTACTATTAGTGTGTTACTAATAGTCACCCTTTAGGTCTGTTAATATTTACTTTATATATTTAGTTGCTCCTATGTTGGGTGCATGAATATTTAAAAATATTTATAAATGTTATTTGTTATTGTATATCTTCTTTAGCTGCATCCAATAAATATTAATATGTTATATTTTCATTTTTGTTCGTCTCAAAATATTTTCTAATATCTCGTGATTTATTATTTGAGTAATTACTTAGAGGTATGCTGTTCAATTTGCACATATTTTAAATTTCTCAAATTTTATTTTGTTGTTGATAATTCCATTGTGGTTGGAGAACATAATTTATAGATATTTGCTACTCATAAATATTTTACATTTATCAATTCATTAAAATCTCACAAAAACTACATGAGGTCGTACTTTCAGTATCCACATTTACTCATAAGGAAACTGAGATGCAAAGTATGAAAGCGTTGTGCGAACTAGTACATCTTGTCACCATCTAAGGAGAGCTGTGATGGAATCTTGGTAACTTCCTGAGAGCCTATTCTCAGCTGTTCTTTACTTAGACAATTTTTTAGTAAGAGATGATTGGGATAATTTTAGTTTTTTTCACTATTATTAGCAAAGGTGCCATCAACAATAATTATATTAGTTGGTAATAAATAAAATAGCAATAATAGATACTACTAATGATTTACAGTAGAGAACCTTCTGAACTATCCTCATTGATTCATAAATAACTGATTTTCATGTCACTTATAAAAATTCACTAAAAAAGTGCCTGAATATCATCAACAGAATATTATAAATAGAGCACGTATACACACATATGCACAAACATACATGTATTATTACAAAACTGTAGTAATCAAAACATTGTATTACAGCATAGACAGACCTATAGGTCAACAGAATAAAAAAGAGAACCCACAAATAAATTCTTGTGTATATGGTCAAATATTTTTTTACTAGTGCCAAGATTATTCAATGGGAAAAGGCCAGTCTTTTCAACAAATGGTATTGAGATAAGTGGATATCCACGGGCAAAAGAATGAAATTAGACCCTTAGGTTGCACTGTATACAAAAGTGAACTAAAAATGGATCAAAGACCTAAACATTAGAGGTAAAACTATAAAAATCTTAGAAGAAAATATAGGAGAAACGTATCATGATATTAGATTTAGCAATGATTTCTTGGATATGACCCTAACAGCATAGGCAACAAAACTAAGAATAGATAAATTAGACCTCATTAAAATGAAAAATTTCTGTACATCACAGGACACAGACAGCAGAGTTAAAAGGCAGCCTATGAAATGAGAGAAGATATTTAGAAATAATATATCTGATAAGGGGTTATATCCAGATTATATTAAGGACTGCTACAATTTGACAACAAATAAAACTAAATGACCCAATCAGAAAATGGGCAGAAGACTTGTATAAGCATTTCTTTAAGGAATATCTATAGATATGACCCACAAACACATGAAAAGATGCTTATATCTCTAATCATTTGGAAAATAAAAATCAGAACCACAATGAGATATTACCTCTCACCTGTTGGAATGGCTACTATTAAAGAGAGAAAGAAAGAAAGAAAGAAAGAAAGAAAGAAAGAAAGAAAGAAAAAGAAAGACAGAAAAAGAAAGACAGAAAAGGAGAAAAGAAAAAAGTATCAGTGAGAATGTGGAGAAATTAGAACGCTTGTACATTGTTGATGGGAATGTAAAATTGTGCAACTGCTATGGAAAATAGTGTGAGGGTTCTTTCAAGAATTAAAAATAAAATTACCACATGATCCAGCAATTCTGTAACTGGTAGGTACCTAAAAGATTTGAAAGCAGACTTTTAAAGAGTTATTTGTACTTTTGTAGAATTATTCACAGTAGCCAAAAAGTAGAAGCCACCCAAGTGTCCATTGACAGATGAATAGATAAACAACATGTGGTATATACATACAATGGAATATTATTCAGTCTTAAAAATGAAGGAAATTCTGACACATGCTACATACAACATGGCTCAGTCTTGACGGCATTAGGCTAAGTGAAATAAGCCAGTCACTAAAGGATAAATGCTGTAGGATTCTACTTATGTGAGGTACCTAGGGTAGTCAAATTCATAATGACAGAAAGTAGAACGGTATTTTCCAGGGGCTAAGGGGAGGGTGAAATTAGTTGTTTAATGGATACAGAGTTTCAGTTTTGCAAGATGAAGAGTTCTAGAGATACGACTGCATAACAGTATGAATGTACACTATTGAATTATACATCTAAAAATGGCTAATGTGGTAAATTTTGTGTTATATATATTTTACCACAGTTAAAAATGTGCATCGCTTTTATGCATAATTATTGGCTAGACAAGACTCAGGTTAATTTAATGAAAAAATCTGCTTTTGAAGAAAAAAATAGTAAACAAAAGGAACCATGTATTAATCTTCATACTTGCCAGAAAGAATGGATAAAATACAACATATTTTTTCTGATTTTAAAATTGTTCACAAAAAATAATAGAAAAAATATTACTTAACTAAAATAAAATTATTTTTTTCAAACTCATTATTTTCTTAATGCCAAAAATTTATATAGCTCATAAAATCAGATGTAATATACAGACTCTACCAACACTTATTACTGGAAGTTTTAACCCATAAGCTATTTTTGTAAGTTAAAAAAACAAAATTGGTTTTAATTTCTTCAGGCAAAATAAAACATAGAAATTGACAAAAAGGATTCCATAGTGGAAAACAATAGAGTAGAAACTGACCCATTATCTATCAAATATACAATGTGAGAAGTATATAAAAATGTATCTAAAGCTATTATAATTAAAATGGGAGCTTAGACAATTAGCAAATGTTTGGAAAAGAGTAAGTTTAAATCCTAATTTTAGGGACTTCTGGGTGGCTCAGTCGGTTAATTGTCTGCCTTTGGCTCAGGTCATGATCCCAGGGTTCTGGGATCGAGTCCTGCATTGGGCTTCTTGCCCAGTGGGGAGCCTGCTTCTCCCTCTGCCTCTTGCTCCCCCCGGATGTGCTTTCTCTCTCTCTCTCTATGACAAATAAATAAGTAAAATCTTTTTTAAAAAATCCTAATTTTACTTATAAACCAAAAATGTCAATGAATTAAAGAGTTAAAAGTATATGTATATATTTTAAGTATAATAAACATTAGTTTGTTTCATAACAAGAAAAATGCCCCTAATATTAGATTAGATATAAAATAGAAACAAAATTTTACATACCATATAATACTTCTGAAAAATAAATATTAATACAAACATAGCAGGGAGTAAGAGAGAGAGACAATATTTTTACATACAAAATGTACATATCAAAACATACTTCTGAGCTAGGTAATTAAGGGTGATTTTTATTTTCTTTGGCATACCTTTACCTGTTTTCCAAGTCTTCTACAATATACATTTATTTCTTTATTAGAGAAATAAGCATTATTAAAAATAATAATGACTTTTTAAAATCAATGTTTGAATGAATTTCATTAATTTCTTGAATGCTTCCTTGATCATTTTTCCCATCTTCTAACTCTACCTCTGCTTACTCTGTCTTAGTATTTCATCTTGATTGATATGGTATGTGATTTACTATGGCTTCCTCTCTTCCTCTCTTCACTAAGGGAAGCATGAAGAGAAGATGAAATTCACACCTGAGAAGTTTTTTCCTTCTACTTCCTTCTGACTCCAAGCTACTTACAGTTTGTACAGGTCACATGAAGCTCTGGGAAATTCTGTCAAGCTCACCTTTTGAGCAGGAAGTTTAACAAAACTCAGCAGGAGGTTCTCAGACTGTTCCAACTTTTGAATAAGTTCATTCAATCTGGTTCTATTTTTTCCGCCTGGAAATTCAAGTGGTCTTCATTATTTTTGTGACTTTTAAGTTAGAGCCTGTTATTCAACATATCTAATACAGGTATTATACTCCAGTATAGGAACAAAAAAACTAATATATCTTCCCACTATTTCACATCAAACTGCACTCTGACAAAGTCTCCCATCAGGACCTTCTTCATGTTTAACTCATAAAATATGGCAATCAACAAAGCTATTTATTTCTCCTGAGGTATCCATTAGGAAATTGGTTTTCTATCACTTTGAATTAGACCGTAAAATCCCTCAAATCCAACAAAGCCAAATCTCGAGGTAAACAAAAAGATCAAAGTAGAGACCAAAAGAGAGACATGTTAAACTCATAGATGAAATGACTTATATGCTTTTAAAATATTCAGATACTACTGTAGCTATTTGGAGAAAAAAAATGACCCTCTTTATTTGTGATTCTAATATTAATTTTAAATGGTTTTCTTTAATACAGAAAAATGTAGAGACACAATAAATCTACACTTACATGTAAGCTTTTGTGAAAAGAACTAAGACGGAAAGTCCACCTTAACCTCTGCTCTGATTAACGTGAAGTAAGATAATTTTACATTAAGTTGTCATAATTTTTTATGTTTATTAGAGCTAGCATTTTAATTTTGGGTTAGGTATACATTGTAGGAGTATACTGTTTTATGGGCTTTTTGAGTATTTTATTATACACTGAGGCTCTTTGCATAATCACTGTGGAACTTGAAGGACAATAGCATTATTTTAAATGATAATGAGTTTATAGTGGTTGTGCTACCTTTAATGGCATATCAATGACTGAATTATTTAATAGCCAATTACTAATGTATTTCAATGTATAAAGATAGTCTACATCTCAGAGTACAATGTGTTATATGAAGCTGTTTGCCAAGCTGTTTCAATCCATTGATTTATGTACAATTTCAAAATATCAACTGCTTTCATTTAAGCCTGTAGTATTAGGCTTCTGCTGATAGAATAGTAAATTTACTGGGTAGATTCAGAACTGAATTCAAATTCTATACTTTGGGAAATGATTTTAAAAAACTTTTTACTTCATTTCCCTTCTCTACCTAAGTTATATAAAATGATGAATTTAAAATTGAAAGACTTAAATTTAAATCTTGGCTCCATCCAGTGTTACTGAATGTTTTGACATTGGACTTTTTCTTGATTTCTATGAATATCAGCTCCACTTTGTGAAATTAGAATCATAATATCTATTGCCTTAAGAGAAGCAAATGAAATAATGAATATAAAAGTATTTTGTAAATTGAAGAGCATCACTTTAACTTTTGTACGTAGTACATATGTATTTAGTGCCTATTTTTATGCTGAGTTCCCTTTTCTTTGAAGTGCTCACATCTTAGTTGAGGAGGCAAATACAAGTAGTAAGGTTCATTCAAAGAGTCAGATAATGCGCAGGCATACATACGAAGTATTATGGGAGGCTTGCAGAGAATCAAATCTCTAAGTAATCATGGGAGACTTGGCAGAGTCATGACATTTATGGTGGGGTTTAAAAGAGGAGAAAAAGAGCTCCAGATAGAGGTAAGATCATGAGCTTTGAGTGGGAGCAAGAACTGCCACAGCTGTGGGGTGGTGCAAAATTGACTTTAGCTACAGTGTAGTATATACAAGGAAACATAGTGGGAACTGAGGTTTGTAAAGTATTTAAACAGAAGGTAAAGAGCCATGGAGGCCAAATTAAGAATTTGGACTTTTTCCTTGGTTGAGTTAGGAGCCATTGGAGCTTTTTAATGTTTCTTCATCCAGATTATGCCCCACACCATATACACCTTTCTTTTTTTTCCCTTAAAATCTGGTGTCAGTAGAGAATGCCAAGTAGTTAATTTCAAAGACCTGAAACCCTGGACACAAGGGTTACAGTTTCATGAACTGAGTGTAGGTAAAATGTGGATGAAAAAACATACTTTAGCCAATCTGATTATGATTATTTAACGGTAAAAAATTGCATAGTGGTAAAATGTTGACAATAGAATAATGCTAAAAGTTTATAACAGGATACTACTGATGAAAATGGCTGGATAAACTCTTAATTAACAGGATCTGCAGGCAGAGTGCGTTAGGAAAATGTATATCCTGGCCTCACTGAAATATTGGTGGATGTCCTTCCAAGTATATACATGAACCCAGACAATTCACTTAATATGTACATGCATATATTTATTATGCAGAGTAAATACTTTAAAAATATGCTGAATGAATATATGGTAGAGAGTATATTTACCCATTAAGCTTACATAATTACCGCTTTTGCTCATAAAACTGACAGAACTGGCCTAATTTTCATTAAGCATGACTACAGTTTTCCTACACTAATCATATTAATGCCATACTTGTTTTGATACCCAAGAAAGTAATTAGGTTGTTTTTGATGATAGTGAATATAATATGTATATTAACAAATTGGTATATGTTTCGTTTCATTTTTTATTTCAATTTAAATGTAATCAACTGATAGTGATCCTAGCTAGCTAACAATTAAGATAAGCAAGCACACTTTACCCTAAGCTTACTTCGTTTATTACTTGGAAACATGATTTTAATAAATTTTAAAAGACATTAATAAGAAATTTTCAAGAAAAATCAGGTTGTTAATATTCTAAATATAAGAGTATATTGAGTACCTTTACAGTCATAACTATTCCATCATTAGTGCAAAATTGCATATAACTAAGTGGATTAAGCACTTTTTGTTTTACTCTTATTGAATGATATATGTTAACTCCCTTAAAAAGCTAATGACTTATGGAATATTTATATATCTGAAACTGAACTATACAAATTCTTAGCAATTATGTCTGCCATCTTCTTTTTTTTAATTATAATAATGTTTTTTTTATTATGTTAGTCACCATACAGTACATCCCTGGTTTTTTATGTAAAGTTCGACGATTCATTAGTTGCGTATAACACCCAGTGCACCATGCAATACATGCCCTCCTTATTACCCATCACCAGCCTATCCCATTCCCCCACCCCCGCCCCTCTGAAGCCCTCAGTTTGTTTTTCAGAGTCCATAGTCTCTCATGCCATCTTCTGTTTATAGAACTAACACATATACTACGTGAATTGAAATTATTTTACTAGAGTTTTTTTTTATTATGGTAAAATATATATAACATTAAATTTGCTATGTTAACCGTTTTTAACCATACAGTTTTCAGTGACACTGATTATAATTACAATGTTGTGTAACCATCACCAGAATCTATTTCAATTTTTTCAGTCATCTCAAACAGAAACTATACCACAAAAGATCGAAATTTAGGCTTACCATATGACCCACGCGTACATATGTTTAACTTCTTGAGAAACCACCAAACTTTTCCACAACGGCTACACTAGCAATGTGCAGGGGTTCTTCTAATTTTTCTGCATCCTTGCCAACATGTATGATTTTCTTGTTTCTTAATTACAGCCATTCTAGTAGGTGTGAAATGGTATCTTGTGGTTTTGATTTGAACTTTCCTAATGACTAATGATGCTAAGCCTCTTTTCATATGCTTACTGGCTATTTGTATATCTTCTTTGGAGAAGTGTCCATTTAAGATCTTTTCCCCATTTTTAAATTTTGTTGTCTTTTTGTTGCTGAGTAGTAGTAGTTCTTTATATATTCTGGATATTAATCTGTTGTGTCAATCCTTTAGTTAACCCTCAGACAGGTTAAAACAGACAAACACAATAATATATTAATAAGGTCTGTTCTGGTCTCTCCAGATCTAAAGGCTAGGGTCTCACACTGAGAACACAGTCTCCCATCTTCAGTATTGCAGCCAAGCCAGGCAAGAAAGAATGCCACAACTTTTTCCTACTATTTTCCTGCTTCTGCATTCTCTTGGTTGCTTTATACTTTTGACATTTTTAGAATTCTGACAAAGTTGAATCTGACAGTTTTTGCTTGTTGTTTAATGTTTTCATGAAGTGTTTACATGTGTGTTTGGAGCTGCCTGCTCTGCCATTTTGCTGATGTCAAGCACTGTACTATATATTTTTATATTTAACTAGAGTCAATGGAATTAATAAATAACCCTGAATTAGAAGACATTGTACTGAGTACTGTAAGAGATATACAGGTGGAAAACTGGCCCTCAGGGAATTTAGAGACTGATATGACATGGGTATAAATTCCTATTGTACAAGGTAGTTTATGACCTACACTAAACCAAGGGAGTTGGGAAAGGATTAATAATAAGAACTTTTAAGGTGGACGTTGGAGTTGAGTAGGATTTTTATAGTTGGTGATAATGAGGAGAAAAGGTTCAGATGGACATGATAGCATAAGTATAGTACAAGGAATGAGAAGTAGGACAGAGAAGAGTCCTGTTTTATGGGTATGTAGCTTATTTGTAGAGTTTGGTGGAGGATAAAGGCAGATGATAATTACCTTATATTTTATTCAGAAAGCAATGAAAATAAAAGCTTTTAAGCAAAGGAGTGCTGAGATTAAAGCTATTGCTTTGGAAGTTTAGTTTGACAATGATGTGTAAAATGATTTGAGAACACTAAAGTACGTGTTGAATTGAGATGGGTGTATTTTTCTTAATTGCTGAATCCTTGTATGTTATGTATGAGTATTTAAGAATTACTTTCAATTTGAAAATTTCAAATAAATAGCATAAAAAATCTAGCATATTTTACTGGGGCGCCTGGGTAGCGCAGTCGTTAAAGCGTCTGCCTTCGGCTCAGGGCGTGATCCTGGTGTACCGGGATCGAGTCCCACATCAGGCTCCTCTGCTATGAGCCTGCTTCTTCCTCTCCCACTCCCCCTGCTGTGTTCCCTCTCTCGCTGGCTGTCTCTCTCTGTCAAATAAATAAATAAAATCTTTAAAAAAAAAAAAAATCTAGCATATTTTAAAAATACAAAACAAATGAAAGCCATTCTCTAGTGTTTATTAGTTCTCAATCTATCACACACTTTACATATGTAACATCCAACACAATATAATACATAAAGATTACATTTTGCAATAAAAATTTAGATTGTCTTTTAATGAATAAAGATTTTCATAACAATAGCAGGCATATTTTTCCCTATTTTCCCTCTAATAAGTGTCTGTTCCACTGACTTTAAAAGCGAATACTGAAGTGTGTAGATAATTCAGTACCTTCTAATTATAGTATTTTTGTCTCCCTATTTAGAAATAGCTAATATTTTCTATTTTTAAAAATTCTAAAATAATAATTAATTCTATTACATAGATCTATGTCAGCTAACAATGTGCTTTGCTTGTGGCATGACTTCTAATTTCTTAAAATATGCTCTGCCATATTTTACTTATATTGGATGCTTAATAAATGTTGCTTTCTGACAGTCAAATATTAAGCAACCTTTTTATTAAAAAAATCTTCATACATGTAGTGAAAATAATTCTCTGCATTTGATCCTTAAATCTTAATTAATCCAAACTACTCTCCAAACTAGCCCTATTCCAACCCTTCACAATGCTAAGCAACATAGTACCACTACAACAAAAATGCTAAATATCTCTCAGTGACCAAGTTTTGTTTTGGTTTTTTTTGCCTGTATTTTGTGGCTGCCTCCCATCTCCAACAGTTTTTGCAATACCTAGTGAAGACTAAAATGGATTAATCTGTCTCTGAACAAATTAAAGAAAAATAATTTCTAAGTAGTATTGAGTAACAGATAGGCCCTCCATTCTGGGAAGCCATTCAAAACTAGTAGAATGCATGTCTGCTACTGTTTATCACCAACAGTTAACACAGCTGAAACACCCTCTACAGAATGACACTTAGACCTGACCAGCGATAACATGTATCAGTGTGTAAAAACCATATATCAGGACCTTATCTAGTGGAGCCTCAGGAATCACATGTAAGTTACTTACAAGTTCAAGATATTTATCAGGCCTGTGAATTTTACTCTCTGCTTAAAATTTGTCTTTACAATGGAAAAGGATAAGGAAAAGAGAAAATATATATCCCCCACGAAAAACTAGGAGAATGCATCATCCCAGTGCTAGAAACCTTGAGGAGTTTTGGAAAATACAGCTCATCTAAAACCAGAGTGGAAGAGGAACAGCAAGGTGAGCTTGTGCAACATTAAATACATATGAATGTACATATCTGCATACATCCAATAAAAACAAAAGAGTTGGGGACTCAGGAAATCTATACCCATTCTGTCACTGGCTAAGTTACCTTTCCTTCCTGCAACATCTCTTAAGATATTCCATCTAGTAATTAAAATTAATAAGTCAATAAACATGTCTCATATTCAGGTCTTTATTTTTTTAAAGATTTTATTTATTTATTTGACAGAGAGAGATAGCCAGCGAGAGAGGGAACACAAGCAGGGGGAGTGGGAGAGGAAGAAGCAGGCTCCCATCAGAGGAGCCGGATGTGGGGCTCGATCCCAGGACCCTGGGATCACACCCTGAGCCAAAGGCAGATGCTTAACAACTGAGCCACCCAGGTGCCCCTCACATTCAGGTCTTCAATCCATTTTGAATTTATTTTTGTATTTGGTGTCAGAAAGTGGTCCCATTTCCTTCTTTTGCCTGTTGCTGTCCAGCTTTCCCAGCACCATTTGTTTAAGAGACTATCTTTTTTTCCATTGGATATTCTTTCCTGCTTTGTTGAAGATTAATTGACCATATAGTTGTGAGTTCATTTCTGGGTTTTCTATTCTTTCCCATTGATCTATATGTATATTTTTGTGCCAGTACCATCCTGTTTTGATCACTACAGCTTTGTAATATAACTTGAAGTCCAGAATCGTGATGCCTCCAGCTTTGCTCTTTTTTTCAAGGTTGCTTTGGCTACTTGAGGTCTTTTATGGTTCCATACAAATTTTAGGATTGTTTGTTCTAGCTCTCTAAAAAATGTTGGTGGTATTTTGATAGAGATTGCATTAAATGTGTGGGTTGCTTTGGGTGGTATAGACATTTTAACAATATTTGCTCTTCCAATTCATGAGCATGGAATGTTTTTCTATTTCTTTGTGTCATCTTCAATTTCCTTCAGCAGTGTTTTGTAGTTTTCAGAGTACATGTGTTTCATCTTTTTGGTGAGGTTGATTCCTAGGTATCTTAGTTTTGGGTGCAAATGGGATTGGTTCCTTAATTGCTCTTGCTGTTGCTTCATTATTGGTGTATAGAAATGCAACAGATTTCTCTACGTCAATTTTGTATCCTGTGACTTTACTGAATTGGTAAAGATGTGGTATATATACAATGAAATATTACTCAGCCATAAAAAAGAATGAAATCTTGCCATTTGCAATGACGTAGATGGAGTCAGAGAGTATTATGCTAAGCAAAATAAGTCAGTCAGTGAAAGACAAATACCATATGATTTCACTTATATGTGGAACTTAAGAAACAAAACAAATGAGCAAAGGGGGAAAAAAAGAGGGAGAGAGGCAAACCAAGAAACAGACTCTTAATTACAGAGAAGAAACTGCTGGTTACCAGAGAGAAAGTGGGTGGGAGGATGGGTTGAATAGGTAATGGGAATTAAGGAGTACACTTGTGATGAGCACTGGGTGATCTATGGAAGCATTGTATACCTGTTGTACACCTGAAACTAATGTTACACTGTATGTTAACTAACTGGAATTTAAATAAAACCTTAAAAAAAAACATAAAAAAGAAGTCAATAAACATGTGAATGAAACAGAGAATGATAGAAACAAAAGAAGATAATACAAAGTTTATGTGAATTATTAAAATGGATATTCAATTCCAAGAAGATAATTTTTACTATGAGCCAGTACTTACTGAGTGTTTCCTATATGCCAGGCATTGTTCTAAATACTTGTAAGTGGCTGCTCAGGTAAGTCTCACAGTAGCCTATCAGTTAGAGATGATTATTGCTATCATACCCATTTTATGAATGAGGCAACTGAGATAGATAAATTAGGGAACTTGCTTTGTCATGTAACCAGCAATTGGTAGAGTTACGATTTAAATCCACTGACCTAGGCTCTAGAAAGACCTTAGTAGTTACATGACATTGTCTAAGCCAGCAAACATCAAATACCAGAGTAAGATATCATTAAAACAAAAAAGCAATATTTGTATAAAGTGACATTGGGAAAACTACCATCATCAAAATAATGAAGTTCATATAATAATGTTCTATCTTTTAAAACCTCAACAGATCAAAAAGATAAATAACAATTCAGACTAAATATAATACATAATGACAAGATATCAAACTTTCTACCCCCAAAACGAATTGTGTGTATTATTTTCAAATACCTGTAGAACAGTTACAAGTGTGATAAACTGGTAATATCCTAGGGCAAAAAATTAATATTGAAAATTTTCAAACATTAGAAATATGCATGTCACATTCTCAAGATGCTGACATAAAACAAGAATTTTTAAACCGTAATTTTATTTTTTATTATTTTTTAAAATTTTTATTTAAATCAATTAGCTAACTTACAGTACACCATTAGTTTCAGATATAGTGTTCAATAATTTATCAGTTGCATATAATACCCAGTGCTCATCACATCATGTGCTCTCCTTAATACCCATCACCCAGTTACCCCATCCCTCCACCCACCTCCCCTCCAGCAACCCTGAGTTTGTTTCCTATAGTTAAGAATCTCTCATAGTTTTTCTTCTTCTCTGATGACTTCCCATTCAGTTTTTCCTTCCTTCCCCAATGGTCCTCTGCCCTGTTTCTTATATTCCACATATGAGTGAAGCCATAATTAATTAATTGTCTTTCTCTGATTGACTAATTTCACTCAGCATAATGCCCTCCAATTCCATCCACATCCATGTAGATGGCAAGTATTCATCCTTTCTGATGCCTGAGTAATATTCCGTTGTGTGTATGTATATATATATATCTCACATCTTCTTTATCCATATATCTGTCAATGGACATCTTGGCTCTTCCCACAGTTTGGCTATTGTGAACATTGCTGCTATGAACATTGGGGTGCAGGTGCCCCTTCAGATCAGTACATTTGTATCTTTGGGGTAAATACACAGTGGTGTAATTGCTGGGTCACAGGGTAGCTCTGTTTTTAACTTCTTGAGGAACATCTGTACTGTTTTCCAGAGTGGCTGTACCAGCCCGCATTCCCACCAAGAGTGTAAGAGAGTTCCTCTTTTCCCCTTTGTCTACATCCTCCTCAACATTTGTTACAAAACAAGAAATTAATAACAAATGTTAACTAAAATATTTAATCATATTACTGTTTAATTACATACTCCTAAAATAGATCTAAGAGAATTTTAAAATTTAATTATAGAATTTTTTATTAATGAAGGTAAGTGACAGTATTACATATCAAACTGCAAATGATGGTAAGAAAACAGTTCTCAAAGAAATACCTTCTGGGCTTTTATAATTAAGTGAGATAGAATATAAATAAACATATAAACAAACAAATACAAGTACATATTCAACAATGTAGAGGAGAAAACAACAAAATTAACCTGTTAGCATATTAGAAAAAAAAAACCTGGAATATCTATTAGAGAAAGAGAGAAAGAAACAGAGAGAGATAGAGAACTAGAGATGACAATTTCAGTATCTTTTATAAATTAATTTCAAAAGTGACATAACACCACTACTGACATGTCTTATTGGTCACATACACTGACTCTGGTACAACATGGGAAGGGAATACCAGATCATTACTGGGGGCCTCTTAGAGGTTGGCTACCATAGTACACCCTCCTGCATCCAATGATCATGTCACTTTTATTATTTTTTTTTGTAAGGAATTATATTTTACAATGTTGGAAAGTCTCAGGGAAGCTAAGAATCTTTTCTGAGGTACTACTATTAAGACAACTGAGACTCAACCCAGATCTTCTGATCTAAGACCTCATGGCTTTTCTCCTGCAATAAAATAGTATGTCCTGGAGGTCTACTTCTATGTGTAGTACTATTTTCCAGTACACATAATATTCCAATACTGTTGAGCTTTTGAAATCACCATGACTATATTTTCCAATTTCACTTTATCCTCTAGACTTCAGTTAGACTAAGTAGGGTAGTCTACCCTCTGCCATATCTCACTAGTATAGATGTTCCAGACTGACAAATTCTCTCTCTGCTTTTCTGGATTAATATGTTTTTGTTTGCAATAATTGTGTATACTATAGAGCCAGACTTGTTAGAATCACATGGAAAGTAAGAGTACTACATTTCCAGTGAAACGTGTGGGTCTTCCCATATTAATTAGCTGGGGCTGCCATAACAAAAATACCATGGACTGGGTGGATTAAACAACAGAAATTTGTTTCTCACAGTTCTGGAGGTGGGAAATCCAAGATTCAGGTTCCAACTGATTTGGTTCCTGGGAAGAGCTCTCTTCTTAGCTTTCAGATGGCTACATTCTCTCTGGGTTCACATATGGTGGAGAGAAGAAGGAAGCTCCCTGGTGTCTCTTGTAAGAAAATTAATCCTATTAGATCATAGCCCTGCCCTTATGACCTCATTTAACCTTTATTATGTCCTGACTCCAAATAGTCACATTGAAGTTTAGGGCTTCAACATATGAATTATGGGGGGGGGGCACACATAATTCATCAGATCCTTAGCACGTTCTATGAAAAGAAAATGTAGTGCTTGGATCTTGGAATATTACCACTTCCAAAGGGGCTTGATTTATTTATATTATTTTGTTCAACATTAGTCCAGATAGTGAGCTTTTTGTGTATTTGTGTTCCCAATAAGTAGGTTGCTAACAATATATAGAGTTACTTCATTGCTGTTATTTTTAAAATACATACTTCCTGAGTTTCAGATTCTTAAGTTTAATATTATACATTGCAATTTAAAACTTTTTTTCTTTCTTAAAAGAAATTCTTAAGTTTAATATTATACATTGCAATTTAAAACTTTTTTTCTTTCAAAAGAAAATTAGCAAAATTAACCTGTATAAGAGACTGGTAATAATGAAGTAAAATTAAAATAATGAAAATAGCACTAATTAAAAGTAGATGTGGATTTGTTTTATTCACTTAAGTAGCTCCTTATTAGAGAAACAGATTGATTTTATATTAATATAAAGAGTACAACTCCATGATATATAAATTTCAATATGATATGAAGCCATTGATATATTGTAGTAGATTGAATCAAGCAGTTCTCAACATTGCCTTTCTGGACATACATATGCACATGCTTTCAATAATCAAATGGGCTATTCAGGGTAATGAGGCAGAAGAACGAATTAGTGAGTTAGAGGATGAGATGATAGAAAAGAAAGAAAGAAGAAACATGGCTTAAAAAAATCCACTTTCAAGAAAAAAGACTACGGGAGATTACTAACTCAATGAAATGTTCCAATGTCAGAATCATCGGCATCCCCAAGAGGGTGGAGAAAGAGAGAGGTCTACAAGAGATATTTGAACAAATTGTAGCTGAGAACTTCCCTAATCGGATGAAAGAAATAAGCATTAGTGCCCAAGAGGCAGAGAGGACCCCTCCCAAGATCAATGAGAACAGACCAACACCATATCACATAATAGTACAATTTGCAAATCTTAGATCCAAGGAAACAATCTTGAAAGCGGCGAGGGGGAAGAGATTCCTCTCGTACAGAGGGAGGAACATCAGAATAATGTCAGACCTATCTTCAGAGACCTGGCAAGCTGGAAAAGCCTGGCAAGACATATTCAGAGCACTAAGTGAGAAGAACATAGAGCCAAGGATACTTTATCCAGCAAGGCTGTCATTCAGAATGGATGGAGAGACAAGGAGCATCCAAGACTGGCAGACACTGAAAGAATATGTGACCACCAAGCCAGCCCTACAAGAAGTTTAAGGGGGGTTCTATAAAAGTAAAAAGACCCCAAGAGTGATACAGAACAGAAATTTACAATCTATAGAAACAAAGACTTCACAGGCAACATGACAACATTAAAATCATACTGCTCAATAATCACTCTCAATGTGAATGGCCTAATGCTCCCATAAATGCCACAGGGTTGCAGATTGGATAAAAAGACATGACCCATCCATATGGTGTCTACAAGAGACTCATTTTGAACCTGAAGATACATCCAGACTGAAAATGAAGGGATGGAGAATCATTTTTCATGCCAATGGACCTCAAAAGAAGGCTGGAGTAGCAATTCTCATATCAGACAGATTAGATTTTAAACTAAAGACTATAATCAGAGATACAGAAGGACACTATATTATTCTTATAGGGTGTATCCAACAAGATGATCTAACAATTATAAATATCTATACCCCCAACAGGGGAGCAGCCAGATACACAAGCCAACTCTTAACCAGAATAAAGAGACATATAGATAATAATACTTAATAGTAGGGGACCTCAACACTCCGCTTTCAGCAATAGACAGATCATCTAAGCACAAATTCGACAAAGAAGCAAGAGCTTTGAATGACATACTGGACCAGATGGACCTCATAGATATGTACAGAATGCTACACGCTAGAACAACAGAATACTCATTCTTTATGAATGCACATGGTACTTTCTCCAGAATAGACCATATACTGGGTCACAAAACAGGTCTCAACCGATAATAAAAGACTGAGATTATTCCCTGCATATTCTCAGACCACAATGCTTTGAAACTGGAACTCAATCACAAGGAAAAATTTGGAAGAAATTCAAACACTTGGAAACTTAGAACCATCCTGCTTAAGAATGATTTGGTAAACCAGGAAATTAAAGAGGAACTTAAGCAATTTATGGAAACCAATGAGAATGAAAACACATTGGTCCAAAACCTATGGGACACTGCAAAGGTGGTCCTAATGGGAAAATACATAGCCATCCAAGCCTCACTCAAAAGAATAGAATAATCGAAAATGCACTCCTTATATTCTCACCTTAAGAAGCTGGAGGTGGAACAGAGGAACAGGCCTAACCCATGTACGAGAAGGCAGTTGATCAAGATTAGAGCAGAGATCAATGAATTAGAAACCAGGAGCACAGTAGAGCAGATGAACAAAACTAGAAGCTGGTTCACTGAAAGAATTAATAAGATCGATAAGCCACTGGCCAGACTTATTCAAAAGAATAAAGGACCCAAATTAATAAAATTATGAATGAAAAGGGAGAGATCATGACCAACACCAAGGAAATAGAAACAATCATTAGAAACTATTATCAACAACTATATGCCAATAAATTAAACCACCTGGAAGAAATGGATGACTTCCTGGAAACCTATAAACTACCAAGACTGAAACAGGAAGAAATTGATGATCTAAACAGACGGATTAATCATGAAGAGATTGAATTAGTGATCAAAAACCTTCCAAAAAAAACAAGAGTCCAGGGCCTGATGGATTCCTTGGGGAATTCTACCAAACATTCAAAGAATAAATAATACGTATTCTCCTGAAGCTGTTTCAAAAAATAGAAACAGAAGGAAAACTACAAAACTCATTCTATGAGGCCAGTATTACCTTGATCCCCAAACCAGGCAAAGACCCCATCAAAAAGGAGAAGTACAGACCGATATCCCTGATGAATATGGATGCCAAAATTCTCAATAAGACCCTAGCTAATAGGATCAGTACATTAAAAGGATTATCCATCACGACCAAGTGGGATTCATCCCTGAAATGCAAGAGTGGTTCAACATTCACAAATCGATCCGTGTGATAAATCACATTAATAAGAGAAGAGACAAGAACCGTACGATCCTCTCAACTGATGAAAAACATTTGACAAAATGCAACATCCTTCCCTGATTAAAACCCTTCAGAGTGTAGGGATAGAGGGTACATTCCTCAATTTCATAAACACCATCTATGAAAAGCCTACAGCGAATATCATTCTCAATGGGGAAAAGCTGAAATCCTTTCCCTTAAGATCAGGAACACGACAAGGATGACCACTCTCTCCATTATTATTCTTGATGATACTAGAAGTCCTTGCAATAGCAATCAGACAACAAAAAGGGATAAAAGGTATTCAAATCAGCAAAGAAGAAGTCAAACTGTCTCTCTTCACAGGTGACATGATACTTTATATGGAAAACCCAAAAGACTCCACCCCCAAAGTACTAGAACTTATAGAGCAATTCGGTAATGTGGCAGGATACAAAATCAATGCTCAGAAATCAGTTGCATTTCTATACACAAATGAGACTGAAGAAAGAGAAATTAGGGAATCGAATTCCATTTACAATAGCACCGAAAATCATAAGATATCTTGGCATAAACTTAACCAGAGAGGTAAAGGATCAATACTCTAGAAACTACAGAACACTGATGGAAGACATTGAAGAAGACACAAAAAGATGGAAAAACATTCCACACTCATGGATCAGAAGAATAAACATAGTTAAATTGTCTTAGCTACCCAGAGCAATCTACACTTTCAATTCCATCCCGATCAAAATACCAATGACATTTTTCAAAGAGCTGGACAAACAATCTTAAAATTTGTTTGGAACCAGAAAAGACCCCAAATTGCCAAGGAAATGTTGAAAAAGAAAAACAAAGCTGGGGGCATCACATTGCCTGATTTCAATCTATACTTCAAAGCTGTGATCACCAAGACATCATGGTACTGGCACAAAAACAGACACATAGACCAATGGAACAGAATAGAGACTCCAGAAATGGTCCCTCAACTCTATGGTCAACTAATCTTTGACAAAGCAGGAATAAACATCCAGTGGAAAAAAGACAGTCTCTTCAATAAATGGTGCTGGGAAAATTGGACAGCTATATACAGAAGAATGAAATGTGACCACTTTCTCACACCATACACAAAGATAAACTCCAAATGGATGAAAGATCTCAATGTGAGACAGGAATCCTTCAAAATCATAGAGGAGAACATAGGCTGTAATCTCTTCGACATCAGCCATAGCAACTTCTTTCATGATATGTTGACAAGGGAAACAAATGAAAAAATGAACTTTTGGGACTTCATCAAGCTAAAAATTTCTGCACACCAAAGGAAACAGTCATCAAAACAAAGAGGCAACCCACAGAATGGGAGAAGATATTTGCAAATGAAACTACAGATAAAAGGCTGGTATCCAAGATCTATAAAGAACTTCTCGAACTCAATACACAAGAAACAAATAATCAAATCAAAAAATGAGCAGAAGATATGAATAGACACTTTTCTAATGAAGATATACAAATGGCTAACAGACACATGAAAAAATATTCAACATCATTAGCCATCAGGGAAATTCAAATCAAAACCACATTGAGATAGCACCTTACGCCAGTTAGAATGGCAAAAATGGACAAGGCAAGAAACAACAAATGTTGGAGAGGATGTGGAGAAAGGGGAACCCTTTTACACTGTTGGTGGGAATGCGAGTTGGTACAACCACTTTGGAAAACAGTGTGGAGGTCCCTCAAAAAGTTAAAAATAGAGCTACCCTCTGACCCAGCAATTGCACTACTGGGTGTTTACCCCAAAGATAATGACACAGTGAAGAGAAGGGCCATATGCACCCCAATGTTCATAGCAGCATTGTCCACAATAGCTAAACTGTGGAAGGGCTGAAATGCCCTTCAGTAGACGAATGGATAAAGAAGATGTGTTCCATATATACAATGGAATATTACTCAGCCATCAGAAAGAATGATTACCCAACATTTGCAGCAACATGGACAGGACTGGAGATTATGCTAAGTGAAATAAGTCAAGCAAAGAAAGACAATTATCATATGGTTTCACTCATTTGTGGAACATAAGGAATAGCAGGGAGATCAGTAGGAGAAGGAAGGGAAGAATGAAGGGGAGGTGAACAGAAGGGGAATGAACCATGAGAGACTATGGACTCTGGGAAAAAAAACTGAGGGTTTCAGAGGGCAGGAGGTGGATGGATGGGCTAGCCCCCGGTTGGGTATTAAGGAGGGTACATATTGCATGGAGCACTGGGTATTATATGCAAACAAGGAATCAGGGAACACTACATCAAAAACTAATGATGTACTGTATGGTGACTAACATAACGTGATAAAAAATTTTAAAAAATGATCAAATGGACTATTTGACATTTTTAATGTAACCAATTAAATTAAAAAAATTGTTTTCTTGGATTAATATTTGAGTTTATAATTTTATTACATTTCAGAAATGCTGTACATCTTTACTATTTTTAAGGAAAGTGTAGCTTACAACAGAAGTATAAATAAGCTATTGGGTATATTAAATTTAGTAAATAATATAAATTATAGTCAAAGTGTAAGAAAGATTTTTAATAAGTTTAATGAATTTATTAATAATAAAACAAATTTAATAAATTATAAAATGACATTACTGTAATGTCTTTAGAGTTCTAGCTAGTGTTATATTCAGTTAATCACCTATCTTCTGAAGTCAGTAAAAGAAAGAATTACTTTAAAAGAGTAATTTTAAAAATAAAGGCTACCATATATCCATATGTTTTGATCTGTTTTTCTGCAATCATTTTTTATTGCAATTAAAAACCCTACAAAATTATCTTTCTAATTTTATCTCTCAAAAGAACTCTGAGAAGTCAGTTGTTCAGATATCTGAATTACATTCCCCATTTTACTATTCTTACTAATGAGTCAAGATATCATGATATTATTGTCTTAGTCATTGAAACCAAGTTGGAAGATGCTTTTGTATTTTACGCTTATTTATAACCAAGTTTTGGAGTACTTTTTAGCTCTGAGAATGAATTATAACAATGACTACTTGAAAAAAATATACTGGAAATAAACAGATAAATCCTTTCCCCAAGGTATAGTGCCTCTGTGTGTGCCTGTGTGTGTGTGTGTGAGAGAGAGAGAGAGAGAGAGAGACATGCAGAGATGCAGGAACAGAGGAAAGTCTGGGCATGGGGTGGTCCATTTGAGATTACAAAATAACAAAGTATTTGACTCAAACACTTGACGAAATGAGAGCACAAGATGGTTAGACAAAGCATGACAGTTGAAAGTCAACCTAATGGAGTTTTAAAACATTACAAATACTTTATTGTTAATTTGTTAATTGAAACCAATAATTTTTTCTATGAAAAGGGTCATGGAAAAGTTGTAAAAATATATTTTAATAGTATTATTTTAAGAATTTTCATTATTACTATATGCTTACAGTTCAAAATATAACCCCTAACAAAATTTGAAATCTTGAATATTTACTTTAAATCACATTGTCTTCTATAAATTCAAAGTTTTTGTGAGCAATGCCATGGAATGTATAATAGATACTAGTTGCTTCTATTGAAATTTTTGAACTTAAATTAATTTTTTAATAAAGGCTTAAGTTTATAACTTTTTGCTGTGATTTAAAAGAAAGAACTCTGGTACCCTGTTTTGCAGATTTAGGGCTGGTAAAATTAGTTGGAAATTCTAAATATATCAATCATTTAAAGGTCATTTGAAAGTTTGATATTTTGCCTTGAAGATCAGGTAACAAATTTAGAATGGGCCAGTTTAGTCTTCATTAAGACAACGTTTGAGATAGCTTGCTTTATAATAAATAGTAATAATAATAATAATAATAATAACAATAATGAACGTATTCAAATCACATGTCATTTCTTGCCTCCAATCCAAAATGCTTAGCAAGGCGTTAGTCTTTAACTGGTCTGCTCTGCCCACCCTCTGACTTCGTCACACGTCTGAGCTATTGACTCATTATTTCTAAGACTAAGTTATGCATTGAAATTCATCAAGCCTGGGAAAGGGGGTTATCTGTTTCAGTATGTGAGAAATTATCTCCTTTTTAAACATTTATTTTAAACAGTAGGATGAATTGTCAGTATTAATGCCTGGACTTTGAGAATTGAATCCAAATGACACGCTTTGGGTGGTGGAGGAGCGGAGGGGGGAGAAATACAATCAGGCATTCACTTTAAAAAATGTTAGTTTGACCTTATATACTAAGGTGAATGGGGGTAGAATTTCCTGAAGCCAAGTTCAGATGTGACATCCTTTCCAAAAGAGGCCCAATTAAGATCACATATCAAGTCACCTCCCAGATTTGCATGTGAAAAGGCGCAGTTATGGGGGCAGCAGACTGTTTGCACAGCAAATTATAAGGAGATGTTTCTTCCTTCTGTCATCAAGACACCATTTCAGCCATTTCTGTATTAATTTTGTAGGCTGGGAAACCCTTGCCGTTAATTATATCTGTTCAAAACTGGAACAAGTAGAGATAGGTAGGTAATAAAATAGGATGAAGTAGAAAATCGTGCAGAATACCTCGCCAGCTGATAGTGCTGGGAAAGGCAGGTCCAGAATTATCTGTGTAAAGAATCCAGCCCACCAGAGGGTGGGAGATGGAAGCTGTCTTTCAGATACACTTGTCCCTATGTCCTCTCCTCTTCCTCCTACAGGCCAAGCTCGCCAGAGTCACTGCATAGGACGGGGAGCCATAGTTTCCCTCCTCCACAACTAGACCCCCCACCCCCCACTATCTACCTGCTTTCTTGGTTCCCTTTGGCTCACAACACACTCAGGTGGATCCATTTGTCTGGGTGGGCCCAGATTCATTTTTTGGTTTTTTGTTTTTTAGCTTTCCCCATTTTTTAATAATTAATTAATTAATTATTTTGGGGAGGGAGAGAGAGCAGAGGGTGAGGAGGAAGGGGCAGATGGAGGGAGAGAGAATCTTAAGCAGGCTTCATGCCCAGTGTGTAGCTGATGCGGGGCTTGATCTCAAGACGCTGAGATCATGACTTGAGCTGAAATCAAGAGTTGAACCCTTAATGGAATGAGCCACTCGGGCACGCCTTGCTTTCCCCATTCTAATGGACGGCCAGGGTGAATATTTACTGCATTTGAGAAAGCATAGACACTTCAGGGAAGCTGCTGCTTTTTCATCATTGTGTTTGGTTCAGCCCGGAGCCCTCAAACCTGGAAAGCCTGCCGGATGAAGGAGGCCTGACTTCTGGGTTCATCACACCTGCTGGCCAAATGCCTTAACCTTGCTGAACTCAAGTTCCTCCTGGATGAAATTAAGAGGGTGGGCTGAGTCTCTTTGTCCTCCAGGTCTTCCGGAAGTGACAGCGTGACTCCCACAGGAGTTCTGTTCCTCTGCCCGACTGACGTACAGTTAGAGAACCAGCCCTCCTGCTTTGTGCCTCATTTAACCCAGTTTGTAAAAGGGACTTCACTCTGCTCTGTCCTTTCCCAGATTTCAGTTCAGCCCTGATGGGTGTGAGATGGGCATTGCAAGGCCCAGTGCCAGAAGAAAGGGTCAGGATGTTGGGTTCCACACGTCAAGCAAACTCAATTCCCTATCAGAGCTGAAAGGATGAAGCATCACAACTCAGAAAACACCTTGAACTTGAGCTCTTTAGCCTGGCAGCCCACATGCCCTGGACACTTAGAAATTTCTGGATTGAAAAAGAAACTTCAATCTTCTCAAGGCAAAAAACTCTCCACAAAACCCTGGTGTAAACACAAAAGGCATAAACATTCAGCCATAGGAGATTAAGAGCAGCCATAGGAATTAGAAGGCCAAACATCGGTGCAGGTGAATCAGAAAGATGCAGATTACATTTTCCTTCCTTCCTTCCTTCCTTCCTTCCTTCCTTCCTTCCTTCCTTCCTTCCTTCCTTTCTTTCTTTCTTTCTTTCTTTCTTTCTTTCTTTCTTTCTTTCTTTTCTTTCTTTTGTTTATTTGACACAGAGAGAGACAGAGACATTGAGCACAAGCGGGGAAAGAGGTAGAGGGAGAAGCAGCTCCCTGATGAGCAGGGAGCCCAACGTGGGGCTCAATCCCAGGACTCTGAGATCAGGACCTGAGCTGAAGGCAGACACTGAACCAACTGAGCCACCCAGGTGCCCCAGCAGATCACATTTTCCCTGAAATGGAGCACACAGTGAAAAATAAAATAAGAGTTTTGGGTCGCAATATGTTGAGGGCTCCCTGAACCCCAGCTGTGATGAAGAAAAGGAGTTGTCCTTCTGCACTAAAAGATAATGTGGACACATTATTCGATAAACTATAACGATAAATACAAAGCAGGAAGTAGTAAGCACTAAGAGAAAATAGTGAGGTTTTGTAGTCCTGTGGGAATATAGAGAAAAGGTCCTTACTTTTTCTGGGGTGACAGGGGAAGACATAACAAAGAATTTAGGACTAGAGATGGGCCTTTAATGTTGAATAGAATTTGAATTACCCAGGGCCCAGGAAGGCATTCATTCTTTTTTTTTTTTTTAATATTTTATTTATTTGCTTGATGGAGAGAGAGACAGCCAGTGAGAGAGGGAACACAAGCAGAGGGAGTGGGAGAGGAAGAAGCAGACTCCCAGCGGAGGAGCCTGATGTGGGGCTCGATCCCAGAACGCCGGGATCACGCCTTGAGTCAAAGGCAGACACTTAATGACTGAGCCACCCAGGTGCCTCAGGAAGGCATTCATTCTAAGATGAGCAAATATGAGCCCTGGAGCAGAATTTTGCGAAGGACCAATGAGTAAATAAAGGTAGCTAAACTATATTGTTCTATTTTTTTTCTCTGACGTGTTTTATATTAATTTAGTTAATAATAAACTATTCAATTCTATCTTATATATTATAAAGAGAAATATATATTTAACATACTCTTGTTTGCTTAAATTTTTTTTGAATAATTATATGTACATGTTACAGAATTCAGAAGAAATAAAATAGTAACTGTAAAAGATAACTTTTCCCCCTTTCCTCTCCTACAACCATGCAGTTGTTATATTTCTGGAAATATCACAGAATTGCTTTATATTAAAGTTTCCAAAAATAGCCATATAATTCTCTGTTGATTCTATTGCAATGATGAACATATATAAGAAATATATGGACTAGATACATTTCCATACCCTAGGGTTTTTTTACCCTAATGCTGTTGCCAGACAGCATTATCTTCTCCTTATTATTTCTTTTTTTTTCTTTTTTTAATTTAGTTTTTGTTTGTTTGTTTCTTTAGGTTTCAAGTTTTTATATAAATTCCAGTTAGTTAACATACAGTGTAATATTAGTTTCAGGTATAGGATTTAGTGATTCATCACTTACATACAACACCCAGTGCTCATCACACAAGTGTACTCCTTAATACCATCACCCATTAGCCCATCCCTGCCCACTTCCCATTTAACCCATCCCTGCCCACTTGTTAATTTTAGCCATTCTGACAGGTATGAGATGATATCTCATTGTGGTTTTGATTTGTATTTCTCTGATGATGAATGATGTTGAGCATCTTTTCATATGTCTGTTAGCCATCTGTTTATCTTCTTTGGAAAATTGTCTATTCATGTCTTTTGCCCATTTTTAACTGGATTATTTGTTTTTTGGGTGTTCAGTTTGATAAGCTCTTTACAGATTTTGGTTACTAACCTTTTATTAGATGTGTCATTTGTAAATATCTTCTCCCATTGCAAAGGTTGCCTTTAGATTTGTTGATTGTTTCCTTCACTGTGCAGTAGTTTTTATCTTGATGAAATCCCAATAGTCCATTTTTGCTTTTGTTTCCCTTGCCTTCAGAGACATATCTTGTAAGAAGTTGCTGTGGCCAAGGTCAAAGAGGTTGTTGTCTGTGTTCTCCTGTACGGTTTTGATGGTTTCCTGTTTCACATTTAGGTCTTTCATCCATTTTGAATTTATGTTTGTGTATGGTATAAGAAAGTGGTCCAGTTTCATTCTTCTGCATGTGGTTGTTCAGTTTTCCCAACACCAACTGTTGAAGAGACTTTTTTCCATTGAATATTCTTTCCTGCTTTGTCAAAGATTAGTTGACCATATAGTTGGGGGTCCATTTCTGGGTTCTCTGTTCTGTTCCATTGATCTATGTGTCTGTTTTTGTGCCCGTACCATACTGTCTTGATCACTACAGCTCTGTTATATAGCTTGAAAATTGGAATTGTGATGCCTCCAGCTTTTCTTTTCTTTTTCAAGATTGCTCTGGCTATTCAGGGTCTTTTGTGGTTCCTGCACATTTCAGGATTGTTTGTTCTAGCTCTGTGAAAAAATGCTGGTGATATTTTGATAGGAATTGCATTAAATGTGTAGATTGCTTTGGGTAGTATAGACATTTTAACAATGTTTGATCTCCAATCCATGAGAGTGGAATGCTTTTCCATTTCTTTGTGTCTTCTTCAGTTTCTTTCATAAGTGTTTTAGAGTTTTGAGAGTCCAGATCTTTTACTTCTTTAGTTAGGTTTATTTGTAGGTATCTTATGGTCTTTGGTGCAATTGCAAATGGGATTGATTCCTTGATTTCTTTTTCTTCTGCTTCATTATTGGCATATAGAATTACAACAGATTTCTGTACATTGGTTTTATATCCTATGACTTTGTTGAATTCATGTATTAGTTCTAGCTTTTTTTTGGTGGAGTCTTTCAGGTTTTCCACATAGAGTATCATGTCATCTGCAAAGAAAGTTTGACTTCTTTCTTGCCAATGTGAATGCCTTTATTTCTTTTTGTTTTATGATTTCTGAGACTAGGATTTCCACAGTGGTGAGAGTGGACATCACTCTTTTGTTCCTGACCATAGAGGAAAAGCTCTTATTTTTCCCCATTGAGAGTGAAGTTCGCTGTAGGTTTTTCATATACAGCCTTTATGATGTCAAAGTAAGTTTCCTCTATCCCTACTTTGTTAAGGTTTTTTATCAAGAATGGCTGCTGTACTTTGTCAAATGCTTTTTCTGCATCTATTGAGAGGATCATATTGTTCTTATCCTTTCTTTTATTAATGTGATGTATCACAATTAATGATTTTAAGATATTGAACCACTGTGGCAACCCAGGAAGAAATCCCACTTGATCATGATGATTGATTCTTGAATGGTGAATCATGGCGATCATGGTGAATGTTGGATGCAAATTGCTAGCATTTTGTTGAGAATTTTTGCATCCATGTTCATCAGGGTTATTAGCCTATGGATCTCATTTTTTAGTGGAGTCTTTATCTGGTTTTGGAATCAAGGTAATCCTGGCCTTGTAGAATTATTTGGAAGTTTTACTTCCATTTTATTAATTTTTTAAACAGTTTGAGAAAAATAGGTGTTAACATTTCTTTAACTATTTGATAGCATTCTCCTGGGAAGCCATCTGTCCTGGGACTTTTGTTTGTTGGGAGATTTTTGATTACTGATTCAATTTTTTTGTCGGTTATCTGTCTGTTCAAGTTTTCTATTTCTTCCTGTTTCAGTTTTGGTACTTTTTATGTTTCTAGGGATTTATCCATTTCTCCCAGACTGCACAGTTTGTTGGCATATAATTTTTCATAATGTTCTCCTATGATTGTTTGTATTTCTGTGATGTTGGTTGTGATTGCTCCTCTTTCCTTTGCGATTTTGTCTATTTGGGTCCTTTCTCTTTTCTTTTAAATAAGTCTGGCTAGGGACTTATCAATTTTATTACTTCTTCCAAAGAACCAGCTCCTAGTTTCATTGATCTGTTCTACTGGGTTTTGTTTGTTTCTATATCATTTATTTCTGCCCTAATCTTTATTATTTCCCTTCTTCTGTTGAATTTAGATTTGTCGTTCTTTTTCTAGCTCCTTTAGGTGTAAGGTTAGTTTGTGTATTTGAGACTTTTCTCTCTTCTTAAGAAAGTTCTACATTGCTATATACTTTCCTGTTATGACTGCCTTTGTGCCTTTGCTGCCTCCCAAAGGTTTTGGAGTGTCCTGTTTTCATTTTCATTTGTTTCCATGTATTTTTTTAAAATTTCTTCTTTAATTTCCTGCTTAACCCATTCATTCTTTAGTAGGATGTTCTTTAACCTCAATGTGTGTGTGGTCTTTCCAAATTTTTTCTTTTGGTTGACTTCAAGTTTCATAGTGTTGTGGTCAAAAAAATATGCATGGTATATTCTCAATCTTTTTGTACTTGTTGAGGCCTGATATGTGACATAGTATACGATCTATTCTGTAGAATGTTGCCTGTGCACTCGAAAAGAATGTGTATTCTGCTGCCTTAGAATGAAATGTTCTGAATATATCTGTTAAGTCTTTCTGGTCTAGTGTGTCATTCAAAGCCATTGATTCCTTGTTGATTTTCTGCTTAGATGATCTGTCCACTGTTGTTTAAGTAGGGTGTTAAAGTTCCCTGCTATTATCATATTATTATCAATGGGTTTCTTTTATGTTTGTTATTAATTGTTTTATATATTTGGGTGCTCCCAAGCTGGAAGCATAAATACTTACAATTGTTAGGTCTTATGTTGGATAGACCCTATTATTATGATATAGTGCCCTTCCTTATCTCCTGTTACACTCTTTGGTTTAAAATTTAGTTTTTCTGGCATAAATTTGGCTACTCTGGCTTTCTTTTGGCATCCATTAGTATGGAAGATGGTTCTCCATCCCCTTGCTTTCAATATGCAGGTGTCTTTAGGCCTAAAATGAGTCTCTTGTAGGCAGCATATAGATGGGTCTTGTTTTTTTATCCATTCTGATACCCTATCTTTTGATTGGAACATTTAGTCCATTTATATTCAGAGTGATTATTTACAGATATGTATTTCATGCCATTGTTTTACTGTAAAGTCATTGTTTCTGGAGATTTCTCCATGCCTTTCTAGTCTTTGTCACTTTTGGTCTTTCTTTCCCATCCATGAGTCCCTTTTAATATTCCTTGCATGGCTGGCATATGGTCATGTATTCCTTCCTTGTTTATCTGGGAAACTCTTTATCTCTCCTTCTATTCTGAATGATAGCCTTGCTGGATGAAATATTCTTGCCTGCATATTTTTCACATTCAGCATATTGAATATATCATGCCACACTTCTGGCCTGTCACGTTTCTATGGAGTTATCTGCTGCTAACCTTACTTGTCTTCCCTTGTAAGTGAGGGACTTCTTTTGTCTTGCTGCTTTTAGGACTTTTTTTTTTCTTTATTTATATATTTTGCAAATTTAACTATAGTATGTTGGCCTACTTTTGTTGATTTTGATGGGAGTTTTCTGTGCCTACTGGATTTGGATATCTGTTTCCTCTCCCAGATTAGAGAAGTTTTTAGCTATAATTTCCTCAAGTTAACCTTGTGCCCCCTTTTCCCTCTCTTCTTCTTCTGGGACTCCTGTGATACAGATGGTCCTGGGTTTTATGGAGTCACTGAATTCCCTAAGTCTACTTTTGTGATCCAAGATTTTTCTTTCCTTCTTTTGTGCATCTTCATTATTTTCCATAATTTTATCTTCTGTATTATTTATTCATTCCTCTGCTTCTTCCATCCTTGTCATCATTACATCCAGTTGGTTTTGAATCTAGGTTATTGTATTTTTCATTTCAGGCTGTCTAGTTTTGAGGCTCTTATCTATGTGGTAAGGGACTCTCTGATGTCTTCTGTGTTCTTCTCAAGCCGAGCTAGTATCCTTATGATTGTTGCTTTAAATTCTGGATCAGGTATATTACTTATATCTGTTTTAATCAGATCCCTGTCCATGACCTTTTCTTGTTTTCTCTCCTGGGAAAAAAAATCCTCTGGCTTGGCATTTTATCTAAGTCTCTGTCTTCTTTTGTGTGTTACGAAAGCCTGTTTTGTTTCCTGCTCCTGAGAGCAATGGCTTTATGGAGTAGAGATGATATACTGTCCAAGGCCTTGTGCTTCAGGAAGTCTTTCATGTATGCTGCATGCACTCTGCTGCTGTGTTTTGACTGCTCAATCCTCAAGTCAGTCCTTTGCAGAGTTCCTCCTTGCCTTCGGTGGGAGTGTTTGGACCTGGGCCAGAGTGTGTGAGTTTTAACAAGGCATACTTTGGTCTGCTTGCTAAAAGAGACATGATACTAATTCCACTAGAATTGAAGCTTTGCAGAACACTGTGGTCAGTAGACATGGGGAGTGCAGGGTTTTGTGCTGGTTTTCTGGGGGAGGAGCCCATTGTGCTGGTTCTCAGGCACACTTGCCAGTGAAAACCAGTACCAGCAAAGCTTGGGGGTGTGGGGCTTCATGTAAGCAGATTAAGCAGCCATATTTGTGCTGTGCTATTTACTGTAATTTATGCTGAAGTGCAAGGGAGAGAAATGGCACTAGCCAGCTCCTTTGTCTCAGGAGAGGCAATGCCACCTCTCTCTGATGAGCTCCAAAAAGGGAGAACTGTCTCTCCCATGTCTCCCATGGTGTCTCAAGTAATCCTCCATCCATAGGCTACCTGCCTGCCGTCTCTACAGGAGCACTGCAGCACCTTTAGGTTTCTATACCAGAAACACCACAGACCTCTAAAACTCCAGTCTTTGAGCCATGCTAGTTACAAAAACTCACGAAAATCAGCTCCTTTTATTTTCCCAGTCAATGGCTTGGGAAAGTGTTTTCCTTGTGCAATCCCCTGTGTGCCTCTCTCTCTCTTTCTCTCTCTCCTCTGTCCTCAACCAGGGTTACCCCCCTCCATAGCACCTGCAATCCGTTTCTCCCCAAAACCATATCTCCGCATCTCCTACCTTCCATGATGTGGCCTCTTCTCTCCCCTTAGTTGTGCAGTTTGTTCTATCAGTCCTCAGATTGATTTGTTGGGTATTTGGAATGATTTAATATTTATCTAGCTGTGTTTGAGGAATGAAGCAAGCCTAGTGTCCTCCTAGTACTCTGACATCTTAGTTCCTCCTCCCTATTTAACATACATTTTAAAGTAATTTTTTAAAAAGACTATATTTTATAATGTATATATTTATATCTCAGCTTAGAAGTACACTGAAATCCATGGGGGAAAAAAACTATGGTATATGTTAGGTAAATAATAAAATTTAAACCTCATAAAATGTCTTAATTTTAAACATATGAAATACTAGAGTGGTTACAAAAGAAACAAAACAGTTTGTTAGAATACTTCAAAGACAGAATTGTCTTTCTGTTTGAGAGACATTTCATACTGTTTGGGAAAAACCTTGCTTCCAAATAGCTGTTTTCGTATTATTTGTAAATTGAGAAATGCTCAAATTTTCATATTTCTTTAGGAGATATAACAGGTTTTAAATCATGCCATATTACAACTTGTGAAATTGGGGAAAAAAGAATTTAGAGTATGTATATAACTACAGCAGTTTAATAAGACATAGTATAAGCACTTGTCTTCTTAATGCCAGTTAAAAGAAGATAGTTTCTAGTCATTTTTTCTGCCCCTAGGTACACACAAGTCTAAGAATATATCAAAAAAAATTTAAGTTTATTTTATGATAGAAGAGGAACAAAACAAAACATTATAAAGCATTTTTTAAATTGATTCTGAGATCTGAGCATACTTATTTTGCATGGGAATCCCAGTGGGAGGAAATAGAACATCTAAAGTTCATCTGTTCAAGGTCATGATAGCCTTGTTAATTGGTCATGCATTATATTCATTCACTGAATCATCATTCATTCATTCATTCATTCATTCATTCAGTGTAGTCTAAACTGCCACCATATGCTAGACATTGTAGCTTGATATTCAAACTTCTTTTCACCTAGCCCTGAACCCTGTCCTTATTTCTACTCAGGCATTGATACTACCAAACTTCTCTGCCACACTCACTTCCTGTCTACCTCATCTCAACTGAATTGGATAGCCTGCAGGAGACAGGCAGGCTGAATTTTGAATCCAATACCTTGTTTAGTGGCCCCTGCTACCTATGCTTTCAGTCTTACGCTAATATCAAGTTAACTTTAAAACAAACAGGTTTGATAAATCAAGTTAAATTGTGCCTTATATTTCTGGATTGAGCTCTCTAAACACTCTAAAACTCCACTGTTCACTTTCCCACCTTTAGCTCTCTCTTTTGCCTGAGTCTAGGATCATAATCCTGGACAATTCTGGTTTTGCTACTTGACCTATATTTAATGTCTCAATTAAGAATATTTTTGACACTGTGAAGAAGGGATAATATTGAAATCTGCACATGCTTTAAAAAAGATAAGAACATTCTTTAACCACGAAGTCTTTAAATTCTAATAAATGGTGCTAACAATAGTATGTAAGCAAGGAAAATTGTGCTAAATGCCATAACAGAAGGACTATATATAATTTGAGCAGATTGTAAAAACCTTCCAATGTGAGAGAAAACTGTATTTTAAATACATACATTTCACACTGGTGAGAATTATCTGACTTGAGTGGGTGAAGGAAAGGGTCATAAACTTAGGAAGTTGAGATGATTGTATTATAATATACAAATAGATAATTAGTGGGATAAGTGCCTAAGCAGTTTCAAAGGGGTGTACCAGCCCCTTTATATAATACAAAGTCATCCATACAAATAATTGTTATGCATACTTGATAGAACAAATAGACATAAAATCAGTAAAGATATAGAAACTTGAGCAACACTATCAAGTAAATTCCCTAATTGAAATTTATAGACACTACCCGCAACAACAGCAGAATACACACATTCTTTTAGTATACATGGAACATCACCAAGTTAGACTGTATGTTGGGCCATAAAACAAGATCAATAAATTTTAAATGATTTAAACATACAGAGTGTGTTTCCTGTAGAAAACTGAATTAAAGAGAAATCAATAACAGAAAAAATAACTAGAATATCTCCAAATATTTTGAAATTGAAAAAACACATTTCAAATAACTCAAAGGTCAAAGAAGGAATCACAAGAGAATCAGAAATAATCTAATTGGATAAAGGAAGAGCATATCAAACTTGGTGGGATAAAGTACAATAAGGTTGCAGAATACAAGGTCAGCATACAAAAACAATCTTACTTCTATATACTGACAATGTAAAATTACAGCAAAGTTTTAAAAAAAATCTATCCAGGGAACCTTGGTGGCTCAGACGGTTAAGCATCTGCCTTCAGCTCAGGTCATGATCTCAGGATCCTGGGATCCAGCTCCACATCGGTCTCCCTGCTCAATGGGGACCCTGCTTCTCCCTCTCCTTCTGCCCCTCCTCCCACTCATGCTCTTCTTCTCTTTCTTTCTCAAACAAATGAATAAATAAAATCTTTAAAAAAATAAAATAAATATAAATCTATCCATAATGTCTCCAAAAATGGAAATACTTATGTATAAATTAAACAAAAAATAAATGTTCAGAAGTTATATACTGAAAATATAAAACACCAAAAAAAAAAAAAAAGTCCAGGAAGACTTCTATAACTGAGAGACAGATCATGATCATGGTATGGAAGATTCAATATAATAAAGTGCTAATTCTTCACAAATTAATATACAGTTTTAATGCAATTCCTATCAAATCCCAGAAAATATTTTTTTGTTAATGAGGCAAATAATTCAATTGTGTAAAATGGTGGTGGTGATGGGGTTATTATTAGTTATTGAAATAACCAGGGCAAGGCTGTGCCACTAACATGCCAATAATTTCAAGGGTTTGGATGCTGCATCCAAATTTGTGCTGAGTACAAGGATGGTTCTTGGTTCTATCATGGGCTGATACTACTGAGACAGTAAGAGAATGATTCCCCTGTCAGTGTGTGTTTTGTGGGCCAAATCTCTGCAGATTGGACCTGGAGAAACCGAGGACACACTATCCCTTTTATTTTCTCATTTCCCAAGAGAGAGTTCCTTCATGTACACTTGGCTATCCTCGCTCTTTTTTCTATATCCCCTCCAGACCACCATACAGAAGATAAGACCTATATTGAGTCCAGTCTGCAGGAAAAAAACAAATGCCAATCGCATTATATCTACATTTACTTTATCACACGGTGTGTTATCATGAGGATTTCAATATCTGCTTAATTTCTTGTTTTTAAAGCTCCAATTTAAGAAATTAATTTAAGCATACCCTTGATAGAAATACCTACTCCACACGACCCAGCTAATTCTCACCTCTTCATAGTTGATCCACCAAAAAGTATCATATCTGGACTACTATGTCCAAGTAAGGTATGACTGATAGCAAAAATTATTCTTTTTCTTTAAATATTTATTTATTTATTTATTTATTTATTTATTTAAGACAGAGCATTCAAGGGGGAGGGACAGAGAGTCTTGGGACTCCATGCTGAGTACAGAGACAGTTGTGGGGTTCTGTCTCACACCCTGAGATCATGACCTGAGCAGAAACCAAGAGTCAGATGCTTAACCAACTATGCCACCCAGGTGCCCCTCTAGCAAAAATTATTATTGATGGGAGTAATCAAACTCCTACCACCCTGATGGACAGATAAGGGTATTAATTATATTGATTAATATGTAGCCAGCCTTTATAATTTTCAAATTGCTTCCAGCCATTTTTTAAATTTTATCCTGATTACACAAAAATGTGGAGTATATGTGATTTGCTATAGTCATGTAAATGGCTGAATTGATTCATAACCCAAGTCTAATACTCTTCCTATATAACCTTAGGAAGTAAAGTGTTATTAAACAGTTCTGTAAGCAATTCTGGTGTCAGAAAATAAAAATTTCCCAGGATGTTAGAGGAGCCATTTATTTATTCAGGCTATTCAAGCTTTTTTCTTTGATTCCAATGATTAATTAGTTATTATTTCTTTTTTGCCTTATTTGAAAAAGGATTTGACATGGTATGTTCTTTTTGTTTAGGAAATGTGTCAGATCTAAACTGAGTCCCTTTAACATTTCTGTATCCTCATCTCTTGCTTTGACATAAGAGTCATTAGAAATATATATGGTCCCAAATTGCAGATTATATAAAAATAACATACCTAGAAATGTGATTTATATTTACACTTGAATATTATTGTATTTGAATATAGGTGATAAATTTCCTTTAGTCAGAATACTAGAGTTAACTGGGGGGAAACAGCATGCTAAAGGCTGAGACGTTAATCGTTTTTTTTTTTTCAATTTATCCATTCATAATTTCTTTGAGAAGCCCCTCCAAAAGATACCCTATATGGAATTTCTGAAACAGCTGTATAGTTTTGTCACATGAGGCACTTTTTTGTGATGACCTTGATTGACGGAAACAACAAAACTACTATAAGGATGGCAGCCGATGGAAGGGTTGCTCAGCTTCTTCCTTCTTTAAATCCCCCTGCTCCCACCTCGTGTTTGGCATCCTCCCATTCCATTTCTTCATCTGACTCCATATATTTCCCACATCTTGGTCCTCCTGTTTCTCTTCAGTTTTCTCATGGTGCTCTGCCAATTTCTTCTCCCAAAACTCTGACTACTGGAGCTGGGACAGTCATGAATCACACACCCAATGGCAACTAGTTTATATTTTAGAGTGATTTAAAGGAGAACAATAATAAATATAAAATTGGCTTTCCTGGAACCTTCAGTGGATAAGTTTTAAAGTTTCCGGGGCGCCTGGGTGGTGCAGTCGTTAAGCGTCTGCCTTTGGCTCAGGGCGTGATCCCAGCGTTATGGGATCGAGGCTCACATCAGGCCCTCCGCTAGGAGCCTGCTTCTTCCTCTCCCACTCCCCCTGCTTGTGTTCCCTCTCTCGCTGGCTGTCTCTCTCTGTCAAATAAATAAATAAAATCATAAATAAATAAATAAATAAATAAATAAATAAATAAATAAAATAAAGTTTCCTTTTCTGGGCAAGGTATTGAGCAATAAGAATAAACGGTAAAGTCAATGTAGTTATTAAGTCAGTGGTTCACCTGGGTGGTGGGTAGTACCACTCCCAAATGAATATTTTGATAATTCAGAGTGCTTTTTCTTGTTTCATTTATTCATGGGCACCATTGACATGAAGTGTGTGGGGACAGGCATGCCATACATCTTGCTGAGTAGGGCAGTCATGCACGATGAAAAAAAACTTTTGTGTAGCACATGACTTCAAAATGTCCATATGTAGATTGACGAAGTTGAAAGAGAAAAAACTTAATATCCGTTTTATATTTTATTTTTCGCTAGAAATCTAACTCCACATTGAAAATAAACACAAAGCATTGCTTACAAAGTTTTAGTACATACTGTTTTTCAGGAATGCAACTACTTTGTAAATCAAGGGAATATTTAAATTTTTATCAGAACTTTACCAAAAGGTGTTTACCATTGCAGAAAATTACCTCAGTGGCATAAGACCACTAGAACTTGAGTCTCCTACATAGTATGATTTAACAATTGGCATTCATAGTAATGACAACCATCATAATTCTGTACCTAGGTGTGAGCTTCTTGGCTCCATCATTATGTCTCCTATTGTGGTTGGGCCTGAGCATTTATTTTTGAAAAACACATTATTTTGTTACAAATTGCTTACTTTCTATTTCTTTTTCTTTTCTTTTTTTTTTTTTAAAGTATTATCTTTTTTTTTTTTTAAAGATTTTATTTATTCGACAGAGATAGAGACAGCCAGCGAGAGAGGGAACACAAGCAGGGGGAGTGGGAGAGGAAGAAGCAGGCTCACAGCGGAGGAGCCTGATGTGGGGCTCGATCCCATAATGCCGGGATCACGCCCTGAACCAAAGGCAGACGCCCAACCGCTGTGCCACCCAGGCGCCCCTCTATTTCTTTTTCCATTACTGTTAGGCCAGTACACTGATTTTTTAAAAAATATTATTATATTTAATTTCATTTCAATATAGTAGATGTTTATTTTTCAAAGGGACTGCTAGATCTCTTAGAATTAAGAATTATGGTATGATGTAATTAAGTGGACTACTACCAACTAGTAGGTACAAAAATTACATACTAAGTTATTTAGCTGAACATGAGAAGTACTAATTGTATAAGCCTGAAATAAAGATTTGTTGAGAATAATTGATACACATGTATGCATTGACTGATATTTATATCATGTATAAATGATGCTATGTGTAAATGATAAAACAAATTTGCATTGAAGTTGGCCTTATAATACAGTTGTCTAACAGGTATATGAGTCCTCCTTATCAACTTTCAGCTGTGCTGACCAGTCATGTAATGAAAATGGATGGCACCTGAATGAGAAAACAATTATGTGGCTATCTGAAGGAGGGTGGCCATACCAAAAGGATGAACAAAATACTTCAAGCAAAACTAACAGCAACATAATGAGCTAAGAAGTGACAGGCACAAGCACAAGCAGATCATGTTGGCTTGAAGCAAGCAGAGTTTGAGCTGCTTCACTGCCTCATTTAAACAGAAGAGTGTGCTCAGCATGAAACTAAGAGACAGCTTACAGAGAATGACACCCTGCAGGTAACAGCTGCTGCTGACACCCAAAGGACAGAATATATGGAAGACATATTTATTTATTTTTGCAATTTGTGAGGAAGTGATTGCCTGACATGAATCAGCCTTTTCTGACCCACTCTTACGAAGAGGAAGCACCAGGGTCAATAACCCAATCACACAGTGCAGAAGATACTGCCATATTTATATAATTTAGTGGAATAGCTGAAAGTAATTTCAACAAGACTATTGTAAGTGTGTCATTTGCATAAGTATAAATAATTTGCTGATTATGGTTGTTCTTAAGAAAAATAGACATTCAGGGGTGCCTGGGTGGCTCAGTCGGTTAAGCGTCTGCCTTCAGTTTGGGTCATGATTTCAGGGTCCTGGGATGGAGCCCTGCTTTAGGTTCCCTGCTCCACGGGGAACCTGCTTCTCCCTCTGCCTCTGCCTGCCACTTCCCCTGCTTGTGCTCTCTCTCTCTCAAATAAATAAATTAAAAAAGAAAAAAAGAAAAATAGACATTAAAAACTAAACTATGCCTAAGGCATAATTTTAATGCCATTTCCCCAGAGCCTATACTGTATTCAATCCCAATTTTTATTCTGAAAATTGTACCCATATTGAGTTCGGGCCCAGGACCAAGCCAAAAAGCAGAGGGCATCCGACTTTAAGTGAAAGAAATACTCCATAAATATCTATATCACTATTTAAGAAAGATATGTCTAATAGAAAAACCATGATTTCTCACATAAAATCCAGGTTTTGTTTAAGAATCCAAAGATAAAGTATAGTAAAAAAAATAATGATAATGGTATGTGCTCTTTATTGAAATGCTGGTAGTTTTACATTTTTGACGTGAATAATTGGATATGTCATATGTAAATTTACCAAGGAATAAAATAGAGGTCATAAAATGTAAAGACATGATAGGACTTATTTATAACCTCATAAAACAATCTGGCATTTTTAATATCTTAAGCTGGCCACTTTACTGTATTTGTGTATGGGTCCTCACTAAAAAGTCCTGTCCCTGATGTGAACATATCACATACGACAGGTAAAAAGCACAAGGTAGATGGTGGACACAAATGTCATTCTATTATTCTGTTTATAATTCTCATTTTAAGCTGGTGACATTCTTTCATACAGCCAAGGTGATGACATATCTTTATAATAATCTGTAGGGTGCTGCAGAACTTTTCCAACAACATTTAGATCCTAACAAATTATTTTCTGATGCAATATCAGCAGATGGAGGTTAAGAAAAGTTAGTGCAATATGGCATTATAAAATAAAAACGTGTGTCTTTTTTTCAAACTTGGTTTAATATATTTTTTACAGACAGTAGTTTTATTTAAAAGCATTAATATAGTTCAGTGTTTGTGAGGTGTTATGGGAGGTTTGAGCACCATTGTGGTGGCAATACAATGCAGTGAGACCTAATATAGAATATGATACATAATTCGTTGTAATAATGGTAAAGAACACACACTGGGTGACATATTTTAATGGGCTAGTAAGTGAGTGACCAAGGAAAGAGAGAACTTAGGGGTGCCTGGGTGGCTCAGTCAATTAAGCATCTGCCTTTGGTTCAGGTTATGATCCCAGGGTCCTGGGATCAAGTCCTGCATTCCTGCTCAATGGGGAGTCTGCTTTTCCCTCTCCCTTTGCCCCTTCCTGCCACTTGTGCTCTCTCTCTGTCTCTCAAGTAAATAAAATCTTTAAAAAAGAGAGAACTTAAAGGAAGAGGCCATTTAATAAATGAAGTGGAGGTAAGAAAACAGATTCTTAAAATATTTTTTAAAATCAGCTACGTCAAATCACTGCTTTGATATACTCCTTTCTGATCAACAGGATAATCACAGTTTCACTAACCTGTTAATTACAGACCAAAGATGAGATTCTTTTACAAGTTATGTCTCTCTTAATCCAGCTATTACTTAGATATTTCAGAGAGAGACATAAGTTACTTTAAGTTGTTTAGAAAACAAGGTACAAATAGAAAATATTTACCATTACTACTTTAAAACATCTGCTTCCGGTCACCCAATCCGCGACAGACCTTACTGATTTGCTTGCACATTCATGGCTACTTTTATTAAATGCCCTGCATTCTAAATTTTGCTTTTCATGTTACAGTTGTAATATAAAAGAAACTAAAATGGATACACTTTGTTTGAAGATATCAGTGGAGGTAAATTATTTCCATAATGAAGAACAGATCCAAACACAATTATTTAATCACACAATTTAAAGGTTATTACAAGGTCCTGCAAACCTTGAATATTTATTTTCCCAGCAGTTTACTATTTTATATATTTCTTACATGGATTAAAATTCCTGCAATTAGAATAACTTCTTTTGGATATACAATAAAGAAAGGGCTTCATTGTGGCTTTTATACAGTATTTTTATATTTAGAAGATAACTATTAAAACCATGCTCCGGTGGAATGGGCCCAAGAGAAAAGGGAGGAAGGATGCTTGTTTAAAGGTAACCTTCTCATGCATCCCTTTCATTTCATTGGCATGGATCAATTTATTAAATTGGCCAGTTGCTCACCAAAGCCTTACCTAGGAATTATGAGGTAGAAAAGCCACTAAATGTAAATGTGACTTCACAAGTGTGTTAGAAACAAAGGCAAAACCCTTGGGGCATAGACTTTTGTCATGTGGGTTTCCATGGAGCCAGAGCCCAGGGAAGCCTCAAGGAAGCACAAAGGTGTCAGGGAAAACAGTTCCAGAGTTTGAGAGGGCCATAGTAATATTCATGCTATGGTATACAAAAGACTCATTTCACTCCTCCAACTTCTCTCTCTCTCTCTGCCATGAATAACATATGAAATTACTTTTAACCACATGACAAATATATTTATAAATAGTGAATCTCTGCCTACAAATCAGATGTGGAAGAAATATTTCGTTTCCTTATTTTCTAGAAGTCAGGATAATTTGGACTTGAGTCTCTTTCTCGTAAGTCTACCTAGAAATTCTGCCTTAGTCATTTTTAGTGCATCCCTTCCCTTGAATTGTACTAAGGGTCCAAAACCTTGCTCAGCAGTGGTATAAGGAGGCATTCCTAGTCATTGGTTATCAGCCTACTGCTGGGTGCTCAATGCCCCAGTTCAGTGGTGATATATGTTACTTTGATGTCATGAATGGAATATTTTTGGACAAAGAGTGAGCCTTGGGCCTGGGACCGAGAATCTCCCACATGAGCCATGTGACCATGTCTGAGATCTGGCCACCTTCTCCAGACACTGCAATGGAGTGATACAAAATTCTTTCCTTCTCACAGAGCCTCACAAGCATCTAAACCCCTTTTCCACTCAAGGGAATCCCTCTCACCCTTTCTCCTTTCCCTTAGTAGCTTTCCAACAGCTTCTTCTTCCTTCAGAGATACTAGCTTGAGTTTAAAGTTTTACAAATGATAAAAAATACTTTGATTCCAAGTAGTTTCTGCTCTCTGTCCATCCAACATTCTAGAGACAAGGAATTATAAAAGTTGTCTCCCTGCTTATACTAAGGCATAAGGGGGAAAATATCAGTAATATAAATGTGAATTAATATTTCAATAAAGTATACTGTCATAGAGAAATAGCTTCATGCATTGATATCACCAGACACACTGGTAACAAAGAAATTCATTCCAAAATACAATTTTAAACAAATACCTAATCGCTAAATTCTGACAAAAGAAAAAATTAGTCTGACTTGTACATCATTCCTGTAACTATTTTACAGAGACAGAAAGTAAATCACATTTAAGACATTATATTTGATGTATTTTATTTATTGAAAATATAAAATTATACAAAATCAAGGCTATTAGGAAAATCTGGACCGTATCGTCACTGTACTCAGTATAAAGAGATATTGAATAAAGACAGCTATATTTTAGCCATTGAATCAGAGGCACTTAAAAAGAGAGTAAAGTAATGAGGAAGCTCTCTTACCAGTTATTCCCAAGCTATTTGCCCTTTTAGTTTTGCCAGTCTTTTTTTTTTTTCTTTTTAGTTTTTATATATTTTATATTCTTGTTTGGTGGGTAGAAAGCTCTGGGGTTTGGAAAGGGAGAACATCCATTAGGTCTTTAGGTAAACAGAAAAGTTGGACTGATGGTGAAAAAATGATATCTATTTAAATTGTGTTTACCATTTCCAGTATTTTCGTTTCTAGGGAGGATATTAATAAAGAAATTTATCCTGACTTAGGAAGTTCAAGCTGGGTTTAATTGTATTCCTTCTAGAGTTTCACATAATCTCTGCCAATAATCCCCATCTTTCACTCTTGCTTTCACTTGTTATAGAATTTATTAAAGAGTAAGAAGAGAATAGTAAGACACACCAGGGACAGAAATGAGAGTGTACAGATAGTTCCATACCATTCACCTTCAGATAATAAAAATGACTCTATGAGAAGTATCACCATGAGAGTTTTGTTTTGTTTTGTTTTGAACTCAGAAAGGTTAGGCATACATAGCAGAGAGAGATTAATGAGGAACTGAATTTCTAAAAATAAACTCATTTTATCATTTCAAATCAAGTCACTCTGGACAGAAGATGGTAGCAACAACAGGATAGATAAAGTTTTGAGAAGCATTGTGTACTAAACATGTAGCACAGCTGAAGGTCCTCTGATAGACTTATAATACTTCCTCACATTTTCTTTACCTATGGTTCTATTTTCATTTAAACATTTAAAAATGATTATTTTTAACTGACATTTTAAAGTAACACAGTGGAAAAATGGGGCCCTCAGATTGATACCATCAAGAATGGTGACATAGGATTTATCAATTTAATACTTTTAAGAAGCTTTCATTCCTAAGGATAAGCTTGTGATTTAAGATCAGAAGTTTAAGCCTAACTAAATTCTACTTTTACATGAAAAAAACTAAAATACTGGCAGTTTCTATAGTTTTTCAGGGGAAATTAATTCTTAGATCATTTGTGTTGATCATACAGTTCTTTCTCTTCTAAGGTAATTGAAATCCACAAAAAGCTTGGTAAGTTTATTTTTAAAAAAACATAATCAGTATTTTTAGGTGAAAGGAAAGGATATTAGACTAAAGGTTAAGTATTAAGAAGTAATGGTATCTCTTCACAGATCATGAAGATCTGTAGTTTCATTAATAATAATAAATATTTATTGAATTCCTTCTCTGGTACTCATTAAACATGACAGATAAGGCCAGAGTCTTTATGGAGTATATAACTCTTGGCAGGGCTAATGGGAGGGAGAGGGTACAATAACATAAATAAGTAATCAAGCTAATTTCACCTAGTGACTGTGCAATGAAGGGAATAAACAGGATGATCTGACAGATGGGTGTTCTGTGTCCAGTAACTTTCACCTATTTATGGTCAGAAGACACTGAGCTTTGAACGAAAGCTCGGAGCATAAGGTAACAACTGGATTGAAATCTCTTTTCTCCAACAATCCAATCTCTGGATAATCTAAGGGTTTTTTTCCTCTCATTTCAGCCCTTTTTTATCTACTTTCTGTTCTTGCTGGGATCCCTACTCTCCTAGAACCAAGCTTCTGTGTCTAGAGGTCTTGCCTTTTGCCATTAACTTTTCCTATTCCTGATATCTGGTTTCTGGCATAGATCTCTTCCAAGAGGTTGACATGGGAAGGAAGAGGTGCAAGATTCAAATGTATCATTGTGGTTACTTGTGATTATATTATATTAAAATATTTTTTATCCATTCATCTATTTGTGGACATTTAGACTTCTTCCATATCTTGGTGATTGCAGATAATGCTGTAATAAATATGGGGTGCATATATCTTTTTGAATTAGTGTTTTATTTTGTTTTGTTTTTGGAGGGTAAACACCCAGTAGTGGGATTACTGGATCATATAATACTTCTATTTTTAATATTTTGAGGAACCTCTATACTGTTTCCCACGGTGGTTTTGCCAATTTACATTCCCACCAATAGTACACTAGGGTTCTTTTCTCCATATTCTCACCAACACTTGTTACTCTTTATCTTTTTGATACTAGCCATTCTAATTGATGTGAGGTGATATCTCATTGTGGTTTTGATTTTCATTTCTGTCATGATTAGTGATGTTGAATATTTTTTTTTCATGTGCCTGTTGGCCATCTGTATGTCTTCTTTGGAAAAATGTCTTTTCAGTTCCTCTGCCCATTTTTTTAATTGAATTATCTGTTTTTTGGTGCTGATTTGTATAAGTTCTTTTTATGTTTTGGATATTAACTCCTTATCAGATATATCATTTGCAAATGATCTTTTCCCATTTCGTAGGTTGCTTTTTCTTTTATTGACAGTTTCCTTTGCTGTGCAAAAGCTTTCTATTTTGGCATTGTCTCAATAGTTTATTCTTGCTTTTGTTTCATCCATAATTATGTTGCTAAGGCTGATGTCCTAGAAATTACTGCCTGTGCCATACACACACACACGAAGGAATATTACTTAACCATAAAAAAAAACAACATGAACGGACCTGGAGGGTATTATGCTAAGTGAAATAATTCAGACAGAGAAAGACAAATACCATATGATTTTACTTATGTGAAATCTAAAATACTAAACAAAAGAACAAAAAAAAAATAGAAATGGACTCATAAATACAGAAAACAAACTGGTGGTTGCCAGAGGGGAAGGGATGAGAGATCAGTGAAATATGTGAAGCGGATTAAGAGGTACAGACTTTCAGTTATAAAATAAGTAAGTTGCAGAGATGAAAAGTGCAGACAAGGAATATAATCAATAATATTGCAAAAATGTTGTATGATGACAGATGGTGACCACACTTATCGTGCTGGCCACTGAGTAATATGCACAGAATTGGCAAATCTCTATGTTGTACACCTGAAACAAATATAACATGGATATGTCAACTATACTTTGATAAAAATATATGTTGGCTAACCAAACATAATAAAAATAAATAAACCCACTCATATTAGAATATAATTTTAAAATAAAAAGTTCAACATGGTAAATTAAAAAAATAAAAATACATATATTTTGTAGAGAGAAGTTAAATAGATGATTTCAGAAATGGTTTTAGATTTAAAGCATTTAATGTTACCTCTTTTGATAAGCTTGCATTTAACAGAGTCACTTGCAATCATCTTTGAAGCTGATTTATTTCCTTTTTTGTTTATTTATTTTATTTTATTACTTTTTTATTTATTTAGTTGAGAGAGAGAGAGAGAGAGAGATGAGCAGGGGGAGGGGCAGAGGGAGAAGCAGACTGCCACTGAGCAGGGAGCCCGATGCAGGGCTCGATCCCGGGATCTGGGATCATGACCTGAGCTGAAGGCAGATGCTTAAGTGACTAAGCCACCCAGGCACCACTGTTTAGTTTTTTTAAAGAGAGATATCCTTCAAAATGACCCTGTAGACTTTGTGTGTGTGTATGTGTGTGTGTGTGTGTGTGTATACACATTTGTGTTTGTATATGTACATAGTTGTATAGATATAGATATGTATGACATTTGTATATTTATGTAGATATATATGACATTTGATAGTTTTAAGTCATATTATTTTTAGAAGCAAAAATTCTTTAAAAAACTGATCTAACTACAGAAAATACAAAATCAGCACTGTATGATTGAAGTGTATGAGCTTTCACTCTTCCTTATTCAGGTCTAATTCTCAGGCACATGACGTATTGGCTTCCCTCATTCCACATCATAAGAGATAGATCCTAAAGTGTAAGTAACTCTTTTCTTTAGTCTGTTAGCTTTCAGAATCCCAGACCATGAGAGTCAATTCAGTAATGTGACATTTCATTTCTAGGTCTTTCTATCTTTTATAATAATATTCAGAGGAAATAATATATAAGTCACTTTAGGCTTGGTAGTAGGTACCAAATGACCTAGAAGGTATGGATGGCAGGCAACAAACCTATGCTCTGAACATAAAGGAAGAGTTCAGGTATTTACTGAAGGAATAGCTTATTACTGCACCCTTTAGAACTGTGGCATTTCGTTCATTCGCACATTCATCCTTACTCTCATGAGTCACAGAATCAAATGTGCTGGCTTAAAACATAAAAGAAAAATAAAACAAAAATAAAATAGATGAAGAAGAAACTCAACACATGCATTTAGATGATAACTGGGTTTTTGAAGAAATCTTTAATTAATATAAATTTGAAAGGTAAATAAATTCTGGCTATACTGAAGATATTAACATCAGGAAGTGATGGATTATAAACCTATTGTCAGAGAAATGCAAGCCCTGACTTGTAGCATTTGCCATGGTGTAAATACTACCACCAAGACAAATTTCAAGTGGTGCAAAGTGAAGTCACTGAATGTGGAGTTAGGAAAATATATATATATACACCATTGTCTTGTAAAGCAGTACAAGCCAACTAATGGACCACTGTATCAGATTGGATAACATTTATCTAAAGTTTAAAATGTTTCTAATTCGTAAAATTTGATTTATTCGGCACTGTGGGAGATAGGTTAATATAAATTAATTTTCTAAGTAATGAATGTTTCACCTTTAAGCACTAGAACATTTTAAATAATAACTATTTCTTAATGAAAATGTCTTTAAAGTGTATGGTGCATTTTTCTGACTGCAGAGCATAATTTTATCAATGGCTGGTAACTAAGGCCCTCACCTGACATTATGCTGTGCAATTAGGAAGGTTTTGTAGATACTGGTTAAAAATACACAGTCTTAAGCTGACTGTTTGGGGAAAAAAATCCTACCTCCATCACTAAGTACCTGTGTGATATTAAGCAAATTACCTAGATTTTGTATACTTTGGTTTCCTTACCTTCAAACTGGGGAAATTACAAGTGCAGTTGGTTCTTGATATTCAAGATTGCTATATCTTATAAAAGCACCAAAGACATTGGATTAGTGAATATGGAGACATTGCACCTAGGAGAAATACAGGGTTAGTTTCTGCAAGTTGATCTGTCAATTAATTAATATGTAACCTAGTTTTCTGTGTGTTTCTGCTTAAAGATATATTATTTTATATGTATTGTTGATTCATTAACGCTGACTTACATCAGGAGCCCTATACAGCTGATGCATGCACAGTTTATCTAAGTATTCTCCCCGTAAGTCCATACTACAGCTTTCTTGCACTTAGGAATACTAGAAAACACTACACTTGGGAGACATTTTAAACAGCAAAATCACCAAAATCCCCACAAAAAATAACCCACAAAAATGTGAAAAACATGAACTAACTAGGCTAACTTCACGGTGTGAGAGCTGAAACGAGAAGGCAGAGCTTTACCTAGTTTGACCTCAGCAGGGAATGTGCACATCCTGTGACTTCAAACTTTTTGTCACCCTGTACTGTGCACATATCTGTGCGTGTCTGCAAAAACACTGATTTGGGGGTTATAAATAAATGTTTGTGAGCAGACAGTTCACAAATACAGAATCTGTGACTAAAGAGGGCCAACAGTCCTTCACAGTGTTGTTAACATACACAAATTGCTTAGAACAATAAGTGCTCAACAGATGTCAGTTTAAACTACAATTTTAAATGTAGGAACTGTTGAAACATAAAAAAAAAAAATTTGCTTTTGCCTTTATGAATTTGCCCCAGGTTCCCATTTCAATATTTGGTCTTTTTTATTTTATTTTTTCCATTATCCAGCTTACTACCACATTCTGCCAAGCTTCCACTTTTTTCTCACTATTTTCAGTGTGCACTCTAGCTGCTTAACCCTCTCCCTGCACCCTCGCCCTTTGCAAAAACAGTTCAATTGACTACTTATAAAATCTTAGTGAAGACTTGAGAGTACTCTGAGTGAATCCCCAGCTCTACTATGGTCCTTTTATTTACTCATCTTTTGCTTTTAGTCCCTAAATCCTGCCTGTATTGCAAGTATTTGAGCTTGCCAGGAATCTGCCCTATGTTTACATACATGGAGTGGAGTTTTATTACCATTTTGGGCTAAGGGTCAGGTTGTATGTTTATTGTCAAGGGTTTTGGCCAAGAAATTTTGGAGTCTAGGAGCTATGGCCTATTTATGATCCTTCCTGGATGCAACACTCAGACCACGTGATTGATTATTATGTCATGATAGGTCATGGTGAACTTTAAGATAGGGTTTATGGGTAGACTCCCTGATAGATTTTATTTAAATATCACTCCGTCTACTAAATGTTCAAATGAATTCCATGGTCACAAGGAAACTACTGCATGATGAATGATTTTGTATTGTTTATAATAATATAAAACAAACAAAAAGCTCTCATTATTAAAATGCTGTTAACTTTTGAAGTCAAATTATGGATGTCACTTGAGGATTTTGCCTTGCTGAGATGCTAATTCTGGTGGATTTTAAAATAGCTTATAAATAAACTTTCAAAAATAAACCAGGGGATGGGAAGAATCCCTCAGTGAACTTAGATGTTATGAATTGCGGTATGAAGGATTTAAATAGGTTTCACTTATGATCATGTTGGATTCTTAGATTTAGGTATTTCATAAAGAATTTTTCAGCTAAGCCCTGTGATAAATTTTATTGTAGCATGTTGGCTCAATTACATAAGCACTTTAAAATCTAGATATTAGTAACGGTTAATAAGATAATGAATTCCAGTACTCTTTTTCAAAACGAGATAGAATTTTTTTATTTTTTATCTTCATATTCGGTTAGATATATACTGCTGTTGCCTTTTTGTAAATGCTCTATAATTCCAATAACATTTTGTTGATCTGTAAATTCACATAAGCTTGAAGTTTTAAAGGTGCAATTTCATATCCAATATTAATAGTGCTAAAACAAATGCAACAAAGGAAATAAAACCGCTAAAATTTAATACCTCACAAAGGGAAACTGTGTTCAAATGTTGTCCTCTTATGAGTTAGCATATGTATGGGAAATACACTTGAAATGAAAATGCATGGGCTCTAGAAGAGTAGATAACTTTGTTTTATAATGTGCTGAAAGTTCAGAGAAATATCCATCATTCAGTTACCAGAATAGTAAATTAAATCAAGGGGGCAAGGAAAGGAAAAAGAAGAAATAAAGGAAAAGCTGGAGGTAAGTTAATAAAGAGCTATTGCTTGTGAACTAACTACTTCCTACAAAAATGATAGAAAAACAGCAGACAGGGCAACAGAGAGAAAATTGCATCAGGCTTCAGTGTTTATGTTTTTGATGGAAATGTACAAATCATTTCCATCCCTTGTGGTGCTGTCATGCTCCATCACTTTAGTCCATTTTCACCTTGCAAAGAAATTCTGAATGGGACTCCCTGCTCTGGCAGCTAATTAATCTCTCACAAGCCTGCTCTTGCAGCCTGTCTGCCTGGAATGCCCCACACCTTAAACCAGTGACTCGTGAGCAGATTTCTTTCCCCCTTGAGCTGTTCTTTCTTCTTTTAAGCTGTGTGAAGACCCAGCTTTTCCTTTTCATTTGGGAAACTATGTGAGCTCTATCACTGTGGAGTTCCTTCCTCTACCCCACCACCATAAATAAATATATTCTCAAATAACTGAATTGAGTTTTAATGAACAACGAAGCCTGAATATATATTGTGAATGTGCACAGTATTTTACCAATTATACATATATGCAAGGAAACACATTACTAGAACAATACATTTTCTATGTATATGTGTGTTTGTTAGATCGTCACTATAATGAGACACATATAATCATATTTGTAATACTGTTGCATTTGTCTTTAAAAATACTATGAAAGTTTGCAATAGGAGACTTTTTAGTCTAATGACAAATTATATATATTACAAAAAACTTTTAAGTTACAAGCATAGTCCTTTATAAGTTGAAATGCTTCAATTAAACATAATAAATATCATATTCAGATATTTTCTATTTAATAAATAGAGTCTCCTAAAAAGTTACACTAATGAACTACTTACAAGTAGTAACACTTAATTTTGTCACAAATAGGACTCTATTTCAGTAACAGTGAATAGGAGGTTAAAAATACATGGGGCACCTGGGTAGCGCAGTCGTTATGCGTCTGCCTTTGGCTCAGGGCATGATCCGGGCGTTCTGGGATGGAGTCCCACATCAGGCTCTTCCCTGGGAGCCTGCTTCTTCCTCTCCCACTCCCCCTGCTTGTGTTCCCTCTCTCGCTGGCTGTCTCTCTGTCACATAAATAAATAAAATCTTTTTAAAAAGATACTAATCATACTTTTATTTCTTGTTCATGCTGTTTCCAGAATCATCTTTCTTTTTTATGGAATCATCTGTATTGATTTTATTTTCTCCCACTTTTTTAATTAAATCTTTTATGGAGTTTTATTTATTTTTTATGTTTTCTTTCCTTCTTATTCCTTTTTAATTAAACATAAAAGACCTCTCAGCAGCTATGTAAATACATGCCTTTAGAAATTAGAAGATGTATATGTTAATGATATAGTTATTTTAAATATTGAAGATTCTCTGTCCATTTATGAAGATGTATGTACTCTATCCATGAATGTAGGGGAGACATACTTGGTAAGACAATAGGATTACTATAAATATCCAATTATTCACAGAATTATATATATGCTAAATTATTTACAACGTCTTAAATATCAGGAAAGTGAAGATGTAAGGAAAAAGTATTCTGGTAAGCCATATTTGTTTTTAGTTGTTCAGTTGAGGTAAAATATCCAGCCAGTGAAATGAACAGTTATTAAGTGTTCAATTAGATGGGTTTTGATAAATGTATATACCTTCGAATAAAACGAAGCAGACCATTTCTATGACCACAGACATTTTACCTGTGTCTTCATTTAATGAAAGCCTACTCCCTATAGCAAACACTTCTGGTTTCTATGTCTATACATTATCTGTTCTTGAGCTTCATATGAAAGGAATCATATAATATGTAGACTTATTTGCCTGGATTCTTTCATTCAGTGTTCTAGAAATTAAAGTATATTGTTTCAATTATCAATGGCTTATTATTTTTCATCATAATCTAGTAAGTTAATATCGAACCACTTCATCTAAAAGGTAAGGACCTTTAAACAGTGTGATTCCATATTTATCCTTATACTTGTGATATTGCTATCTTGTATTTTATATCTTCATACTCAATACACACTCCAATAAAATGGTGCTGTCTTTAGTCAGTTGTCTTTTAAAAATTGGGGGAAAAGGGTGTTTTATATTTACTCACATATTTAGCACTTAAAATAATTTCATTCTTTTCTCTATACAGATGTTTCCATCAGGTATCATTTCAATTCAGTTTGAATAACTTCTTTTCAGCATTTCTTATAGGAAAGATTTGCTGGTATTAAATTTTCTCAGCTTTTGTTTATCTGAAAATTTATTTCATTCTCATTATGTAAAGTGTTTTCAATTGATTATTGAATTTTCAGCCCTTAAACATGTCCTATTATATTCTGCCTCTTTTTTTGTTGAAAAGTAAGTTGCTATGTGTACCTATTGTTTCCTACGTGTTATGTTTCTTTTATCTATAGCCGCTTAAAGATTTTTGTTTTATATTTTGCTTTTTGGACTATGGTGTGCTTAGGTATGTTGTGTCTGTTATTAATCATGCTTGGATTTTGCTGACCTTCTTGGATCTGTATATTGGTATTTTTCATCAAATTGGGGGATATTGAAGCCATTATTTCTTCAGAAATGTGCTACCCCTCTTCTCTCTCTTTCTTACTCTTAACCTACCTGGAAATCCATTATTTGTACATTAGACCCTGTGAAGTTTCCCCACAGATGACTGATCTATGATCTATGATTTTTTAATATTTTTCTCTGTTCTTGTAATTAGATAATTTCCATTGATCCTTTATTCAGGCCCACCAATCCTTTTTTTCTGCAATATCTAATCTGCTATTTTGCTCACTCAATAATCTCTTTATTTCACGTATTATACTATTAATTCATCCATGTGCTTCTTTTCTATAGTCTCCATTTATCTTCTGAGATTCTTTATTCTCACACCCAGTATAACTATCTGTGCTTTTTTATTCTTAAAAAATATGTATAACAGATGGTTGGACTCCGTGTCTTCTGTTATCAACATTTGATCATCTTAGAATCTGTTCCTACGACTGAGATTTTATTTTGATTATGGGTCACAGCTAATACCTCTTCACATGTGTAGTGTTTTTTTTAATTACATACTGTTGTGTTAATGAGAAATTATAGGGAGTCTATATTAGGTGGTCTTTCTATAATGGTAGTGAGTTCTATCCTAGTGATTAGTTAAATTATCAGCAGATTATTTTTGCCCTTTCTGTCTTGGATTTATTCTTTGGCAAGCAAGTTTACTTTGGTTTTGAACTTAGTTCATGAAAATGAACCTTACTTTTATTGTGGGGTCTTTCTGGAGTCCCAAGCGTGAGGTGCCCAGTGAGTTCTCTTCATTCTGGTTGGGGTTTAAACACAGTGTCTCCCAGCAGTACCTGGACTCTGGTATTTCTCAAACACAGAGCAGGAAATTTCTACTAGGCCTATGGATCTTACTCTGTAGAATTGCCATCTATACCTTGACCAATAATTCCTAGAAAATACCCAAAAAAATTACTTCCATTCCATTGAGTTCCCTTTTCCTGTACCCTGTGCTGCAAATTCCAGGCATATCAGCAGCCCCAATTGTTCTCACTGTCCCTTGTCTCACTGAGACTTCGGTTCTACTGGGGTCTTACCGCTATATTTGATAGCAAGGCAGTACTTCCTAGCAGAAAGTAAGGAGGGTCATGGAGCTCATGTCATTTTTTCTTTCTCTCAAAGATTACTGTTTTGTTCTGTGTTTAGTGTAATGCCAGAAAACAGTTGCCTTATGTAATTTAAGTCTGTAGTCGTTTATTGTGTGGGGAGAAGTATAGTACTCGTTACTCTATCATAGTTGCAAACACAAATCCTAACAGGACATTTTTATTGTTAGGTCAAAGATATAAGGGGGATTGCCATAGATGAGGCAAGTTGTGGAGAGGGGGTGGCTAAGGGAGGAAGGAGCCTTTAGAGTTAATATAGAGCTTGTGACTCAAGGAGTTTTGCAACAAGCTACATCTATACTCTAAAATACAAAACTGAAGGAGAGATGAACTTCCAAGGTGGAGCCACTAACACACTTGGTGACAAGTCTTGGTGGAAGACAACAAATCTGATTAGAAATTAGAGGTGAGTCCAGTTTCTCTCCTTCTGCCAATTATGTTTAGCAAGTAGCTATCCCATTAAAACATAGGTCATAATAAAAGCAAACCAACCCCAAACTTATGAAGAATTATAAAAATGGAAGAATAAATTAATATAAACTAAATTCTACTAAAGAACTTATACTGCATAAGAAATTACCTAAGCACAGGTATCAATAATTGATAGACAGCACTCTATATTTTCAAAGAAATTATAGAAATGCTATTTTTAAATTTATTTTAATAAATTTATTTAATAAATTTAATAAAACATCAAAAGTGCTAAAGCATTACATTATGATTTAATAAGACAGTACATACATATGAAAAGTAAACTAAGAAATATCAGGAAATAAGTGAAATAGAAAACATAAATAAAAGTTTTTGATGGTTCACACACATGCACACAAATAAAAATAACCACAATTAACAATTATAAAAAACAGGTGTGAAAAATGAAAACTATATATAAGGATATAAGTATCATAGAAAAAATGTTAAATATAGAGGCAGAAAGAGACAAAATAAAAATAAAACATAGTTGGAAATAAAATATAGTCAGTATTTCTAAATTTAAAAAAAGTGGAATAAATATAAGATAAAAACCTAAAGATATAGTGGAAGAGACTGACATAGAATGAACAAAGTCTAAGAATAATAGATGGAAATTACTACCAACATGCCATGATAAAATTTCTGAACTGCACTGTTTATGAAAGATCTATGAGGGGTGCCTGGGTGGCTCAGTCGTTAAGCATCTGCCTTCGGCTCAGGGCGTGATCCCAGTGTTCTGGGATTGAGCCCCATATCAGGCTTCTCCACTGGGGGCCTGCTTCTTCCTCTCCCACTCCCCCTGCTTGTGTTCCCTCTCTCTCTCTGGCTGTCTCTCTCTGTCAAATAAATAAATAAAATCTTAAAAAAAAAAAAAAGACCTATGAGAGCTATTGCATATTGAAAGCAAATCATCCACAATAGTAGTTGGGCAGAAATGGGAGGAGAGACTAAGTTGTCCTCAGACTTTGTCCATGATACAAACAGTGGAACGCTTCTTCACAAAAATTTGAGAACCAATGATGTCAGATATTATAGCCAGGCAAAATTGCTCTTGAAGTACTGAATGATCAAGAAAATGTAGAAAGTATGGGTGCAGAAGATTAATTTAGAAAAACCTGGGAGGACAAGGTGGGGGGTGCTAAGCAACTATGACATTTGTGATTATTGATCAAATATGTGTTATGATTTTTGATGTTGCAATATTAACATGATTTCAAGGAATTGGAAGGTGGGTAAAAGAAAAGTGGGAGGAATTTTACATCTGTTCATTTCCTTTTTTTAATTATATTTTCTGGGGCGCCTGGGTGGCACAGTCGTTAAGCGTCTGCCTTCGGCTCAGGGTGTGACCCCGACGTTATGGGATCGAGCCCCACATCAGGCTCCTCCGCTATGAGCCTGCTTCTTCCTCTCCCACTCCCCCTGCTTGTGTTCCCTCTCTCGCTGGCTGTCTCTATCTCTGTCAAATAAATAAATAAAATCTTTAAAAAAAAATAATGTACTGTTGGATCCTATTAGCTAGGATCTTATTGAGAATTTTGGCATCCATATTCATCAGGTATATCGGTCTGTACTTCTCCTTTTTGATGGGGTCTTTGCCTGGTTTGGGGATCAAGGTAATACTGGCCTCATAGAATGAGTTTTGTAGTTTTCCTTCTGTTTCTATTTTTTGAAACAGCTTCAGGAGAATACGTATTATTTATTCTTTGAATGTTTGGTAGAATTCCCCAAGGAATCCATCAGGCCCTGGACTCTTGTTTTTTTGGAAGGTTTTTGATCACTAATTCAATCTCTTCATGATTAATCCGTCTGTTTAGATCATCAATTTCTTCCTGTTTCAGTCTTGGTAGTGTATAGGTTTCCAGGAAGGCATCCATTTCTTCCAGGTGGTTTAATTTATTGGCATATAGTTGTTAATAGTTTCTAATGATTTTTTCTATTTCCTTGGTGTTGGTCGTGATCTCTCCCTTTTCATTCATAATTTTATTAATTTGGGTCCTTTCTCTATTCTTTTGAATAAGTCTGGCCAGTGGCTTATTGATCTTATTCTTTCTAGTTTTGTTCATCTGCTCTACTGTGCTCCTGGTTTCTAATTCATTGATCTCTGCTCTAATCTTTGATCAACTCCAAGTCTCGTGCATGTAAGGTTGGGGCCTTTCTCTGTTCCAACTCCAGCTTCTTAAGGTGAGAATATAAGGACTACATTTTAGATTGTTCTGTTCTTTTGAGTGAGGCTTGGATGGCTATGTATTTTCCCCTTATGACCGCCTTTGCAATATCCCATAGGTTTTGGACCAATGTGTTTTCATTCTCATTGGTTTCCATAAATTGCTTAAGTTCTTCTTTAATTTCCTGGTTTACCCAATCATTCTTGAGCAGGATCGTTCTTAGTTTCCAAGTGTTTGAGTTTTTTCCAAATTTTTCCTTGAGATTGAGTTCCAGTTTCAAAGCATTGTGGTCTGAGAATAGTGCGCAGGAGTAATCTCAGTCTTTTGGTATTGGTTGAGACCTGTTTTGTGACCCAGTATATGGTCTATTCTGGAGCAAGTTCCATGTGCATTCGAAAGAACAAGTATTCTGTTGTTCTAGGGTGTAGCTTCTCTATATACATCTATGAGGTCCATCTGGCCCAGTATGTCATTCAAAGCTCTTGTTCCTTTGTGATTTTCTGCTTAGTTGATCTATATTGCTGAAAGCGGAGTGTTGAGGTCCCCTACTATTAAGTATTATTATCTATATGTCTCTTTTATTCTGATTAAGAGTTGGCTTGTGTATCTGGCTGCTCCCTGTTGGGGGTATAGATATTTATAATTGTTAGATCATCTTGTTGGATACACCCTATAAGAATAATATAGTGTCCTTCTGTATCTCTGACTATAGTCTTTAGTTTAAAATCTAATCTGTCTGATATGAGAATTGCTACTCCAGCCTTCTTTTGAGGTCCATTGGCATGAAAAATGATTCTCCATCCCTTCACTTTCAGTCTGGATGTATCTTTAGATTCAAAATGAGTCTCTTGTAGACAGCATATGGATGGGTCAAGTCTTTTTATCCAGTCTGCAACCCTGTGGCATTTATGGGAGCATTTAGGCCATTCACATTGAGAGTGATTATTGAGCAAGATGATTTTATTATATTGCCTGTAAGTTGTCTTAGTTGAAATTTCGCTTATACTTTGCTTTAGTTACTTATTTATCAATGAACGCTCTTATATCTTTTATTGCAATCACTTTAGCCGATGGACTAGGTCCATAATCTTCAGCTCCAGGTCTTGGAAGGTCCTTTATCTCATTCTGTTGAGGGAGGTTGTGGGATGCACAGAGCCCAAATTATTGACCAGGACCCAAGCAGTGTGCACTTGTTTTATAGGGACTTGTGGGATTGGTTTGCATTTTTCAGCTGCCTCTGGGAGGGGCCTACCATGCTGATACTCAAGCAACCGCCTTTGTGTAGAGTTGCCCGGGGGGCACATGCTGACCTGTTTTTCTGTTTTTCAGGGCTTTTGTTCTCTGGCGGCTTTCTGTGACTCTTCTGAGAGTCAGAGCAGCGGTGGCCGTATCATAGCCTCTGTCTCAGAACAGAGAGATCGCAGTCCGCTCTCCACTAAGTTCTCCTGGCCACTCTAACTCTGTTTCTAGTCAAGTGCTAAAAACCCCACAGCATCCCGGTTGCTGCCACACAGCCCTCTCCAGCCTCGCTCCATGGGCTGGCATGTCTCCACCCCTTGTGCTTCTAACACTGCCAGCTGCCCCTCAGTTCCCACGTGCGCTCCCAAGCTCCCTTTTCAGTGTGGTTCGCGCCGCTCCAGAGCTCCAGTTCTTCAGTCAGGTCATGCGCGTCGTCCCAGCGCCTCCCAGCTTTCAGTCTGGTTAGAGTGCTGGCTCTGGAGCGTGCTTGGTCCGGCTCACGCATGCGCTCCGAGCTCCCGATTTGACTGGTTCGAGTGTGCGCCTCCCGAGTTCCCAGTTTCAGTCTTGTCGCCGCATGTGCTCTGGAACTCCTGGTTTCAGTCTGGTTTCTCAGTGGCTATCGGTCCGCTAGCCTGGCGGCTCCCAGTGCAGGTGGCTACTGCTTCCCGCACCCGGAGCATCGGGCGGCTCCCTCCCCTACGCTTATCTTTCCAATATCTGTGCATGGATTCACGGCTCCCTGCCGCTACTTTCAATTCCCAGCACCAGCAGATGTTCATTTGTAGAGATCCAGATGTATCTTCTCACGTCTCAGGCTGATTTTTGTGAGTGTCTTCGGGATGGTCTGGTAGCTATCCACCGCCGATTCAGGGGACCAGCTGAAAAAGGGTCCCTACTCCACCATCTTTTTCTCCAAGCGCAAAAAAGGGCAAATCTTAACAGGCACCACGCTCAGTGTGGAGCCTGATGCAGGCTCATCTCACAACCTGAGATCATAATCCGAACAAAATCAAGAGATCATACACTTAATCAAGTGAGCTACCCAAGTGCCCCAATAATGTACTACTACTTTAATAAAATAAATATGCATCTTTATTTTCCTGTAAAACCCTGTCTGTCTCTCCATAAAAGCTGTGGAGAATAATTACGGCTCTGGAATACTTCCTAATAATTAAAAGATGATTATTTCAATATAATAGGGCTTTTGGAGTATAAAACTTTAAAGAGATGTTTTTATACTTATATTTGAATCATTAGAAAATCGTGTAATTTTTCTTACAAATGAAATTGCATTTCATTTTGTTTTCTTTTCTTAGCATTATTCCTTTATTAGATGGGGACACTTTTTTATGTAGTCATTTCACAGAGAAGGAGTAAATGACACAGTATTAAGATTGGCTTTACATGACTTTATAAATTGAAGGTAACTTTAAATTTAGTCAGTTTTATGCTACTAATTCTA
>NW_024423343.1:22476312-22646587 GCF_017311325.1 Ursus maritimus | reverse complement strand
AATCTGCAACCCTGTGGCATTTATGGGAGCATTTAGGCCATTCACATTGAGAGTGATTATTGAGCAGTATGATTTTAATGTTATCATGTTGCCTGTGAAGTCTTTGTTTCTATAGATTGTAAATTTCTGTTCTGTATCACTCTTGGGGTCTTTTTACTTTTTATAGAACGCTCTTAATATCTTTATTGATCTGTAGCTTGGTGGTCACAAATTCCTTCAGTCTGCCGGTCTTGGAAGGTCCTTATCTCATTCTGTTGAGGAGAGGTTGTGGGGATGCACAGAGCCCAAATTATTGACCAGGACCCAAGCAGTGTGCACTTGTTTTATAGGGACCTTAGGGATGTGGGCTTCTTGATTTTTCAGCCTGCCTTCTGGGGGAGGGGCCTACCATGCTGATACTCAGATAACCCTGTTTGGGTAGTCTCCCTGTCCCCTGCGAGGGGGGATGGGGATGGGCACACTGTGAGCCAATATTTCCAGGCTTTTGTTCTTTGGCCGATTTCCCTGGTGGTTTGCTGTGCCTCTTCTGAGAGTCAGAGCAGCAATGGCCAAATCCCAGCCTTGTCTCAGAACAGAGAGATCAGAGTCCGCTCTCCACTGTTGTTCTAGCCACTTTAACTCCGTTTCTTTTGGTGCTGCTAAACCCTGCAGCATCCCAGGATGTGCACCCCACAGCTGGCATCCCAGTCCTCATTTCCAGGGCCGGCATGTCTCTGTCCTTTGTGTTTCTAACACCACCAGCCGCCAGCCGCCAGCCACCAGCCGCCCCTGTGCACTCCAGAGCTCCGTTTAGGTGTGCGTCTCACGCACTCCGGAGCTCGGGTTTTCAGACTGGTTGTGCGTGTTCCCAGGCTCATGGTCTCAGTTTGCTCTCTCGTGGGTGCCGGTCCGCGAGTCTGCCCACTCCCCAGTGCAGGTGGCTACCGCTTCCAGGCCCCCGAGCGTGGAGGATCCCTCCCCCTTCCGTTTATCTTCTGATATCTGTGCGCGGATTCACGACTCCCTGCTTCATACCTCAATACTTAGTGCTGGAGATGTTCATTTGTAGAGATTTAGATGTGTCTTCCTGCATCTCAGGCTGATTCCATGGGTGTTCAGGATGGTCTGGTACCTATCCAGCTCGATCAGGGGACCAGCTGAAAAAGGGCACCCCTACTCCTCCACCGTCTTCTGTTTCCATGTATTTTTAAATGTCTTCTTTCCTTTCCTGGTTGTTTAGTAGCATTGTGTTTATCCTCCATGTATTTGTGGTCTTTCCAGAACTTTTGTTGTTACTGACTTCTAGTTTCATAGTGTGTGTAGGTGCATGGTATGATTTTAATCTTTTTGTATTTGTTGAGACCTGTTTTGTAACCTAATATGTGATCTATTCTGGAGAATGTTCCATGTGTACTTGAAATGAATGTGTATTCTATTGTCTTATGGAGGAATCTTCTGAACGTATCTGGTCCAGTGTGCCATTCAAAGCCATTGTTTCCTTATCAATTTTTTCCTTCAGATAATCTGTCCATTGATATAAGTGTGCTGTTAAATTTCCCTACTATTTTTTGTTATCAATTGGTCATTTATATTTCTAATTAATTGTTTTATATATTTGGGTGCTCCCCTGTTGGGTGCATATTTGTCTACAATTTTTACATCTTTTTGTTGGATCATTCCCTTTATTATTGTATAATGCCCTTCTTTATCTCTTGTTTCAGCTTTTGTTTTAAAATCTACTTTGTCCGTTATTGGTATTGCTACAGTGTTTTTCTTTTGACATCCATTTGCATGATAAAAATTTCTCCATCTCCTCACTTTCAATCTGCAGGTGTCTTTAGGTCTAAAATAAGTCTCTTGTAGGCAGTATATAGATGGGTCTTTTTTTTTTTTCATCCATTCTGACACCCCATGTTGTTTGATTGGAACATTTAGTCCATTTACATTCAAAGTAATTATTAACATATAATGTATTTATTGCCATGTCACTACTTGTTTTTTGGTTGTCTCTGAAGATTTTTTCTGATCCTTTCTTATCCTTCCATGATGGTTTATTGATTTTCCTTAGTGATATATTCAGATGTTTTCCCCTTTGTATGTTTATTAGTTTATTTGTAATATATGGTTTCCATTAGATTTATATATAAAATCTTCCAAAAAGAGCAGTCTATTTTATGTTGATGATCATTCATGATTGAACGCATTATTTTTTCATCCCCTCCCCACATTTCAGGTATATATTATTATATTTATATCCTTTTCTGAGTGAGTTCCATGACTGATTTTTTTAGAAATATTCATTTTTACTTCTTTTGGGCTCCTGGCCATTAAATGTCACTTTTTATCTCTCCTTTCAACTCAAAGCATTCCCTTTAATATTTCTTGCTATGTTGCTTTAGTGGTCATAGACTCTTTTAGTTTTTGTTTGTCTAGGAAACCCCTTATTACTCCTTCTATTTGAATGGTTCCCTTGCTGGATATAGCATTCTTGCTTGTAGATTTTGTACCATTCAGCACTTCAAATCTATCATGCCACTTTCTTCTGTCTGCCAAGACTCTGTTTCTGTCAGTGCTGCTAAAAACCCCACAGCATCCCGGGTTGTGCTACACACAGCCCCTCTCCAGCCCTCGCTTCCAAGGCTGGCATGTCTCCACCCTTTGTGCTTCTAACACTGCCAGCTGCCCCCAGTTCCCACGTGTGCTCCCAAGCTCCCCTTTTCAGTGTGGTTCGCGCGCTCCAGAGCTCCAGTTTTCAGTCAGGTCATGCGCGCGTTCCCGAGCTCCCAGTTTCAGTCTGGTTAGAGTGCGTGCTCTGGAGCGTCAGTTTTCGGTCTGGCCACGCATGCGCTCCGAGCTCCCGATTTCAGACTGGTTCGAGTGTGCGCTCCCGAGTTCCCAGTTTTCAGTCTTGTCGCGCATGTGCTCTGGAACTCCTGGTTTCAGTCTGGTTTCCCAGTGGCTACCGGTCCGCCAGGCCTGGCGGCTCCCCAGTGCAGGTGGCTACTGCTTCCCGGCACCCGAGCATGGCGGCTCCCTCCCCCTTACGTTTATCTTCCAATATCTGTGCATGGATTCACGGCTCCCTGCTTCGTACCTCAATTCCCAGCACCAGAGATGTTCATTTGTAGAGATCCAGATGTATCTTCCTACGTCTCAGGCTGATTTTGTGAGTGTTCGGGATGGTCTGGTAGCTATCCAACTCGATTCAGGGGACCAGCTGAAAAAGGGTCCCCTACTCCACCATCTTTTTCTCCAAGCGCAAAGAGGGAATCTTAAACAGGCACCACGCTCAGTGTGGAGCCTGATGCAGGGCTCATCTCACAACCTGAGATCATAACCTGAACCAAAATCAAGAGTCATACACTTAATCAAGTGAGCTACCCAAGTGCCCCAATAATGTACTACTTTAATAAAATAAATATATACTTCTTATTTTCCTGTAAAACCTCTGTCTGTCTCTCCATAAAGCTGTGGAGAACAATTACTGTTCTGGAATAATTTCCTAATAATTAAAGATGATTATTTCAATATAATAGGCTTTGGAGTATAAAACTTTAAAGAGATGTTTTATACTTATATTTTGGAATCATTAGAAAATCGGTAAATTTTCTACAAATGAAATTGCATTTCATTGTTTTCTTTTCTTAGCATATTCCTTTATTAGATGGGGACAATTTTTATGTAGTCATTTCATGAGAAGGAGTAAATGACACAGTATTAAGATGGCTTTACCAAGTGACTTTATAAATTGAAGGTAACTTAAATTTAGTCAGTTTTATGCTACTAATTCTATAAAGTGCTTAGGATATAAGGTGACTATAGAATTTTCCTTTAAAATGTGGTTATTGTACATTTTTGTCATTTATAAAACTACCTTATGTCTCAGATACTTAAATTATCTTCATTAGCATTGCATTTACAGCATAAGAAGCATTTAGGGGCTAACTCCTAAAATGTGAATTCTTTATTTCTCTCTGTACAGTGAAAGATGCAGATGCACTTTGTATGGACATACAGATTCTGTGAACAGCATTGAGTTTTTTCCTTGCTCCAACACTCTTCTCACTGGTTCGGCAGATAAGTCCCTGTCCATATGGGATGCAAGAACAGTAAGCAAATTATTAGCCCTTTTTCTAGGTTTTGATAAGTCTAATCATTCTTGGTCATTCTTTAGGTACTAGGTATAACTTATAAAAGTAATTGTGCAAGAATGGTAGTAAGTTCCTATTTACAAGATCTTGCTTTTGTACCTTCTATCTACCCTACCTCCTTAAAGTAAGGCTTATAAAAATAATGCAACTACTTCATTAAATATTAATTCAACAATTACTTATTGAGATAGAAACTCTGCTGGTGCAGGAAATATGAAAGGGGAACACATATCGCTTCTCCTTAAGGATCCTGTAGCAAAGAGAAACAAGACACTATCTTAATGCAGTGAGGTATGTTTCTAAATGGAAGAACATATAAGGTACAGGAGGAATGCAAAGAGAACTATTATGTGCCCGAAAAATTATAGATGGCTTCCAAGAGGAGTCTGTGCTTGAGCTGAGATATGGGTGATAAGTAGGATATACCAGGTAGTCTTGAGAAGGGTGGATTCCAGGAATGGGTAGTACATGTACAAAGAATAGAAATGTGAGGCTGCAATAGCATGTTCTAGGAATAATGATACATATGAATAGAGCTTAAGGAAGAAGAAAGAAATGGCAGGCAAGAGTATACAGATAGACAAGATCATGAAGTATCTGACTCAGGTTTTATAATGTTTCAGAGGGAAACTGTTAGAATGTGAAGGAGGCAAGGTAGCATAATCAAATTTACCTTTTAGAGAGACTAATATAATATGGTAGTTGAGTAAGGGAGTCCATTTTATTGAGAAAGCTGGTGCAACAGGCTATGTGTGGATGGGAATTTGAACTGGGAGACTGTAACAAAAAATGGGGGAGAATGGGTTAAAGACAGGGGGTTTAACTCTCAGAATTTGTGTTTTTTAAAAATATTTTATTTATTTGAGAGAGAAAGAGAACACAAGCTGGGGGGGAGGGGTAGAGGGAAAAGGAGAAGCGGACTCCCCACTGAGCAGGGAGCAGGACACAGGGCTCAAACCCAGGACCCTGAGATCATGACCTGAGCCAGAGGCAGACACTTAACTGACTGAGCCATCCAGGTTCCCCAACTCTCAGAATTTGAAGAGTGATTGGAGGTAGAGATTATGGGAGGAGAAAGTGTATAAGGTGACCAGCTGTGTCAGTTTGTCCAAGACTGAGGAATCTCCTGGGTCATGGGATTTTCAGTGCTAAAACTGCACAGTCCTAGCTCACTGTTGCTTCTAAAGGGAAATAGATGTAAAGAAATGGTGGGTATTAAAGAGGGCACATGTTGTGATAAGCACTGGGTGTTATACGCAACTAATGAATCATTGAACACTACATGGAAAACTAATGATGTACTATATGTTGGCTAACTGAACATAACAAAAAAAATGTTTTTCAATGGAGACAGAAGGTGGAAACTGCATTTTCAAACACTTTGGATGTGAAGATGAAGAGGAAAAAAGGCTATAACTCTAGGGTCAAAATAAAAATAAAGGGTCCTCCTTTGTTCAGATAGTAAACAGGCTTATTTGCATAGGGAAAGAGCAGGGGAAGAGAAAGGAATTGAAGATGGAGGTGATATAACACAGAGACTTATTGAGCACAGATTTTAGTAAATTGAGAAATGCCAATATATGCAAAACAAGGTGTCCATATCCTTTCTTAGCAACATTTGATGAGGATAATGAAGAAAACAAGGATTCCAGGAGACTATATAAAAAAAGAAGAAATATCCATAGTTTCTGATTCCTGAATCACTAAAGAAATACAACTTATAATTTTTCCCATTTATCTTCCCATAAAAGACACATGACTGACATCAATAAAGGAATATGTTGATGAACATACAAATGGTGGGAATAGCAATACAATTCAATATGGGAGGCCCCGTTTAGTCTTCTGAGACAAATTAATTTGGGATGAATAGAGAACAAGAAGTCCTCAGGGTCACGTATTACAGAAAAAGACTACAAATGTCTTAGACACCAACTTTTCACATGTTGCAGAAATTTAGACTTCTGATGAAGCAGAAGTCAAAAGGCACTGGGGGAAAAGAGTGTCAGACATGACTTAATAAAATCAGAGTGATTTGTTGTTGAGTACATAGGTCCTGCAGCATCCTCCTTGCTTTAAAGTAGCTTAGACCCTGATGCAGCAGAGTTCACTCCTGATAATGGAGCATCAATGGAAAAGCAAGATTTTCAAATGCATTTAGCCTAAATACTTAGATGTGAAGTGCATATAAAAGCAACTGGTAAAGGAAAACCCACAGAGAAAACATTAACTTAGCAGTGACCTAAATTTTATGTTCATATTCTCTTGATTTCAGGGATCCCCCCCTCTGAAAGTGCTATAACTGAATGTTCTCAGAAAACATGTCTCTTATTTATTTTCTCTCATATGAAAAACTGAAGCACTAATGCTTGAAAGTAAAACTGTTCTTTTAAGAGAAGTTGCCTCTGTGTAACTGCCTTAAATGCAGAGTTGTGTACTGATGGTAACCTTCCTACCTGGTGTTGCAAGCTCTTTTTGTATTATTCTTATTCCCCATGGTATCTATGAGAGCAGAAAAAAGAAATTCAGCACAGAACAGGGCATTTAGTATACATTAGCATAGCACTGGATTAAATGTATGTGCACAGAAACGTTGTGAATCCCAAAAGTATCTCCTTAGCTCTTATAGGTATGAATAAATATATAAAGTTGTTTTAATGCATGCTAGCATTAAATTAATTAATACTAGGGGGCTCCTGGGTGGCTCAGTCGTTTAAGCATCTGACTCTTGATTTTGGCTCAGGTCATGATCTCAGGATCCTGAGATTGAGCCCCACTTCGGGCTCTGCGCTCAGCGGGAAGTCCACTGCAGATTCTCTTTCCTTCTCGCTCTGCCCCTACCCCTGTTCTGTGTGCTCATGTACTCTCTCTCTCTCAAATAAATAAATAAATAAATAAATAAATAAATAAATCTTCAATCAATCAATCAATCAATAAATGTAAGTTAATATTAGGAAAAAGGCTCTAAAATATTTTGGTGTTAATGAAATGTTGTTCATAAATAATAGTAAATGCATCCTTGATTAGAAATAAAATTCATATAATGAGTTTATTTTCTGAAAACATTTTCAAAGCTGATAGTAAAAAATATTTATTTAAATTGATATTATTTAAAATATAGAATTAGCATGTAAGACAAAGGGAAATTCACTTATTTTATTAATAATTAGACAATGCAAGTTATGAACTAAAATATTAACATAAAATTCTACAAATAACATATGACAACAACTTTAGAATTAAACAAAATTGTTTTACTAAAGTTGCATTAGACAGTTCTGGTGGTTTTGTTTCATATCCACCTCCTTTATTTAAAACACAAAATAAAGAAAAGTTCAAAAAAACTAGATTAAAAAAATATATTATAGCTTTCTAAAGTACACGTTATATGTTGTGAATATCATATGAAATTATTCGCTGTCTGAACCATCCCAATGGTTCATGAAGGAGTTAAAAAGGAAATTTATATTTGTAGTTGAATATTAAGAGCTACTGAAAGAGAAAACCAGAGTAGCTATAGTTTCTTCTGTGTGAGAGTAAACACTACACGTTATCGATATGGATGGCATTCTTTGGACTTTTAACATGAACTGCATCTGTAGTAGGCCAGTGTACTTCTTTATAACTATTAGATTGTGTTAATTCCTTGATAAATGATAAGCTGTCTGGTTACACTGAAAGTTTGAACCTAAAAGGAGATGAATGACTTCCTTCTCTTAGTAAAGCAAGGACAACCCATTTTGTCGGCTCAGTGTGATCAATTACTATTGAGACATCCTCTAAAATAATTTTTGATGAAACATGAAAATGATCAGTGGATTATATTCCTATAAATTAATTTTAAACCTCTTTCTCCCATTTCCAAACATATACTAGTCTTAAATCATTAACCTAATCTAATAGCTTATTGTCAAATATAATGAATGCAGAGACCTCTAAGTCAGTCTCTAAGTCAACTGGACAGATCAGCTCTGAATTTTGTGGGAGACGAGGAGAGGGATATAAATCTCCATAATCACCAAATGGAGGCTATTAAAATAGCTTGCAGTTTAAAAACTCATGAACTTGCTCTGTTTTATAGAATTACATGGAGAGAGTAAATTTTTCCCTCAAAGTTATGAAACAGTGGAATTATTTTATTAAAATTGAAAAATAAGATTGTAACTTTGCCAGAAAATGATGTATAATATAGGACATTTAATGAATACTTACAATGCCCTCTCAAAAAGTGACATGAAAAAAATCCCAAAATACATCAGTGATTTGGAAGCCCATTTAAAATAAATGCAATGAGATTATTAGTCATTCACAAGTCCAGTGAAAATATTAAGATTTTTTATTTTGTTCACTGTATAGTAAAACATAGAATGGGATGAGTAATACATCTCTGAGTTGTTCAGAACTGGGCTGGCAACAGTCAGAGTTGCTGACATTTGTCTCTTGTGAAGAATTTGACACAGAGAGTTCACGGCTGGGACTGCCTTTGGTGGCTGTGCCTTGCCCCCTAGACTAACTGCAGGCTCTTATCCAGCATACAATGTTGTCTTGACTTAGCTTTAGCCAAAATATCCAGTAACTGAACACTGTGCATTCCTGTAAAGTGGAGAAACTAAGAATTCACCAAAAATGTTATACTGTCTGGTGCCTCGCCCAGTGTTGACTCCATAGTTCAACCTGCATTCTGCATACCCTCCTTGGTTTCCCCAGATGGGATCTGGTGAACTCTCAGAGGAGCCTGGCATTATTCAGAAGCTAGAATGTGGAAATAAATGCAAAGCTTGCATCTCTCTCTCTTGGTTTTAGTCCTCAGGCACATTCAATTTAGCAATCTTTATTGAAGATCTTTGTGCCAGACAACATCCTGGGTTAGGACTGTTGACTTTGACAGAGTCCCTGCCATCAGTGAATACATGGTCTTATTAATTACTGTGCAGCGGTAATAGACAAGTTATTTTAAAATAGTTTAATAATTGCTATATAAAACTATAGCTTTAGCTTTTTGTGCCAAAGCTCACTATTCCAAGAGGTGATTTTATGACTAACACTGATTGGATACCTCCAATGTGCCATCACCTATACCATCTATGTAATGCTTACTGGAATTACCATTATTGTCTATATTAAAAATTGAAAAAACAAAGGCTTAGAAGAGCAGGACTTGTTGCCCAAGATCAGCCAACTGGCCAGTGGCAGAATCAGGAAGTAGGCTGACTCTCCAACCTCAATTCTGTATTGTTATTTTGTGGCCTCTAATTTTTGTTGGTTCTCACTGAAAATTAGAATAGTGTTAAAATGACATTTCAGTGAGACAAGATGATTTAATATACCTATATTTGCCAAAATATTAGCTTACCACAGTAATTCAGTAATTCACAAGTCAGATCTATTGCTTGGATTTAGCAACCATCAGAGCTGCAAATGACGCCTCACAGACACAAAACTCTAAGGGAAAAAATGCATTATGGTCTGTAGCTATCAATTTGGATACTGGATTTTCAAATTCATACACCAATTATGCAAACGCATTTTTGTTAAAATTTTGCTAGGTATTTTTCTCATCCTGAGGTTGATTGATTGGTCTTGTAAACTAGTCAGAAGTTGTCAAATACAAGCAATGTGGTACCAGCCAATATGTTTGAGAAAATAAATATACTTAATTGTGCTTCTATAGAATCCTGGATTTATATCCTAAATTATCTTGAGGTTATATCAGACAGTATGGCACAGTAGTAGCACACAGACATTCTGACTGGATTCAAACCCAAATTCTGCTGCTTATTAACAGTGTGGCTTTGGCCATAATTGTCTAAAATATTTGTGCCTCAATTTCCTCATTTGTGAAATGTGGAGGGTAGTAGCACCTATCACATTAAGTTGTGATGGGGATTAAATGAGGTATCATGGAAAGTACTTTGAAGATTGACCGATATAAGAACTTAATATATTTCAGAGATTCTTCTAATAGCTGATATATCATATTATACTCATATTTGTCTGTCATGTAACTATGAGCTTCTCTGCTTTTGCAATTGTTGGCATAGTAGGTGCTCAACAGATGTTGGAAGGAAGGGAGGTAAGGGGGAAGAACCATTAATCAAATGTTTTTCTTTTTATGCCAAAACATTTTACCTGAAAAATCAACTGTTTTCTAAAAATTAAAAATAAGTATTTTAATACACAATAAAACAATCACATATTAAACAAGTTAATATAGTGTAATAAGATTTCAAAAGATTGTGATTTAACTCATAAAATGCTGTATTTCTTTATATATCATATACAGCACATAAAATCTTTGCATATATATCACAAATATGTCATTCGTTTTCTCTTCCCTTTTTTGATTACTAAAAATAGCATTTCAGTGGCCAGCAGTGGAAATACTAGACTTTTGTTTGTGAGTGCCAGGCTTTGAAAAAAATGTCATATTTCAATGGAAACAATGATCAATCGCTATGTGTTTCTAACTGAAGCATACAGATAGTTTTATGCAATTATTTAAGTTCTGTAAGAGTTAGAAGTAATTCCTTCATTCTTCATATAGTTCATTTAAATTTAATCCAATAAAGATGTAAAGTTGTGGTGTAAGTGGGCATAACAATAAGTAAGATCTCTAATCATTGTTTAGACAAATTTAAATATTTTCAATAACACTTCACTCTTATCATAGCTAAGGCACCCCTTTGTATGTCTTTTATATTGAATTGTCTGGAATGGATTGCATTCTAGGATTGGAGGGACCAGTACCATGGAAAAATACCAGATATTAAAAACTTATCCTTCCAATAAAAATAACATGAGCTAAATCTCAAAAACTTTTCCCTGTATGCCTACTCAATTTTTATTTCATTGCTGAATGGGTAATTTGTATCAATTTAAAAGTATATTATTAGTAAAGATATTATCATCTAGAAAGGTATGAAATTTAGATATAGACAATTCATTTCCTCTTGTGTTCCTTGGTAATAGCTGTAATAAAAATAACTAGTGTTTATTCTGTCAAATAGTTCAGACACATGATTTAAACATTACAAACAATATTGCATGTTAGAGAATATGTTCACTATGTTATAGATGAAGACAATGAAGATCAGAGGTGTTAAATAAGTTTTTCAAAAGTCCACAGCTAAGTGGTGGTCTTAAGATTGCAACCCTGGGGGCACCTGAGTGGTGCAACTGGTTAAGGGTCAGACTCTTGGTTCTGGCTCTGGTCATGATTTCAGTGTTGTGAGACAGAGCCCTGTGTTGGGCTCCACAATCGGCACAGTCTGCTTGAGATTCTCTCTCCCTCTCCCTCTGCCCGTGCTATCTACCTCTTCCTCTCTCTCTCTCAAACAAATAAACCTTTTAAAAAAATTAAAGATTGCAACCCTGTTCTTTCTGAAATGAAAGGCCATGTCCCTTTACTGTTACTTGTTATCTCTATGTTTAATGACATTATAAAACCTGATTATTGGAAGGCATTTGTAAATATCTGTCCATGACACTGAGTTTGGTAGTGTCCCAAATAAAATGAAAACCCTCTAAATCTAATTTAGCTTCAAGGTGATGAAGTCACCTTGCCTCCTTTATCATAATATATGTTCTTAGGGAAAAGTAAAGGTAAATGTATAGTAAAACATAATTATTTAGTTATTCTTGTGTATGTCCTTGTATATCCTTGTAAAAATCATATAATACATTCCAAAGTTAAACAGGGATTTTTTTCATTCCTCTTTTGAATAACATAAATGACTGTTTCTTACTTTTATTCAGATTGCCAGTGAAATTATATTGAAGTTAAAGCCAAAGGAGAAGCATGGATATCATCTTTTTTAAATGTTATAGAACCTAGATGTGGTCTTTTGGAAAAAAATAAATTTTGGGACCTATTTGAATTGAATAAGATGTGGGGTTATCCTGTAAGAATATTGAGGGCACCTTAATCATAGAGTGTGTTTGACCAAAAGGAAATCCCAGTGCATTGCCTCTACCCTTTCTGCCTTGAGTACACTGTAGAGAAAATATAGAAATCTAAGTCAGATAGAATGGAGTTTGAATCCAGATTCTGTCACTTTCTAGTTGTACATAGTAAGGCATGATGTTTAACACCTGTAAAGTTCAGAATTTTCCTTTTAAATAGAAATAATAATTAAATCACACTGTTAGCACTGGGAATATGTATTTCGAAATCAAAAATGAAGTCATTTTTCCCTTGATTGGTAGCTGCGAATGCTACTGGCAAGTTTTCTCATGATTTGTACTTCTGTCTCTTTAGTTGATGAGTTAAATGGTGCTTAATGAAATTGAACAAGTCCATTGCAGATTGCTTTACCCAGTGTTTTGTCTGTTGCTGTCACTTTCAAGAACTCAGTGACTGTAATTCATTGCATCAATTTGTATTTCCACCATCCCTATGGTGTTTATTTGACCTGTCTTGCTTGTAGTCCCTTAATTTCAGTTTAACATATAGAAATTACTTAGGAATAAGCTTGTCTCTTGTTATTTATTCTTTTATACAGTCAACCCATTAAAGCTTCAATAACGATGACTTGGCTGTACTTCAAGATAGTCTTAACTTTTAATTCATTGTAGCACTACATGTTAATTATCATTTTTAGGTACCATTGATGAAACTAGAAATTAAATGCAGCATTTTTTGGCAAGTGTTTCTGGCATCCTACTGTGGTTGTGATCAGTGTAGGGTAAAACTACACCTCTTGTTATGTAGATCTACAGCACCAGAAAATTAACAGTTAATTAAAATGCATTTCTAATGGATAATCATGAACATCCATATAATCATTTTTTTTTTTTTGACCATTGATTATACTCAAGCCTTTTATCCAATGAAGAAAATACTGGAAAAGAAGACATCCTACCTTGTGTGCCCCCCTCTTTCTTCAACACATACACAGATTACCTGGATTCTTAGTACACTGATATAAATTCAGATACTGCAGTTTGTGCATTTATGTGTTCTATACTTAAAAGCAAAACGTTTTAAATTTAGTCGTACAATAAAATTAAAATATAAGGTTCTGTAAAATATATAATAAAATGGGCATTTGTTGTTTATTTGACTGCCTAGCAGCCAAGAAATAGTCTCGTCTGGGGAAAAACTAGCAATATATGAAATTTGTCATGAGGCAGGTCTGAAAAGATCTATTTTGTTTGTTTGTGTTTGTTGTTCATTTTTGTTAGTTTGTTTTTGTGGTTTCTGGGAAGTTAGCAAATGTGTGTGCCCATCTAGAACTTTGCATTTGGAGGGAATAATGCTGAGACAGAGGACCAAGTAGGAAATTCTTTGTGGTTGAAGTATTGTTGAGAGTCCATACTTAGAGGAAGCGTCTTAGCCAGATGTTCTCAGGAATTTGACAGTGTTTACTGTTATTTAGTTTCCTTTAGTTCTTTTATTTTTTTAAAACTAATTTTTTTTGGGGGGGAGAAGGGGGTTGTAGTTAGCAAAATAAATTTCTGTTGCTTACGTACATGAATCCTAAAAGATACACACATCAAAACCCAAATAATACCAAATGGTTAGAGATGACTTATTAGATACTGAATGAATGTAATAAAAAAGCATAAATCAACAATGAAAAAAAACCCATGAACCATAGTACTTATGAAGGCCTATAAGCCAAAGAAAAACATTTAATACTTAAACATGTGTGTATGTTCCTCCTAAATTACTTATGGGTCAAAGAGTAACAGCATCTTAAAATTACAATAAGGAGTTCACTTTATGATAAAATTTGTGAGCAACAACCAAAAATATACTTAGGAGAAAGTCATAGTATTAAATTATTTTATTACTGCTTAAGAAAGCCTAAAAATAAACAGTCACTTTACAATATTAGGAAAAATACAATGAAATTAACTAAAATACTTAAAAAATAATAAAGACTAAAAAATAATTTAATGGGGGAAGAAAAAAAAAGAATTTGTTGATCTAAAACCTGCTTCTTTGGAAAGTCATTAACAAACCATACTAAGACCTGTTTTGCCTTTTCCTAACTATTATTTATCATTTTACTATTTCAATAACATAGAAAAAATCCAGACAGAGAGATTAAATGATAATTATTTCCAATAACCTATTTAGAAAATACTGAAGAACCAAGAACCAACTCAGAGTTTTAGAACTAATTAAAATGTCATAAAGGTAGCCCAGCACAATTAAATAAAAAAGTCAGTAGGTGTCCTCTCTGCTGGCAAAACAAAAACAAAAGTTAAAAATGCAAATTCACCACATAAATTAAGAAGAATACTCTATAAACAAAAATTTGTGTAATATATAAGAATAAAACTGCATAATAATGGGAGGTAAATAAATGTTGACATACGTGTAAAGACATGCCAAGTTCTTTGATCAAAAGAGACAAACATACCACTTAACTTCTTTATAAACTAATATGTAGGTTTAATGAAATTCTAAGGAAGATCCTGATAACATTTTTGCTTTGGGTGTTTTGGGAAATTGACAAAGTGATTCTAACCTTAGATCTGGAAAAGCAATTGATAAAACTGAGAAAACAACAACAAAGATTGATAAGGAAAACTAGGTTACTAGGTATTAAACTAAAATTAATAATTACTATGAACTATAAAACTGAAGAAAGATTGACAACTCAATCAATGAAAGAGAACAGAGCTGTGAAACAGATCCTAGCTATGTAGTATACAACATAAATGCTTGATTCCAAAAGGGAAATCTCTTTGAGAATTGTTAGAGGAATCAGCTTCATTCTCATTTTTTTCCTTTCAGCCTTTGCCCATTTTGGTCTGTTGTTGCTGATTCCCAAATCCCTATCTGTCTAAAAGCTGGTATTTTTGGACTTTGGATATCTGGTTAAAGTTCCGTCTACTTCAAGGAGGGGTTATGATACTGTTCAATCAGTTCTTGCTTTAAAAAAAATTAAATTAAATTAAATTTATTTTTTATTATTATGTTCAATTAGCCAACATATAGTACATCATTAGTTTCTGATGTAGTGTTCAATGATTCATTAGTTGTGGATAACACCTAGTGCTCATCACCACACGTACCCTCCTTAATACCCATCACCTGGTTCTTGCTTTTTAATCTTTTTTCTTTATTATACAAGTAAAATATTGTTCAAGATAGAACATGTGGACTTTTTAAAAATACTAAAAACAACCCTAAAGATAACTGATAAAATTTTACTATTATAATCTTTCAGATTTTTAAATGCTTTAGATATTGTTTAAATTAAAATTCCTATAGTCATCATAGTAGCATTGTGCTATACCTAATAATGCATAAGTTAATTTGTCTTCACTCCGTAATAGATCTTGAATATCCTAAATATAAATACATATATATTCTCATTCTAATTATTGATGTATCATGGATACATTTTAATTAATTAAATAGGTGCATCACTGTTTGCTTGGACAGTCTCTTTAGTAATAGATGTTTGGATTGTTTCTTAAGTATTTGGTACTGTGAATAAGACTTCAGAAAACATCCTCACAGGTGCCTTTTTTCACAGTCATCATCTCATTTCATTGATACATTTTTATAGGTGTTGTAATCTACATTATAAGAAAGCATTTAAATTGTATTGACAAGACTCTATAAAAAGTTGACCATAGCTACTTATGTATTCCCTCCAACACTCTATGAGTGTGCCTACTTTCCCATACTCTTGTCACTTTGATTTTAGCAACTAGATAGGCTAAAATTCTCTTGTCAGTGTTTTAATATATAATTGTTAAGACCATTGAAATGCTTTATGTATTTATTAAATATGTTTGATAGGCAGGTTACCATTGACATTTATTTCTAAATATTCTGGAATTGATGTTTAATTTATCTGACATAGAATTTTTTAAAAATTTAGTTTGGTTAACTGGTTTCTTTGTTTTAAATTCAAAGTAGTTCATCTTTTGGCTAAATTTCAGTTATTTAAATTTTTCTTTCTTTATCTTGGGAAATTAGTGCTTCTTCGAATTTATGATGATTCTCTTAATGGTCCAATTAATGATTAAGTGTGTTCTTTTAGCTAACTAAGTATTATATATAGCATATGTAATTGTATATTGTATATAATTACATATTTTATATGCTATACATGTATGTATATTATATGTATATATTTATACATTATACATATATTAGTTGCATGTATCATGCATAATTAGTTGTAATATCACCCTCTAGTTTCCCTACTTTCCTCCCAGCTGTTTTCTGGGATTTGTAGCATCTGCCTGTGGTTGGATGCTGGTATGAGATCAAAGAAACTAGCACACGATTGTACTTCAGTTCTCAGATTACACTGAACCAGGCATGTCTTCCCCTTATTTTCTGCAGTTATTCTGTGGAGTTTACAGTACCTGACTGTAGAAAATGATGGTGAGTTTGTGAGGAATATGGCATAGAATGCCAAGGCAGAAGTCACATATTGTACGTCTTGTATTGGCTTATAGGATTTGAATCACATTATCAAATGCCTTAGTTTATAAAGACCATAGGACGAGGGGTCAGTGGGCAAATGGTAAGGAATGTAGGAAATATCTTCTTTGCCTTGTAGGTCACTCACTATTCCATGATGCAAAGCTACATCCTGATGTGCTAAAGTCTGAATAGGATTCCCAGCTTAGCAAATAGGCATTAGGTTGTCCATTAGTACTTTTTAATGTGTTTGCGTGCTTTAGTCTCTTTGTGCATCTTTGTGGGTACTACCTATATCTTGATATCCAATTATAATTTCATATTAAGTGCCTCAAACCAAGATTTTGATTTAATGTGAATTGATAAAATGTTAATATATATTAAAGAGTATTCTTCAATAAGAATTATCTATATCTCTGATGCAGTGAAACTGAAATCGCTTTTTCTGGTATCCTGGATAATTTTATTATTTCTATATTATATGTGAAAAGGAATTTTGTTATTTAAAAAAAAAATCATGTATGTAGGTATCGATAAACACCCACATCTCTGCTACTGAATGTAACATGCTCAATCAACACATAAGTATTAAATGCCTGTTGTGCAGCAAGCACTATTCTAAGTTCTATAGATGCAGTAATTAAAATATAAAAATAAAACAGACAAAAATCTCTGCTGTGGGGGAGATTTTTGGAGAAAGGCAGATAAAAAAATAAATGAGAAGGAAAACTAGTGTGTTAGATGATGATACATGTTGTAGAGGGGAAAAAAATCAGAGAAAGAAGGTAAATATTTGGCTGGTGGGGAAAAGAGTTATTGCAAAAGCAATTAAGATACAATTTGAACAAAGGCCTAAAGAAGATAGGGAGGAAGCCCTGTAGATACCTGGAGGAAGTAGTACTCCAGAGGAAAAAATGCAAGTCAAAAACCCTGGGGTGGGAGCATGTCCAGTGTGGCTTCGAGGAACAAGCAGGGAGTAACTTGGGTGGATGAGTAAGGGGAACAGCAATTTGAAAATATGAAATGAAGCCAGAGCAGTGTTGGTGGGCAGGGAGTGGGGGCAAGTTACATAATCTAGTAAGTCATTTTGATGACTTTAGTCTCTACTCAGGGTGAAATTGGAAGCTATTAGAGAGTTTTGAGCAAAAAAAATGATTTTACCTTTTATTAGTCTAAAGGTTATGGAGAGGGAAAAGCAGTGGTGGATGCAAAAACATCATGTGTGGCTATTGTACTCCACCTACACAACAGATGGCAGTAGCTTGGACAAGAATGATGGCAGGAACGAAGATGTAGTTAAAAAAAAAAACACATGCATATCTACATACATACACACAAAAAGGAAAAGAATGAGAAGAGAAAATGAACAGGAGCTTGGAAAATGTGGAAATACCCCACAAACAAGACTCACTCACACTTCACTATAGCCTTTCCCTCCTAATCCAAACCTTCAAAGAGGAAACAAATTAGTCACTCAGAAAGGAAAAATAAAAGAAAAACATAAAATTTATTAATAACACATTATTTTTATTTATTATTTTAGAATTATAAAATAATATAATTGCAAATAACCTTTGTCAATTTTTTATATTATTTTACATGTATTATGTAAAGAAGTGCTGGTTTCTTAATGCCACGGTTATGAATTTGAAGTCTGAAATCAATACTAAAAATGCAAAAATTTCTATCAATGACTTACACTTTGCAAGTGAATTTGATCTTACCAGTATTCACTGAACAGCTCTGTGTTCAGACATGATGTATTTATACTGGTTCAGCCACTAAAATAAAGCTAGGAGACTGTAGCAGATGCCATTGATGCCTTCCCCCATAACCTCGTAGTCACCTGTAGCCTTGCTGGACAGTTCCCAGGGCCATTATCAACTTCCTACCTCAAGGGTTCCGTCTTCATCTCTCTGAGGGTTCCTTCACTGAGGGTTTTTCTTAGATGCCACAGTTTACTAGGACAAATGAAAGTCAGTGGATAAATAGTTCAGCATACCTGTCCCCCAGTGGAGCAATTGTGAAGCACGTTTTATATGGTTCCTTACAGGGTCCTTAGTGGGACCTCAGGGTCCTAGTCCTAGCTGCTCACAGTGCACCTGTAACACACCCTTTACTGGTTTCTCCCTTCTTTGTTTCACTTTTCCCATCCCTTATGTGTGCTTTCTGAATTCACATCCCAAGTAAATAACCTTCAAAGTATTTGTCTCAGGATGTATTTAGCGGGAGACCCATACCAAGCCAAGTGGAAACCCTTGAATCACGTTGCTCTTGTCTGATGGACAAAGCAAAAGGTCCAGGAATATTCCACAGAAATTAAGCAAGGGTAATTAGTGGACTTTTTGGCTTTAATCTACCCCTCTTGGCCCATATGTGTCTCACTTTGTCCAGCATTATAAAGACAGAATCTTCAAGAGTTTTATGTTCCTCTCCTAAATACACTGTTAATGTTAGCATATATTTTACAAATGGTGAATCTGTTTCTACTTCCATAATTAATCATTTTTGTCAATAGTTACAAGTGAATGCAGCCTCGAAATGCAGAATGAATAATAGGGAGCTGAAAATTTATGGGCATATTGAGGAGATATAATGATCACTTGTATCAGTAACAGAGAAGCAGGAATACAGCTGCTTGGAGCCTGGGCCAGTTTAGAGAAAAAAAGGGAGACTTTGCCAGAGGACTACGTGTTTCTACTATCTAGAGCAAAGCTAGGGAGAATTTAAAGTGCCACAGTCATCTGGAAAGCACAACTAGATTCACAGTTTGACGAAGTCTAGGGATATCACATGTTGTAAGCCCTTGGTAAAAATCAAATCCTAAAGTTATAAGAAAATGAGGAATTTAGAAAAGACTAAAATCAAACCCTTGAGTCTATATGAATTTTTTATGTTAATATATTTTGAAAGTATAACAAGGGTTTCTGATTTGGCAAAGTTGAGATATAAAGACAATGGATGAGCAAATATTCAATGGTCCTTTTCTTTCCTGCTTCTGCCGTAATCTAAGCCTCAGGAACAGAAATATCCATGACACAGGACACCTTTTTTCTTTTATATAAAGAGTCAGAAAGGTACTACTTATTTAGATATCAGAGAAAATATCAACAGGGAACAGATTTCTGTGCCACGAAGAGAGTTTCAGATAGATAAACATTTATGGAGTGTCAGTACTCTGGTGGGTGTGTAGGTATGGGCAAGGGGACCTGAGGCAATCATAATAAAATGCAATACTTTTCTTATGGAATTTACAGTTTAGTGGTTGAAAAAGATATGTGAACAAGTCATTTCAGAACAGTGTCAAAAGGGCCAGGGTCCTCAGTATAGCTATCTGCAGAGCAGTGACATGATCTGATTTATATTTTCAAAGGATTACACTGGCTATCCTGTTGAGAATAGACTGAAAGGGGGTAGAGAGACAATGATCCAGGCAAAAGACTTTGGTAGACTTGGAACAAGATGGTAGCAGGTAGCAAGTGATGAAAGGTGATGAAAGGTTTTATTTGTTCTTTCATTCATATATTCATTCATTCATTTAGACATAATTTCAGTCCTCCTGAGAAGTTAAAATAATAATACAATATACACTTCACGCAAGTTCCCCAAGTGTTAACATTGTACTGTATCTGCTTTAACCCTTTCCCTCTTTCTGAATATACACACACGTATATGTTTTTCCAAAACATTTGACAATTAGCAGTAGGCATAATATCCCTTAACCCACAAATAGTTCATTGTGTAATACCTAAAAACAAGGATATTCTTTTAAATAACCATAGGGAAATTATCCACATCAGTAAATTGGTATTGATGCAATATCTAATCTATAGACATTATTCAAATTTGTCCAACTGCACCAATGCTTATATAACAAAGAAAATTTAGGATCATGTGTTTTCATTCAGTTGTATTTTTAGTTCCTTTTCATCTGGAATAGTTTCTCATTCTTTCTTTATGTTCAATAGTATTTACATTTTGGAACAGTACAAGCCAGTTATTCATAGAGTGTCCCTCGGTTTGGGTTTGTCCGCTATTTCCTCTTGATTAGATTCAGCTTATGAAACTTGAACAGGAAGACCTCAGAAGTGACGATCTTTTCAGGGAATTCTATCAGGAGGCACATGGTGATCTCTGTCATTACTAGTGATGTTAGTTTTGATCATTTGGATTCTGCTAAGTCTTTTGACTATAGAGCTGATTATTTTACTTTGTAATTAATAATTATCTTGTTACTTTGAGACTGTAAATATTCTGTGTCTTCTAAAAAATTCATTTACTCATTTTAGCATCCACTGATAATTCTCACTTTCATTGATTATTATTAATACGGTTGTTGATCATGATTTCCCAACTCCATCATTTCTTCATTTATCAGTTGGGTTTCCACTGAAAGGAAGAATTTTCCCTTCTTCCCTCATTTTTAAAAAATTTATATTGAAGTGAATTCATGCATTTCTCTTTTATTCAAGGAGCTGTATTTTTACATCATTATTTTAATACTCAAATTGTTCTATTCTTGGCTAATGAAAGCTCCTCTATGGTGGCCAAAGTGTCCTTTCGACATGTCCATATTATTCTCTGAGCACCTCCCTCATTTCTAGTACAAGAGATTTCAGGCTCATCTTATACTTTTCTTGCTGTAACACTGGAATCAGCCTTTTCTTCTAGAAGCCCTGGTTACTTTTAATGGAGAATGCTATTAGAGATCAAGATCTGAGTTCTACTTGTTGTCATGACTACGGGGGTGGGGGATCATTCCTCCTAGTTCTTCTCAGTAAACCGAACAAAAATAAATATAAAGATGATTATATGCACACACACACACACACACACACACGTACACACACGCACACACCTGTATCTATTATACAGCAAATTAGCTATATTAAAAAATATGGATTCACACTGATATCTCTAATTCCAATTCAATGACAGAATTCATTCTGTTTTCCTCCTTTTCCATATCTAAAACTCTCTGGTCTGCCAATGACAAACACAGCCCCAATTATCTATAATATATTTACTTATATGTTCAATCTTATAACATACAGAAAACAGTTTCACTATTACTAATGCAGGTCTCTAAGAAGGGAAGCCTACTGGAGCACCTGGGTAGCTCAGTCATTAAGTGTCTGCCTTCAGCTCAGGGCGTGATCCTGGCATTCTTGGACTGAGCCCCACATCAGGCTCCTCAGCTGGAAGCCTGCTTCTTCCTCTCCCACTCCCCCTGCTTGTGCTCCCTCTCGCACTGGCTGTCTCTATCTCTGTCAGAAAAATAAACAAAATCTTTAAATTAAAAAAAAAATTAAGGAAGCCTACTAATTAGCATTCGGTATTTGTTTAGAGTTCTTTTTGTCTTTAGCCTGAAGACCAATAGTCTAACTACTACTTAACCATGTTTAACAGTTATTTGAGTTAGATGTTCCCCTCTCCCATTAGTTGGTGTTATTTATTCAAATGTTATTTATTTGAAATATACTGAGTTATTTCTTTCAGTTTGTGTTCAATGGTAGGATTTTCTACCCTTCCTTATTTGTTCTATTCATTTTTTTTTTTTTGAGTCTGTGAAACTGAGTTATTTCTTTCTGTTTGTGTTCAATGGTAGGATTTTCTAACCTTCCTTATTTGTTTTATTCATTCTTTTTTTTTTTTTTGAGTCTGTGAAACATTAACATTCTTAAAGTCAGAACTGAATTAAATTCTACTTACCTTCTTTGTGTTTTCTGTTGGTTTAGTTTCTTTTTTTATATTTCTAGATTTTTAAGCAGAGAATTTAACTTATTTAGGCATATTCTTTGATATTGTCTATATAATTTATTTTGTTGCAATTATATAATTGCAATATTTATTTTATTGCTTTTTTGTGTCTCACAGTTTATTATATGTATGTATATATATACATATATGTACATGTGTCTTAGTGTTTTCATTTTTATTCTTTTTAATATGTTCTTTAATTTTATTTTGTATTTCCACATTCACTCAAGAATTGCTTAATAAACACTTTTTATTTCTAGTTAAAATAATCTTTTAATCTTAATATTTTAAATAATTTCTAGCTTTTTATGTATTAAATTTTACTTGTAACATATTTAATTATGAAATTTATTTTTTGTGACTTAGTATATGATCAGATTTTATGATTGTCCTATGAGTGCCTGAGAAGGTATAATCATGATTTTTCAGGGTGTAAATTTCCATGTATATATAATATCTACTTTACTGGTTAGGTTCTATAGGACTTCTATATCCTGTCCTTGTGTCTACTTCATTTATCTCACACTAATTCTGATGTAGTAACATTTCCTAAGGTTAATATGTATCTTTCTATGTCTTTTTACATCTCTTATAGTTTTTGCTTAGAAAGGCATTGCTGTATTATCTTGGTGCGTAGATATTCACAATTGTTAGGTATTTGCTGTGAACTGAGGCTTTTAGCATTAAAAACAATAATTCTCTGTCTTATTTAAGAGTCTAGTTTGAAGTTTATTTTGTTTAGTATCAGTATTGGTTTGCTTTATTATTATTTCTAGAAGCCTGGTCTGTCTTTGGCCATCTCTTTATATTTAGCTTTTCCCAGGTATTTTACGTGTGTGTCTTTCATACAGAATATAATCGGGTTTTGCTTTCTCAGCCAAATTGAAAATCGTTTCCTTTTAATAGATGAATTAAGTCATTCATTCACATTTATTGATATATGAAATGTTTAATTGCAACTCTCTCATTTTATGTAATAATTACTATGTATATTATGTTATATTTGCTATATTAGTCTATGTGAAATGGTTTGGGGCTCTTTTAAAAAAATTCTTTTGGTGTTTAAGAAGGACTATATTTTTTTTCTGTGGGCTAACTTTTTACTTATTTTTAAAATTCTTTTATTTGCCTGTTTTCTTTTTTTAATCATGTTACTACATTGTTTGCAGTTTTAATGACATACTTTTAACTCCAAACTACTGCCTACACAACAATAACTTCTCCCTTCTCCTGTCATTTTTAGTTGCATTATTTCTACTCTGTCAGAACATACAACACGTACTATGTAGCACATATCATAAAACATTATTATTTCACCATCCACCTCACCTTTTAGTGTTAAATCTACAATATATTAAAAGCTCACCAGTAACCCTATTGCTGTAATGTCCTAATTCATCTCTTAGTTGGATTCCATGAGTATTTAAAAATGTTTTTTTACTGCTGATCCTTGAATAGAAACTTAGCTGACTATAAAATCCATGATTTACATTTTCTTTCCTTGGATTATTTTTAAATGCTATTCTACTGGTACATTATTTTGTATTCAGTTTTTTAGAAGTCTGATGCCAACTAATTATCTTGCTTTTGCTATCTATCTACCTATCTATTAATTAATTATTGGCTGGAGTCCAGTCATCTTTTTTATTTAGTAAGATTATCAATAGTAAGATAGTAAGATTGATCATTACTAATCAGTGTTCACTGTTATGCAGTGAGTATGTAGATTCAGGACTTCTAAGTTTCTCCTCTAAATTGATCTATCCCAGTCCATCAAAGTGCTCAGCAGTAAAATGCGCCTTCATATCCACTTTTGTTAGAGGGCAGTTATGAAGAAATGCAGCCTGTTTTTACTTTGTTAATATAGTGAGTTAAAAAAAAAAAAGTCTTAAAGTCTATACTTAAAAACCCCATGCTGCATAGATAATGTAGATAGTTCTATTTATCTGGTCAATGGGCAAAAAGCAAGCACTTAAGGTCTTCAGCTCGAATCTTTTGTTCATTTCTTATTGCTGGAATTTCATTTCTTCTTGCTGTATGACTAAACTAGATGATAGTACAGATGGTAGGCCTCAGGAACAGATGAATTCTCAGCTGGTGGATTGGCTGCTTTGTCTCTTTGCCACCTTGTGGTTTGTTTTCTTGGTGTCTATGTCAGTAATTGAATATGCAGTGGTACCAACGTTGAGGTGGCTGCTGACCTTGGGTCTTATCTTGATTTTCCTTACCTTCTTCATTGCTTATTGCTTATTGCTGCCTTTGGCAAGGAGGATGCTTGTGGAGTCATGGCCTACAATCCCAATGAATATTCTGTCTCATTGGTCTACCTTGTTCTCCTACACCCTGGCATCACCTCTCCCTGCACAGCAGGGTTGGAAGACTGTGGTCCAAGCCCACAGGGTCTCCACATGGAGTAAGGTGGGAAGAGTCCCTGTTGTAGGGCCAGTGCTGCTAAGCCCGGCCTTCAAGAGCACTCTCCAAGCCTGCTTTTTTTCCCATTCTCACTATTCTGGAGATTCTTCTGGGAATTGTGTGGACCCCTGCCTTGTGGAGAGTGTCTGTAATGGTTATGGTCTGTTGCATATTTACTGCCTTGTACTGGAACTCTTCTAGGGCCTGAAACATTTGTTGCCTTCACACCCTTTTCTCCTTCAACAACATCAAACTCCACAGTCTCTCCATCTCCTACACCGTGAAGGTACTTCCTGGGGTCATTCTTCTTTATGGCAGTTGGGTGCACGAATACATCATCCTTGGTGTCATTCATATTGATGTAACCATATCGTGTCTTACATTGAACTATTTTACTGTTACCAAAACCTTTGTTGTAATGACCTTCTTCCCCATTACAGCAGGTACCACCTATGTGAGGCTGCCCTGACCTCTGTTCCCTGTGTGATTGCTGGTGATGATGGGCTTGGTGAGGGCAGCACTGAGGGTGCAATTGGCTGCTGGGTCTCCGCCTCGCTGCTCACGGTTGTGGTGATGGTGACAGGCCAGCAGCTGCAGCTCCTCCTGGGGTGTGAGCAGCAGTAGGGCTGCTCAGGGTTCCTAAATGGCTCTGAAGAAAGAAACAAACCACTTATCCATATTCCCCATTGGTAACATCTAAGGAGAATTTAGCAGTTTAGGCATTTTCTAAAGTGAAAATACTTACAGCAATCTGAAAACGCTAGTCTCAATGACTAGAAAGGAATAGTTAAGAAATTAAATGAAGCTTTGTTGTATTAAAGGTAGTCCTGATCTTGATCATTTGAGCAGAAACATCTCTCCTATTCCTTCAGTATTTGGCTTTTTTGATCTGGATTATATGAATGATAGCCTCACCTCCTTACCCAGATTAACCTAAAGCTGCTTTTTATTTTTTAACCTCTCTTATGCTTTCTGATGTGTGGCATTCTCTCTAGTTTTGTTTCAGAAATAACAGTGCCATTCTAGAGAAAATCATATATATAAATTAATCATTCTGGTAGAAATATCTCTATCTGGTTATAAATATAAATTATTATAGATATACTCTTATTCCTAGTTGATATTATACTAACGTAAATTATGACCTTTAAAATACATGATTATAAGTATTTTCCATTCACATAGTATCATTTTTCTGAGATGTCTCAAAACCAGATTTTGCAGTTGTACATTCTGTGGGCTCCATGCCAGGTCGCTGGGACTGGCAGGCTGCCCCTCAGCCATTGTGAATTTACTGAGAGAAATCTGGAGATAGCCGTGGGGAGTCCTGAGGGCCAAATCCCATGAGGGCAAGACTGGACCTACATAGAGTTAATTTTTTAAGAGAAGCTATATGACATACCTCAAATTACAAGGAAAAAGAAAAAAGAGTCATTTTTTTAATATACTTTGGTAACATATATTTTATAGAAACGTCATTTGAAAAATATATAAAACAGCTTTAAGATATGTTCTATGTTAAAGAATAGAGTTGATAGAAAAATAATTTATAAAAGTTAGATTTTATTTATATACATTTCAGATAGAATTTTTTATTCTTGAAGGGTATCAACAAACTGACCTTTCTTCATACTTCAGTCCATGTTATCAAAACTTGTACCAACTGCATTATAGTATTTTTTCCTTTTAGTAAGAGAGAAAGGGCTGTCTTCCTTAGAAATTATGACTGTCTCTGTCACCAAGAAAGAGGGGTGAAGAAAATTCTAGTTAAATTTCCTTAGCTTCATGTATTTAAGAGTAACCTGATAAGGTTGGGTTTAGATGCAGACTCCTGGGCCCCATATCAAGAAATTCTAATTAAGTTTACCTTGAAGATTCTAAGAATGTGTTTTTGTTTTGTTTTGTTTTTTTGTTTTTGTTTTTAACAAGTATCCCAAGTAGTTCTGGTTAACACAATTTTTCTAAACACTTTGAGAAGCACTATCCTGGTTCTTTCTATGTCAGCACCAATATCTAAATGGTCTGATTTGAGGAACTTGGGTAAAACTTAGCAGTGAAGCTTCAAGTTATCACATTCTTATCCAACACTTGATGTAATTTGTATTGTTTAAGTAATTGATATCCATGAAATTAGAGAAAAAGATAGGGACCCTTATTAAGTACCCTAAACAGTATAGGTTCTCTCTCTCTCTCTCTCTCTCTCTCTCTCTCTCTCGATCTCACATAGTTTACCTCATTCTCATTCCAATAAATCAGAATTCTAGATATATGTATTGGATATCTGAATATAAAACCTGACAGCAGTTAATAACAGGAGGGCCAGAGGTAAAGCTCATCTGTGAGATAGAAGGACTAATGGGATGAGGAGAGATAAGAAGGCACCAGCCTAACAGGTGAGTATCCTAGTAAGGAACTATGGAGTTAAGCAGAAGCATGGGAAGAGGCCTATTATAGGCTGGATTCTGATCCCTCCAAATTCATATGTTGAAGCCCTAACCCCCAGTACCTCAGAATGTGACTGTGTTTAGAGACAGGGCCTTTAAAGAGGTAATTAAGGTTAAATAAGGTCTTATGAATAGGTCCTTAACCCAAAGTAACCCGTGTTGTTTTAAAAGAGGAAATTTGGATAGAGACACCAGGGATGCATACCCACAGAAAAAAGATCATGTGAGAATAGAATGAGAACATCTGCAAACCAAGGAGAGAGGCCTCAGAGGAAATCAATCCTGCAGTACCTTGATCTTGAACTTACAGCTTCCTGAACTGTGAGAGAACGAATTTCCATTGTCTAACCTACCCAATCTGTGACATTTTGTTAGGGCAACCCTAGCATACTAATTCAAATTTTGGTACCAAGAAGGAGGTGATGCTACAATGAATACCTAAAATGTTGAAGTGGCTTTGGAACTGGGTAAAGAGCAGAGACCAAAAGAGTTATGAGGTACATGCTGGAAAGAGCCTAGATTGCCTTGGAGAGACTGTTGGTAGAAATACGGATGTTAAAGGTGCTTCTGATCAGGTCTCAAACAAAAATGAGAAACGTGTCTGGAAATTGAAGGAAAGGCAGTCATTATATAGCAGCGCAGAACTTGGCTAAAATGTGTTCTAATATTTTGTGAAAAGCAGTAAGTGACAAATTTGGATATTTAGCTCTGGAGATTTCTAAGCAAAGTGTTGGTAGTGTGACCTGGTTGCTCCTTGCTGCTTATAGTAAAACATGAGAGGAGAGAGATTAGTTGAAGAAGTTGTTAAGCCAAAAGAAACCGGAACTTGAAGAGCTAGAAAATTCTCAGTCTATCCATATTGCAAAAACTGAGAAAGTGCGTTCTAGAGAAAACACCAAAGATGGCCTGGACAGTAATTCCATAAGGCAATTGTGGGTGTGACTCATGGATCTAATCAACCTCTCTGCAGAAGCCAGGGAGACAGATAGGGTTCAACAGCAGAAGCACCACCAGCTTAGACTAAATGGGACAGGAATGGGACAAAATGAAGAAAGGCCATTGAACTTCTGGGATTTTATGGGTCAGGACTATAGTGCTGTCTGGCGATAAACACATGTGATCCTGCAGAAGGGGGGGAATTACCCGGAAGGCAGGCTGGTTTCCTCCTCAGTTCCAGAATGAGGCTACTTCTTCAGTTATTACTGCAATAGTGTCTTAATCTACTCATTACAGTGTGCCTGATACCATATCTTTTTTCATTTTGTAGTCCTAGTGATTTTCCAAAGTACATTCTGATTTTGTATATTCATACGTCCTTCCAATCCTGTCTACTCCAGTTTATGAATCATAAATTGCTTCGCTTTGCTCTTAGAAAAAATTTTTTTAAATGTCTTAATATAATCTATACAACCTCAGTGACCTGGCCTTTACTTGCCTCTCCAACCTCATCTTATATTATCCCCTTTCTTGGTCTGTCTGGCCGATTCCAGCTGATTTTCCCATAGTTCTCATGCTCACCATGTACACCCACTGCAGGGCTTTCGCATGTCTTGCTCTCTACTTACAATGGACCTCCTACCTTTTTTTTTTTTTTTTTTAAGATTTTATTTATTTATTTGACAGAGAGACAGCCAGTGAGAGAGGGAATACAAGCAGGGGGAGTGGGAGAGGGAGAAGCAGCCTTCCCACTGAGCATGGAGCCCGATGGGGGGCTCTATCCCAGGACCCTGGGATCATGACCTGAGCTGAAGGCAGATGTTTAACGACTGAGCCACCCAGGCGCCCCAGCCCTCCTACCTTTCTTTGCCTACTTAACACCTACCAATCCTTAAGACCTCCCCCACTGAAACCACTTCCTCAGGGAAGCTTGACTATGTTAAATTTCACTGTTATGGTCACTCATAGAACTACAAATTCTTCACACAACACTGTAATCTCCACAAGGCAGGGATCATGCATGTGTGTGCTCACATTTGCATCTTTACAGATGGGCACTTCACTCCTAACAAATATTTTTGAATAAATGCATGCACACATGAATGAATGAATATAAAATTTCGAAGAGAATATTGTTTTGGACTATTATTACTGTCTGCTTTAGTTCTGACTATCCTGCTTTGTTTAATATTTATCTTAAAAGCCCATATAAGCTGGGCGCCTGGGTGGCTCAGTTGTTAAGCATCTGCCTTCAGCCCAGGGCGTGATCCTGGTGTTCTGGGATCGAGTCCCACATCAGGCTTCTCTGCTGGGAGCCTGCTTCTTCCTCTCCCACTCCCCCTGCTTGTGTTCCCTCTCTCGCTGGCTGTCTGTCTGTCTGTCAAATAAATAAATAAAATCTTTTAAAAAATAAAAATAAAAATAAAATAAAATAAAATAAAAGCCCATATAAACATTTTATGAGTTAACTGATTAGTTTTAACCCTGTTTCACATTCACAATGAATCTGCAAAGAAACACATTTATTCCCATAGAATAAAGGAATTAATGTAAAAATCATTTCTTGAAAACAGTAAGAGGCACTTGAAGTTTGGTAGTCTACACTACTAAATATCTTTCCCCTCTTCTCTCATCTGTTTTCTCCTCTCTCTCACCAGATTATTTCTTCTCTAGAGTTACTAAGCCAAATTTGTTCTCCACCAAAATCATTATGGGCTTTAGGAGAAAGAAAAAAGAAAAAAAAAAAGTTCAGTCCCGCAAAAGAGATTACAGGGTGTGAGCCAAACCGTGACAATCACCAGAACATTATTACTCATTTTTACTCTAAAACCTAATTGTTAAGTACTCAGAATACAGAAGGATGAGCCATGCTAGAAAAGTGAGGTTGCTTGTTTCCCTGAGGATTAGTTTTGACTGTACTTTCAGAAACATATTATCACAGCAGTGTCTTACCCTTTAATATTGATGACACAATAGTTTGTTATGTTTTAATTTAGCTCCAAGAATATCTCTGGCAATTTGGCGTTACCTCTCCTATGGCCTCCACCCAGAAGTTACCCTTTCAAGGACGATGGGCAGTACTATTTTGCTAATGCTGGTGTTTTATATGCCAGTCTCTTACTCAGCTCATTGTGTTTTTTTCCTCTCTGAAAATATTTTATAGCAAAGGAATAATAGCTCAAAAAGAAAAGACATTTATCAAACTAAGGGTAGAAAAAGGAAGACCAAGAAGAATTGCCAGGAAAAGCTTTTACTAACGCTCCGCTTGAGGAAGAGTTGCAGGACCACATTCTGTGCATGATGAAATGGCCAGATTCAGAGCCTTCAGAGAGAAAAGTTGTATTAAACTCATTTGCTTTTTTATTTGCTATTTCCTTCCCCATCTCATTCACTTAAAAGTTTGTATTGCTCTTCCCTTGTGGGTGCTAACTTTCATTTTGCTTTTCTCAATGATGTACTGTATCTGCTGTAACATTCTAATTAGGCCTTTCCAGTTGTACTTAGAATAGTGTAAAATCTCAAAATATAACATTTCTTGCACCTAAAGAGTAGGTGACCCATGATGGGGAAGTTCACATAGTTGCAATTTAATAGAGTCAGCAAGAATACTGACATACCCACAGGGGATCTGCCTTCCAGAGTCTGACGGACCACATCACCGAGGATGATCCACCTTAAGGGCTCATGCACATCACTATCGCTTTCCTTGGGAGTCTGTTGTCAGGCTCCAAGCAGCTGCATATCATGGGGTTTTTATCCTATGTTGTTAGATGTAGTTGATAAATTTTGCCCTAGAGGCAGATTTAATTTTTCACATATTCCTATTTACTTAATAAAAAATAGATTTCTTTTCCTATGTGATTTGTAATATGGTATATTGATAATAAATGGAACATATTTGTATAATGCTTTCAATTGTGAATATAATATATAAGCTCTATTCATGTCAATTAAAACAATGATTTTCTTTTCTTTTTTTTTTTTTTTTTACTATTGCAAAATCACTTTTGTTGCTGGAACTATTTTTACATGGAGTAGAGAAGGGCAGCCAATTCAAAAAGCACCTTAAAATATGGACATTCTCCACCTCTACTACCTCTCATAGTCCTTTGTAAGTGCTGGATAAAGTAAACTGAATTAACTGGTCCAAAGTGCTGTACTGGACAAGGAGTTTAGTGTCCAGTGGTCAGCCATCAGGGGACTTCCTTTGAAGCAGAAGTTGACCCTCTAGAAGTCTCATGTTCTTTGATGTAGTCCCACTGCTTTTGACTTTTTCTGGTTTAACTCAGAATGTGGCAAAGAAGGGAAGGAGATACTTTGTCTCTGAGGCACAACTAATTCACTTTGAGATCATTCACATCTGCTAAATTCTGACTTGTCTGTATCAGCCACGACTCCAATGCTGACTGCAGTGTTGCTCACAGATTATGTGGAGTCAAGGTCTAGGCCCTTTCTTCCAGCCTTAGTTTTAGAGAAGTTTTTCCTCTTTGCAAAGGAGGATATTATATTATAATAACAGGAGTATAAATTCACTTCAAAAAGTGTTGTTATTTTTTTAATAGTAAACTAAAAAATCCTTTCTGCCGATTTTAATTATACTTTTGATGTGGTTTAGGAATATAGGTGAGGTTCGGTGGAGTGAGGTCCGGAGCTGATACTAAGAAAGAATTCTTGAGACGTCTTTGGTGAAAAATGGTGGTTTACTAAAACACGGGGACAGGACCTGTGGGCAGAAAGAGCTGCTCCACCGGGGTTTTAAGGGGTGGCTGATTATATAGTGTGGGGTTGAGGAAGGTAAGAGAAAGAGAGGTTTCAAAAGGATTTTCATATGTTAAAGAAGACTCACAGGATACCTGAAGCCCTGCCTGCCATTGTCAAGTTAGGTTGTTTTTCCTTCTAGTAAGGCATTAACAGTAAGATAGTTGGGGTCTTCCTGGAGGAACATTACACTTTACCCGCTTCAAGTATCTGTCAATGGGCTGCAGATATAAGGATATTTAATTGTATCTACATTTTCTTCTGGAAGCTAGGTTATTTATTGATAGAAATGCTTTGTTCTTGTAAATTGCTAAGACTTTCGTAAACTGAGGGAGACTCAATCTTGCAGGATTGTAATCTCTATAAATTACCTATTTGTTTTTCCTTTAGGGCAGCCAGGAGTATCTGAGGAATGTCACATATTTCCCTTGGGGGGGTAGTTGTGGGGTGTCAGCTTCCACCTGTCCTCAGCTAGCCTTCTGCTCCCTCATCAATTTGGTTCCACCTGTGTCTGTTGATATTCAGTCTCCAAGTAAAACTGATTTTTTTCGCATACTTCCCCTCTGCTTGCTCTGTATAGCAGAATTACATTTAAAACAATAAACAAGATTAACTGAAAAGGGAATAAAAGGGGAAAACTCTATAACTTAGTTGATTTTCTATACAATTTCTTTCATACTCTAGCCATAAAGTCAATGTGTGCTGCAGAAAGACAAACATAGGCAAAAACTGAAAGCCACTTTTGTGAAAATGACAAGAAAATCTTCTGCTCACAGTCAACATCGCATAGGCTTTAACTCCTTTTCCTGTTTGAGACTGCAACCCAACGTTCCAGAGTTCCAATGAATGGAAAAAATGGTTTAAGACGTGAAAGCCAGAGCTTCTGAAGAAAAGTGAAAGAAAACAAGATAATTTTACCTGAAGGAAAAAGACTAAGGGCAGATATAATGCAAGTATGGGTAGGGATACTGCATAAAATATGGAAGACAGCTATTCCAATTGAATCAGGGTTTCAAATTTAGTTCCATTTGAGCTAAAATTAAATTTAATTTTAATTTATACCAGGAGGAATTTGCAATTCATATTAAATCTTCTTAACCAGACCATAGCAAAGGAAAATGAAAACTAGGTATTTGTTTTGTGCTGGTCTCAGCCTATCAATAACCAGTGTTGTGGTTGGACCAGCTGTTATGGTCCTTATTGTGATTGCAAGACTCCTTTTAGCAACAACCATCAGAAAACTCTGAAAAAATAAAGGTTTACTACTTACGAGACCTGGAAATTGCACTATATACGTGAGGCCGCATAACGAGGTGGCACATAGAGCAAAAGAGCACTGCCTGCTGGGGGGTTCTGCTTTTATTGGAGTCAAGAGTGGTATCTGGGGTTTTCCAGCTCTTTCCAGCTCTCTGTTTATTGGTGAATTTAAAACAGAAAAATAGGAATTTAAAGCACAGAAAGAGGGGCGCCTGGGTGGCACAGCGGTTAAGCATCTGCCTTCGGCTCAGGGCGTGATCCCGGCATTCTGGGATCGAGCCCCTCGTCAGGCTCCTCCGCTGTGAGCCTGCTTCTTCCTCTCCCACTCCCCCTGCTTGTGTTCCCTCTCTCACTGGCTGTCTCTATCTCTGTCAAATAAATAAATAAAATCTTTAAAAAAAAAAAATAATAAAGCACAGAAAGAGAAAAGGGAAGTGATCCAAAGGGTCAGTTATGGAAATCAACCAGCACCTCTAAAACAAAGGAGCCTCAGTATAAGGAGGTGGCCTGGTTTTTATTTAGTTGGGTGGCTGGCAATGTGTTCCTTTGTCTTTAAAGTGAATGCTTCTTTGAAATGGATTCCTCATCAATCAAAGCTCAAGTCAGCACTTACATTACAAAACAAAACAAAACAACAACAACAAAACAATTGTCAGGGCTTTACACTATGTTATTCTTTAGTTATAATTAAGAACTGACCAAAAATATCTTTGATTAATACTGCCTGAAAGCAAAGATGTGCTGTGGATGAGGCTGGGTATGAATGTGTTTAGTACTTACTGCATGTCAGACCTTCTGAACCAGGAGTGGGTTGGCCCTCTAGAAGTATGACCTCTCTGTGGTCACACTGCCTTTGATTTCCCCTTCAGAGAAACCTTGTCCCCTGGGGACCACCAGCTCATTTTCAAATAATTCATTCCTATAAAACACCAGCCACACACCCTAATGACGAATGCAGTATTGTACACGGATGATCAGGAGACAAGGTCCAGGCTGACTCAGGTTTGCTCATGCAATGATCACAATAATACAAGTGTTGAACCAGAAGCCCAAAGAAGTCACATGACCAGACTCACATAGTCAGGAAATGACAAGTAGAGAATTCCTATCTGTTGGTGCCAAAGCTTATGTTGTTTCCATCATCCCACCCTGTATACTTACATGAAGCTTAAAACTCTTTTTCAAACTTTGAGTTGTATTAATACATGTCCCTAGTGACAGAGATAAATGTTTTAGTTTTGATTGAAGTGTTAAGTGGGACTCAAAGGTTAATAATGAATCAATGAAATAGCTTCTTCTCTCCTCTTTTTTTTTTCTTTTTCTAAAACCCTTTATCTCTTTATTGCTAAATACAAACTCATAATTAAAAAATCCATAGGAAATCCTTGATTCAAGGATTTATTTATATAATTGCCCCTATCAGAAGCTTTTCAAGTGTTTCATAGAGCATATAAGAACATAAAAGAGAAAACATGAGAATAATGTTTCCTTTGCAAAGTGTAACATATTTTTGAGGTCTAATGGACCCTATTATTTATTAATTAATTACTAACCAAACCCATGGAAATGAGAATATCCGGCTTACTATTTCTGTCAACTTTTTGCTGAACATGGCCTGCTTTGATGAGCAGTGGCCTTGGCCTCCTCACAAAGAATCTATGTCTGTAAATCAGGATATATTTGTGTTCCTCTTTGCTTATATAGCTACATATATTATTTTAGTCCAAAGAGATTTTTTTTGTTGTTGCAAATTTAAGGTGCTTAAAATGGTTTTTAATGGCAGTAATTTTGTAGTTATAATTACAGTGTTTATTATCATGAAGAATTTAATATAAATATATGGCAATTAGCAGTGCTCTTATTGGGGAAGGCTGAAAATAATTTGTCCTAATCTAGAGATTTTCTGAGATCCATAATATACATATACTAATTCCTTTGCCGTAACAATACCACTGTATGAAATAGCTCTAGGGATTTTTAAAGGTTAAAGAGATGTTCACAGCAGTAGAGTGACAGAGCATATATGGGAAACCTAAAGTCTACAGCCATTTAGCAGGATGTTTCCCCATTGAATCATAGTACCATAAAATTAGGTATGTAAAATCTCTTCATTACATTTATTTTTTTGCTAGAGTTTATGTATTTTTAAAGTTCTAGGAAAAACTCCCTAAATTCCTCTTGTACCATACTATGTTTGAATTCCTATGGAATTTCTAATTATATATCAGTGATTTCTATTTTCGATGGATAATTTGCATATAATACTTTAAAAAATCAATCCTACAAAATAATCCTACTGCATGAGTAGAGTTACTTTATCCATTAGCCCATCCTGCATTACTAAATGGATTACTGTTCTTAATTAAGTTGGCACTTATCAGTATATAAAAAAGCAAACAATAATGATTTTTAAAAATATTTCTGATTGTCAAGACTTTTATTCCACTTCCTCAATTCTAACCTGCCAAAAATGAAACAAATGCCTATGGAAAAGTAATTATTTTTCTCCTTCTTTAACTTCTTAATTAACTTTTAATCTATGCTGTTACACAGGGAACATCTCTTAATACTAAATGTGTCTAAAATGCAGAAGATAGAGATTTAAATGATTTAGATAAACATCTGCCTAGCACAGAGGCATAAAAATCACAAAATTAGGGTATGGGTGGCTGAGTGCCAATAGTAGCTGCCAGCAACAGAAAGATATTGTCTTCATTTTTTTAAAAATCTTTTGCTTACTAATGAAGCAACTTAATAAATGCCTTCTAACCACACATCCTTATTTTGGAGCATGTTTCTTGGTCTATCCCACATAAAATTGTAAAAACCTTTGAATGAAGGATGCCAGGGTGGCTCAGTGGGTTAAGTGTCCCATGAACTCCAGGTCCTGGGATCAAGCCCCACATCAGGCTTCCTGCTCAGCAGGGAGCCTGGTTCTCTCTCTCCCTCTCCTCCCCCCCACTGCTCTCTCAAATAAATAAATAAAATCTTTTTTTAAAAATTAAAAATAAAAACTTTGAGAAATTGCCAAAAACATCCATGTAATAATTTATGAAAGACATGTTTTATTAGAGAAAAATCAATAAATTGGAAAATTTCAGTATGAAATGAAGCACTATTGTTTTGTTTAGTTGGAGTGGATTCTGTCAACAGTAATTTAAAATAATCAGTTCAATGATATGATCCCTGGTTGGTGTTTAGATAATTACTATACTTATGTCTAGTAATTTTCATCTATTAAATGGAGCAGAGTGGCAAGTAAAGACAGGAAGCTTTGACTCTTAACACCTCCTCTACAGTATTTGTGTAATTTGTCTTTTAATAACTGAAAGAACATGACAATAGTATCCTTACATACAAAATGGAAAAAATCCTACATCCTCTATGCATGCGCAGTTAACCAAAATATATTGAATGTTTTTGCACAAACTGCAGTTACTACCAGTGTGTGTGCACTTGCATGCCTTGGCTCCTCAATTACTCTAGAGAGCTAGGAAGAATAAGCAACCAGAGAATAGAGCTTAAATTCATGTTTCTTAGTTTGAAAAGAAAGAAACAAAAATATTGTTAATTGTGTAAAATATGATTGTTTACCTACAAAACCCAAGAGAATAAACTGAAATAATTTTTGAAAATAGTAAGAGAATCAATAAGATGATGGGTTAATAAATGTCCAAATATCAAATAGAAAACAAACAATAGCAGTAAAACCATAAAACCTTTGGAACAAAATTAGTAAGCAATGTATAATACTTATAATAATAAAACTATAAAATGTTACTGCGACAAAAAGACTTGTGTAAATGCAAAGATTTTCTTTGTATTGGACTGGAATATTTAGCATTGTAAAGAGGTCAGTTTCCCAAAATGTTTTGTTTTGTCTTGTTGTTTTTTTTTTTTTTAAATGAAATTAGAACAACTGTTCAAAATTCCAACAGGATTTCTTTTTTGAGGGGTAGGGATAGTCAGAGAGAGTGATAGAATACAAAATAAATCTCAATATCTGATATACTACGTATGAGAAAGGCAGAAAATTCTTTCCCCAAATAAAATATACTGTTAAACTATGACAATTGAAGTGTGATATAGGTGAAGGAATACATGGCAGATGTATTGGTTTTCAAGACACTGGATATCAGGCACTAAAGAACCGTGATACCTGGGACACCTGGGTAGCTCAGTTGGTTAAGCTTCTGCCTTCGCTCAGGTCATGATCCAGAGTCCTGAGATCAAGTCCCACGTAGAGCTCCTTGCTCAGTGGGGGGGCCTGCTTCTCCTTCCCTCTTGTGCTCTTTCTGTCTGACTCTGACAAATGAATAAATAAAATCTTAAAAAAAAAAAAAAAGAACTGTGATACCAGAGTGATAGGAAACAAATGACAGAAGCCCCATGAGGAGTGCCTCAGCTTAGTTCCTCCAGAGAGCTTTTAACCAATGGCACATGGCAGACTCCCTGACTTGAGGAGAAGTTGAAAGTCCAGGGAAAATAAGGTGGCTAGAGTTTTCAGGACAGAGTACTGGAGGGGCGCCTGGGTGGCTCAGTTGTTAAGCATCTGCCTTTGGCTCAGGGCAGGATCCCAGGACCCTGGGAGCGAGCCCTGCATTGGGCTCCCTGCTCTGCTGGGAGCCTACTTCTTCCTCTCCCACTCCCCCTGCTTGTGTTCCCTCTCTTGCTGACTGTCTCTGTCTCTGTCAAATAAATAAATAAAATCTTTAAAAAAAAAAAAAAAAAAGGACAGTACTGGAGACATGAGTGCTGCACGGAGAACTTCAAAGGTTTCCCCATGAGCATTTAGCAGAGTACTGATCAGTGAACATGTGTGAGGAAAGTGCCTGAATCTGGGGAAAGAACCATATGCCAAGGTTAGAGGAAGCAGTTTCTAAAGCTCATATGGTATTGAGAATTGTGCCTATTCCAACCAGATTGGAAAAAGCACAATGTGTGGGGCATTGGGTTGAGTACTCAGGAAGGTCTTTGTATATTACTCAGTATATTAGAGTTCTCCAGAGAAACAGAACCAATAGAATATGTACAGAAAAACTGGGGTGGGGGGCGGGCATGAATTAGGATGAATTAGCTAATGCAAAATCTTCAGAAAAGCTGGCAGGCTGGAGATCAGAGAAGAGTTGTAGCTTGAGTCCAAAAGCGGTCTGGAAGCAGAGTTTCCTCCTTCTCAGGAAACTGAATTCAGTCTTTTTCTTTTTAGGCCTTCAACTGAGTGGATAAGTCCTACCCACATTATAGAGTGTAGTCTTCTTTAATCAAAGTATACTGATTTAAATGTTGAACACATCTAAATATATGTTCACAGAAACATCTACACTGATCTTTGACCAAAAATTGGGTACCATGGCCCAGCCAAGTAGACACATAAAGTTAACCATCACACTCAGTATTTTACAGTACTCAGGAATTATCTTAGCAGTAGGGAATGAGCAGCCCCCGAGTGAGGACTTCTCTGGACCCATCTAACAAATTATGAAAGCAAGACCCAAAATGGTGAAGCTATTTACAAGTAATTTCACTGCATCCCAGAAAAAAATGCATAAATGTATTAATGGGAATAGGAAGAATCCAGCACTCAAAAGTGTGAAGTTCTCATTTTTTTTTTTTACTCAATTAAGGATTACCAGGCATTAAAAGTAGCAGGAAAACACTACCTAAAATTGGGGGGTGGGGGAGGGACATAATCAATTGAAATCTATCAGAATTGTCACAAATATTAGAATTACAGCCTAAGAACATTTGCTCTAATTAAAACAGTTATGACTACATTCCATATATTCAATATGATACAGAGAAGCATACCATAAAAAAAGACACATAAAAATTCTATAGGTGAAAATTATAGTGCCCAAAATAAAATGTACACTGGATGAGATTAATGGCAAAATAGACATTATAGAAGAAAAGAGACATAGCAATAGGAACTCTCTAAATAAAATGCACAGGAAAAGAATTATAAAAATTATGAAGAGTCTCATTGAGCTCTGGGACAATTTTGAGTGCCTTACTATATGTGTAACTGGAATTCTTTTTTTTTTTTCTTCTTGTGACTTGAAAGCTAATTTTTTGAAGTTTTTATTTAAGTTCCAGTTAGTTAACATATGGTGCAATATTAGTTCTAGGTGTACAATATAGTCATTGAACACTTCCATGCAACACCCGGTGCTCCTCACAGCAAGTGCACCCCTTAATCCCATCACCTATTTCACCCATCCCCCTGCCCGCCTCCCTTCTGGTAACCAGCAGTTTGTTCTCTATAGTTAAAGAGTCTGTTTCTTGGTTTGTCGCTCTCTTTTTATTTTTTCCTTTTCTTGTTTGTTCTGTTTCTTAAATTCCACGTATGAGTGAGATTATATGGTATTTGTCCTTCTCTGACTGACTTACTTCGTTTAGCATAATACTCTATAGCTCCATCCATGTCATTGCACATGGCAAGATTTCATTCTTTTTATGGCTGAATGATATTCCATGTGTGTGTGTGTGTGTGTACATATATACCATGTCTTCCTTATCCATTCATCAGTCAGTGGACACTTGGGCTGTTTCCACAATTTGGCTATTCTAGATAATGCATAATGCTGCTATAAACATCAGGCTCCATGTACCCCTTTGAATCTATATTTTTGTATCCTTTGGTTAAATACTTAGTGGTGTAATTGCTAAATTGCAAGGTACTTCTATGTTTAATTTTTTGAGGAATCTTCATACTGTTTTCCAGAGTGGCTGTACCAATTTACACAGCCACCAACAATGCAAGAGAGTTCCCCTTTCTCTGCATCCTCACCAGCACCTGATGTGTCTTGTATTGTTGATGTTAGCCATTCTGACAGGTGTGAGATTATATGTGTGACTGGAGTTCTTAAAAGAAGTTGGGATAGAAAAAAGAATACTTAAAGAAAAAAAATTTCAAGGTTTTCTGAAAATGACAAGCACACAGAAGGAAAAAGCGTAATGAACTCCAAGCTTACGAAACAAAAATTATACATGCATTATACTCAAATTTCTTAAAACCAATTATAAATGAAAATATTAACAGCAACAGGGAGAGGGGGAGAAAAGATATGCTATGTTCGGAGGAATAAAAATATGTATTACAGAGTATTTCTAGTATAAAACTATGTGGATGACAATGGGTCAGTATCTTAAAGTACTGAAGCAAAACTCTGCCACTGTTGAATTTGTATCCAGTGAAAATATCTCTCAAAAAAAAAGTTGTTTTTAGACATACAAAAGCTGATAGAATATATTACGAGAGAGCTGCACTTAAAAATGTTAACAAAAGTTCTTCTGGCAGAAGGAAAATAATACCAGACCCAAATATGGTTTTATGCAAAAGAATGAGAAACACTGGGGAGGGTAGCTGCATGGGTGAATAATTTTTTTTAACCTCAAAAAAAATTTAAAGGATAATTGACTATTTAAACAAAAACAATGACTGTATTGTGAGGCTTAGGACATGAGTTTAAAGTCCATGTATGACAACAGTAGCAGAGAGGTGAGGAGAGAAATGCAAGTATACTCCTATAAAGTTCTTAAAGTATGTGGGAAGTGTACAATATCGGTAGATGGTTTTTGTGGAAAGATGTACAGTATACACCCCAAAGCAACCACTAGAATTAAAAAGAAACAGTTACAGCTAATAGAACAATAAAGTAGATAAAATGAAAGCGTAAACTCTACCTAATCTAAATGAAGAACGAAAAGGAGGAAAATCTGAACCAAGCATAGACTGGATAAGTAGAAAACCAATAGCAAGATGACAGATATAAAGTAACCATATCAACAATTTTATTTCATGTAAAGAGTTTAAGCACTCCTATTAAAAAGCAGGAATTGTCAGATTGTATAGAAATCAAAACCCAACTCTCTCCTGTCTCCCTAAACCCCAATTTAAATACAAAGGCACAAATCTGTTAGAAGTAAGAATGAAAAAGAAATACAATTTGAAGATAACTCAGTGGAAGCTGGAGTTACTCGTCAATACCAAAGTAGATTTTACAGAAAATAATATTATTAAGGAAAAAAAGTTATTTCCTAGTGATAAAGAGGTCAATTAATCCAAAGGACATAACAACTCCAAATATTTGCACCTGATTAAAAAGAAACTTCAAAATCTTAAAGCAAAAACTGATAGAACTGCAAGTAAAAATAGACAAACCCATAAATATAGTCAGATATTTCAATATCCCTATTTCAATAGTTGATAAAACAGAGAGAAAATCAGCAAGAATATAGTAGACTTAGCAGTTTTTTCCACCAAAATGACTGAATTGACATTTATAGAACATTCTACCTAAAAACAGAATACACATTATTTTCAAAGCCATATCAGTTATTTACAAAGAGAGACCGTATTCTGGGCCTTAAAACAAGTCTTAAAAACTTTAAATGGATTCAGTTCATACAAACTATATTCTCTGACCACACTGTAATTGAAATAGAAATCAGCTACAGAAAAATCTCTTTGGAAAACAGTTTGGCAGTTTCTTAAGATAAACATTTACCTACCATATTATCCAACTGTTCCATTCTGAGGTTTTATTCAAGTGAGAGGAATATTTATATTTATTTTTTTAAAGATTTTATTTATTTAGTTGAGAGACAGAGTGAGCGTGAGAAAGAGAGAGAGACAGAGAGAGAAGGAGCAGGGGAAGGGGCAGCAGGAGAGGAACTCCTGATCTTTAATACCACTTCCTCAAATCTGTGTTTCCCACCATATTGCCTGTATCAGCTGATGGTAATACCATCTTTCCAGATGGTCAGACCAAGAACCTTGAAGTTGTTGTGGTTTTACTTCTCTGTTCCTCTGATTCCACATCCAGTTCATCACAAAGTATTGTTGGTACCACCTCTCCTATTGTCGTAATAGCCTTCTAACCATTGTTATTGTTTCAGTCCCTATTCCCTTAAAGTTTATTCTGAACATGGCCACCAGAGTGATTTCCTGCAAAACATAAGTCTAAGCAGTTACTCCTGTGGCCAACTTCACCAAAGGCTCTTCATTTTATAAATGGAAGCCAATTATCTACCTGCATGATCTACCCTTTTCCCCTCTCTCTGAGTACAACTCTTACCATTCCTCTAGCTCAGCTTGTCCAGTTGCAATGTAATGTGAGTCACATGTACAATTTTCAAGTTGTTAGTAGCACATTAAAAAGTCAAAAACAGGCGAAATTGATTTGATAGCATATTGTATTTAACCCATTATATCACATATATTATCATTTCAACACATAATCAATATAAATATTTTTAATGAGATTTTTTTGATAGTTTATAGTACATATCAAATTGCATTAGCTCAGTAGCCACATGTGATTAGTGGGTACCATATTGGACAGCACGATTCTAGCTGGTTCTTCTCTAGCCACACTGGTTTCTTTTATAATTCTAGAACATGCCAGTCATACATTTGCCTCATAGCCTTCGTATCAGTTTTTCTTTCTTTTTCTGAAACCACCTTCTGTAAATATGTATACGGCTTGTTCTCTCTTTCTTGTCCTTTTTCACATGTCACCATCTCAATGAGGCCATGCCAGACCTCTGTATTTAAGACACCTACTATCTCACTCACTGTTGCGTTTCCTATTTCTCTTACCTGCTCTAATTTTAAAATAGCATTTGTCACCTTTTACTAATATATAAATTACTTATTTATTATGTTTATAATCTATCTCTCCCCACTAGATTCTCCCCCATGAGTGGAGGAATGAATTTTGGATTGCTTTGTTCATTTATGTATCCCTAGTTTCGCAAATAATGCCTAATAAGTAGTAGTTGCTCAAAAAGTTACTTGTTGTGTGAATGAAAAGAATAAATGCAGTGGAATACTATGTAGTCATTTAGTAATGTGGAGTCATGTGTATTAACTTTAAGAGGAATATTCAAGATAAATGGTACAAGAAAAAAACAGCATGTGAAAGAACTGTATAAACATATATCATTTGATGTTTCAAAATATAAGTCTGTAGATATAAGTGTAGCTCTATATAATGTATCATATAACATTAGTGTAACTTTAAAGACTGGCAATAGCTATAAAATATTATGAGCACTTATTACCTTGCTCTGAAAATTAACTCATTTAGGGTGTTAAAGATTTCTTAGAGGTCAATATTGCATAACCCTATAGGTATTTCTCCAGAAATATTCTGAGACCTCAGCAATTTATGTATTATTCTGCCATCTTCTTGATTGTATATATCGGACCATCTGGATTTCATCATTTTAATTCCTGAAAGTTATTTGATAAACCGTTCTTCAATTCGCAGTCTTTGCAATTAAATTGTAAGCTGACCTACTAACTGAATTACAGAAACCAGATATAAACAAATGAAAAAATTTCAGCTGTCCATTTGATATAGTGATTTGAATTAGTTTTAATGGGGCCCCTGGCAATTTTCTAGCCTGTAACTGCTATTAAACAGAATTCTGTAAATTCACTGAAGATGTTTAAATACTCTGTGCAGTAATACAACTGATTTGTGTTTTGTACAAGTAATAACTATGGCTTGAATTAAAAGGGAAATATGCCCTAAAGAAAAGAAGGACTATTTAATGCACTTTTTATTTTATTACTTTAGAAGGTGCACATTTTTAACTCAATTTTTCTTTTGAAAAATGAAAATTTAATAGTATTCTTATAGTACCTAGAATTGCCACTATGCTAAGAGCTTTAAATATTTATCCCAAGTGATTCTTACAATAAGCCTATAAGTTTGTGGTACCAATATTATCCTAATGTTTACAGATGAGAAAGTTGACATTTAAAGAGTTAAGGTAACTCGTCCATGTCCACACAGCTAGTAAGATTAGAATCAGTACTTACATACTTGTTTTACTCCAAAATCATCTTCTTAAGCACTATGTCACTAACATATTTACCATAGTTAAACCAGTTACTTTTGATTATCCTTAAAAGTAGTCCTAATATTACAAAGGGATTTTGACCTAAAATCTATAGTAAGTCAGTTATATAAAATGACATGTGCCATTGTATCACATATGTCTTATCACGACACTTACATCAACAGCTGGAAAATAGTTGGTACACAATAAATAATTTTAAGTGAATGAAATCAGGAAAGTTTTTGTCTATTGTAACATTTAAATCTTTAAAGGGAAAAAATAAAACCTTATAAAGAGGAAAGGGCAGAAGCAAGTGGCATGGAGAATTGTTAGCATTTGAGAATGGAATAGACAATAAAGCTAATTAAAATTCACTTGACTGAAGGCACGTAGAAACAACAGATAAAGAGAAAGCTGGAAAGTGCCGGGATATTCTACAATATGCCTGTCTGAGGTGTCAGTGCATAGAGATGTATTTTTGAATGCTTCAAGTAGATAATAATACAGCAGCTCTACTGATTCTTAAAGAATGGGAGATCACATGATATTTTCTTTGATAATATTATACATCTTGAAATATTTAAGAGCCTTGTTAAAATATGAAACACTCTCTGAAGGCCAGATATAATGAATCACTCATTTTTCTCCATTAAATCAGGAGACTTTGTCTTAGCCTTTGAAGTATCACTCTGGCCTATTCAAGAAAACTGATAAACGCTTCATTTTCTGTTTGACCCTCTCCTCCCTCTAAACTTTGTCAACCATTTCAAAATATCTTGTCACGTTGGTTTCCATGTATATAATGATTCTCAAGTTCATCTCATCTTTTCATTCTTTCTACCCCTTATGTAGTGCAGATCATCATTTGTTGCTAGAACTAATGAAATAACCTTCAAAATAGTATCCTTGTTTTGGAAGTCCACTTTACTTATCTTCCCTTCCTATGGTCACCATATTTAACTTCCTAGAATGTGGATCTGTTCTTAAATCTTGTTAATTCCATGTCATCTACAAATTTAAGGTCTAAAACTTCCTCATGAAGTTAAAAGTTCCCAAGATTTTGCCCCTGCCACCTTTCCCGGCTCACCTTCACACAACCCTCTAATACCCCTGAATTACGACCCTAAAGAGTACCTATGACTGCCCCAAATAGCCAAGCACCATCTACACTGACTCCTGTTTCTAAAACATCATGACTCTCCCTACGTCGTTCAAAATCCTCCTCAAGCATCGAGGCTTAGAAAAAAATGCCACCTCTTTCATGATGCTTTTTCTTGTCTCCCCTATTTCACTCCCAACTTATAATTAAGTATTGCATCAGACTTCATTCATGCCTCTATTTACGGCCTATCTATTCTCCATCTCTATTTTCATGTAAGTTCTCATCATGTATTTCCTTATTGAGCTTGAATGCTTTGTGAAACTTAACCCATATACAATGGGTTCAGTTTTTTTTTTCATTCAGTGCCTAGAACAGGGCAATATTTATAGAAAAAAAAATCCACCGCAATAAATATTTGCTGCTTACTGAAATATCGAATAAACTCAAAAACTGCCATAATATTTTTTAAATATGCAGACTAAGAATAGCACAAAGGAGAAAGCATAATCTCTATATTATAGAAGTGGAACATGATAAAACCCATATTGATAACTGGGTGAATTTAGATGGATGTCTTATTGAAAATGAGAAATAGAAAAGCAGAAAGGAAAATAAATCAAAATTATTTTTTGATGTCAAGTTTTCAGGGAAAAATTATTTTCAGGTACTAAGTTTGTCTGCGTTGGGAAGGAGTGATTTTGTAATTTTCAGAACTGTCATCCTTTGTTACACTGTTGTCCTTCACCTACTCTGCTCTCTGGGGGTTTTCCGTAGATTGCACACCAGGAGCTTTGGGTACAATGGCACGGAAGTCTTGTGGTACAGGAAGACTCCGTAATCAATTCCCACTATCCAGGTGGTGCTATTTGGCTCCATTCACATTAACTTTGCAGCATTCCATGTGAAGAAAGCCTCCAGATAGTGCAGAGGGAGGGAGAGCAATAAGACCAGTGATTACAAATCAATCACTTTTATTGCTGCCAGAGCCGGTAGCAGAACACAGATGACAGACAAAGCAATGGTTTTGTTCAGTAATTGAGCTGCTTCTTGGGGGGCAGAGGGAAATGAAGTCTTTTCAATATTCTGCTCTTTTAGAAAATATGTATATTGTTTTAAACATCGGCTGGCACACAATAGAAATGTTAGTTTTATGGTGGACTTTTTGTGAGCATCAAATGTTTTAAGGCAGATTTTACTAGACTTGGGGAAAGCTCAGTTCTATAGCAGGGTTACAGCCCGAATACCTGTGACGCCTCTCCACATGAGAAACGGAAGGTGCACATTCCCGAGATTAAGGGTGATTCAGGGAAGGTACTACTATTGAGTAAGTTTATAAAATACACTCAAAACTTGGGCAAAGATAAGAAAGAGGTATATATGTGTATTTCTTTCTGGAAAAAAATAAAATTATGAATGTGCTATCATAATGATACAGAAGTAAAATATCTGTCTGGATTTGAATACCTCAGAGTCTCTTCAAGACGGACCTTGCCAGTACTTTGTTGAAATACATTTTGTGATGTCAAATATTGTAAATAAGTGCCGTTTTGATGTTTCTGTGTTTGTTTGTCCTGGGTCCCTACTTTTTCTCTCATTCTTTCACATCATTACCACCAAATGTAATGCCCACATTAGCTACAATGGGACAAAGAGATAGCATAAAACATTCTTCAATAATTATTTGGACCAGAAGCTGTGAAACTATAATGTGTACCTTTTTAAATAGAATTCAAATTAGAGTGTACGTCTCCATTATGTATTTTTTTCTCTTTTGTAAAGGTACGAGAGAACATCCAATCTGTATAGAAATCTCTGGTGCAAGGACGGAGTTCAGGACTTACTCCCACAACCATCACTGGCTTCTATAACAATAAAGCTGGTCACTTAATTTCCAAACTCTTCCAATCTTACCATTGGAAATGGAAACAACAACACAGATTCTGAACAAGAAATCATGAAAATATTGGGATGACAAATAAGATATGACTATTTTAGTGGCTCAATATGCCATTTTTGTTATTATTTTCCTGAAAAGATCCACTCCCAAAGGAAATTACAGAAAATAAGTACTATTGGCATCAGTGTGCTATTAGATGTTTTCACACAAACCATTATGCTGAACTCAGAAATAGCATATTTTAACTGGACATGAGGCCTTTATTCGTTCTAATAAAACCCTAATTTTCCCAAGTTCTGTCAGTAGCCATGGTTTCCACATAGCATTCATGGAAGTGGTTGTAGTTTTAATTTTCTGGTAAGACTCACTGGTGGTACAAGGTCTGACTCAGAGCTTTTCCTAGGAATACAAAAGGGATAAATAAAAATGTAAAAGAAAAATTACTAAACTGTCCCTTGATAACTAAATGGTTGATCATAAATTGGAGTGTCTATGCAAATGAAGTAAATAATTAAAAACTCCAAGAACAGCAATGACTAGGTGGTTGATGACTGGCAATTATAAAAGCTGAATTTTTAATATGCATACATCTAAGGAGCCAGTAAAAATTAGCTCCCAGACTAATGGACTTGCCTTTCTTCCGAGGCAGAATTTTAATGAGAGCATTATTTATAACAGCGAGACCAAGAACCAGAGTATTCTTGCTTAGTCTCATTTTTTTTATTCCCTGACACCTTATCCATTAAACTATGAACTTCTTTACAGAAGAATAATACTTTATGTGCTAGGAAGTAAAGGTCAAAATGACCTCGGAAAGTAGTCACACCATATGTACTCTAAAGATGCGCCACTAAGGAAAAAAGGAATTATAAAGCCTGTGTTTCTAAATACTCAAGTAGTATATATACTTTTCTTATATATCTTACCTGATTAAATTACATTTCATATAGTTTCATTCTTAATGCTACATAAATTTTTACTCTTTCACAACTTTCTATATGATGCAATTGTTTCTTACATAAGATTAAGTTTAAAAAATCTTAAGGATACTTAAATCATTTTGTATATACTTTTTTAATGCTTAAGAATGGTTTTAATCATTCTGATACCTGTATATTTCTTATTTGTTGATTTCTTTTACACTATTGAAAGAGCTGCATTTTTCCCTTGGCAGTCCATTTTATTATCGGGAGCCTGCATAATAAGCATCACAGAGTTCTTCAGTGCTCTCATTAAGGTTAGATTACTACTTTCCAGTCTTTAAGATTTCAACCAGAGATATCTCTGGTCTTGCTTCCATAGCCCTTTCCCCCATAGCTGTGACTAAGCAAGGACTGTTTGGCAGACAGCATCTCAGGAAATTTTATTGGCTCTGTGACTTCCCCATAAACTATGAGTCAGGCAAAAGCCTGATCCAAGGATGAGTCAGAAGAGTGGTTTACTCAGAATTGCTCTACACAGAAATTCACCAGTCTCCTTCCAATTCCATCCCTTTAGCCTTGCCCCAGCACCAACCTAAAATCATAGGACCAAGCGACAGGAGTAAAAGAAGCATTATCAGGGGGAACATGATGAATGAGCTCTAATTTGTCCTGGCATGTCCCTTTCTATCTTCTGCTTCTTTTTTTAAGCCCTCGGTATTTTGTAGACTTCTGCATTTACTCAAAGATACTGAAGAATTTGGTTTTCCTAAGAAATCTCAGGTTTTATTAAAATTCTCAGGATGTAGTTTCTTCTCCAATGGTCAACATGAGACAGACAACAGGCAAATGCACAAGACAAGATAACCTAGATGCTGTATAGCAACCAGAGCAAAATGAGAATGTTCTCCCTGGGAATCTCTATTTAAAAAGCTGGTGATTGTAAAAATGCTTAATGACATCGGATTTTGAGCGGTTAGGTTCTTTTTATATATGTTTTGGCAGTTTTGTGTTTCTTCTCTTTTTAATTGCCTGTTATTGTCCTTTGTACATGTTCCTACTGGGATTTTTATTTCTGATTAATTTGAAAGAACTCATACGTTAAGACTATTACTTTTTACCTTGCTGTAATTATTTTTTTCCAGCATATCATTTGCCTTTAAATTTTTATATCCTTAATGCATAGATGTGTTTACTCTTCTCTATAATCAAATAGGTCCATATTTTCTTTAATGTTTTGTTCCATATTTTTGTGTTTAGAAAGCTGTCCCTACTCTGATATCATTTAAATATTTACTTACATTTTTCTGTAATGCTTTTTTTTTTTTAACAACAAACGTACTTCATTTTTGTATATGGTACTAGGTAGATCTTTATTATTATTTTCTAAATACTTAACCAATTGTCCAAAGATCATTTATCAAATGAAGTTCTTTCTCCGGTGTTTGAAATATCTTATTTATAACCTAGTAAATAACTACATACACTATATACGAGTCTATATGTAGGCTCCTTATTCTGTTCCAGTCTATTTATTTATTTTTACTCCAATATTAGGAAATGTTCTAGTCTCAGAATACTATAATATTTATCACATAAGTGTTTGGTTTTCCCCATTTTTAAGCATCATTTGAGCTGATTATATAATTTTTCTCTTTTGACATTCTAACATTTCTAACATTTAACCATTCTTGCTTTTCTAGAATAATACTACTTGTTTATGGTTTTATTAACACATTACTAACACTGGGATTTCTGTGCTTATAATATAACTGAGAATGTTCTGTAATTTTCCTTTTAATTGGTCATTGTCCAGAGTTTTATAAGATTTTCTTTCTTGATTCATAAAATGAATTGGGAACAATAGTTCTCAGACTATGGCTGAGTGAACTAAGACATCCAAAGCTTTCCTTTCATCTTTTCTTCCCATAAACTACAGAAACAACTAAAGCATTATAAAGATAGGCAAAAACTAAAAGCCTATACCAGTCCTTGAAATTAGGAAAGGAGTCTGTCTACACAGCAGACAGCATTGGGTAATTTCTGCTGTATGTGGTGCATATAAGAACAAATGAAAGAATTTCATGATGGATAATTCACAACTCTATGTCCCAAGAAAACAGTAGGATATCTCAGGGCAAAGGTAAAGAAAATCTAAGCAGATCTCCAGTAACATCCCCTCATTTTAATAGCTGTTGCTTGGAAACAAGGATAAGGCTGTGGATAGATGACATTTGAAATTTCTACCACCACCACAAATAGAGTGACAATGCCTAGTACTTTCAATGGAGATGTAGCTATATTAGACCCACAGCCTTCAGGCAGCTGGACTTGTCCCAGGTGTGACATTAAAAGCTATAAAGAATAAAACAATCCAGTAAATCATATAAAGGATGTAGAAGACAAGCTTGAGCTGATCATCCAAAATTCAGGCAGAAAAGGAAATGTAATGAAAAAAGCCAGAGGAGAACCATGTACTTAGATAACTAACCATAGAAAGCTAAGGTATTGGTTTTTATAGGAACCCGATATGAACTGCAACAAGAAGTTGGGCATTGATAGTAGATGTCTCCATGTTTATGCCACTAATTACATAGGAGATGCAACTGCCAGGCAGCCTTTCCTATTTCCCTTCAATTGTTGTAATGGACTGCTAAAATTCCGTAAGATTTTTTTTTTTGTAAGTAAATGGAATCTTTCCCTCATTTTCATCTCCCATCTCTGATATGGATGCCCTGCTCATTAAAGTCAGGATCTAGGCTCAAGAATGCAACTGTTGCCTTTGCTCACCATAACTTTTTATTTCTGCCTTATTTTTAAGGCAGAAACACTGTCATTTAGTTAGAAATTTATCTCATCTACTCAAAAATTGTACCTAATTTTGAAATCTTTTAGATTTTAAAAATTACCATTTTTTTCCTTGGGCTTGAAAGTTAGTTCATCCTAAATATGTGTAAACTTCTTCTTCTTCTTCTTCTTTTTTTTTTTTTTTTTTTGAGAAGTAACCTTTTCTTTTTTAATCCCCTCTATCTATTTCATCCATCCCCCTTCAGCCCACCCACCTCCTCTCTGGCAACTATCAGTTTGTCTTCTATATTTAAAAATCTGTTTCTTTGTTTGTCTCCTTTTTTGTTTATTCATTTGTTTTGTTTCTTGAATTCCACATGTAAGTGAAATCATATGATATTTCTCTGACTGATTTATTTCACATAGCATAATTCTAAATCCATCCATGTTGTCACAAATAGAGGTCATTCTTTTTTATGGCTGGTAATATTCTGCTGTATATGTATACTTCTTCTCTATCCATTCATCTATGGATGGACCCTTGGGAGGCTTTCATATCTTGCTATTATAAATAATGCTGCAATAAAAATAGGGGTGCATATCAAATCAGTGTTTTCATTTTGGGTGGAGGGTAAATACTCAATAGGTATAATTACTGGATCATATGGTAATTCTGTTTTTAACTTGTTGAGGAACCTCATACTGTTTTCCAGGGTGCCTGTACCAATTTGCATTCCTATCAACAGTGCACAAGGGTTCCTTTTTCTCCATATCCTTGCCAACAGTTGTTATTTCTTGACCTTTTGATTTTAGCCATTCTGACAGATGTGAGGTAACATCTCATTGTGGTTTTAATTTGCATTTCCCTCATGATGAGTGATGTCAAGCATCTTTCATGTGTCTTCTTTGGAAATATGTCTATTCAGGCCCTCTGCCTATTTTAATCAGGTTATTTGTTTTTCAGTGTTGAGTTGTATAAGTTCTTTATATATTTTGGTTATTAACCCCTCATGGGTGCTACATCATTTGCATGTCCTCTCCCATTCAGTAAATAGCCTTTTTGTTTTGTTGATGGTTTCCTTCATTGTACAAAAGCATTTTATTTTGGTGTAGTCCCAATAGTATAGTTTTGCCTTTGTGTCCCTTGCCTGAGGAGATACATTTAGAAGAATGTTTCTATGGCCAATGTCAAAGAAATTATTCCCTATGATTTCTTCTAGAAGTTTTATGGTTTCAGGTCTTACTTTTTGGTCTTTAATCCATTTTGAGTTCATTTTACTGTACGGTATAAGAAAATGGTCCAGTTTCATTCTTTTACATGTGGCCATACAGTTTCCTATCACCTTTTGTTGAAAAGACTGTCTTTACCCCATTGTATATTCTTGCCTCCTTTGTTATAAATTAATTGACCACATAATTGTGGGTTTATTTCTGGCTTTCTATTCTGTTCTATTGATTGATGTGTCTTTTTGTGCCAGAACCATACTGTTCTGGTTACCACAGCATTGTGGCATATCTTGAATTCTGGGGTTGTGGTACCTCCATCTTTGTTCTTCTTTCTCAAGACTTCTTTGGTTATTCAGGGTCTTTTGTGGTTTCCATACACATTTTAGGATTATTTGTTCTATTTCTATGAAAAATGCTGCTGGTATTTTGATAGGGATTGCATTAAATCTATAGATCGATTTGAGTAGTATGGACGTTATAACAACATTGCTTCATCCAATCCTTAAGCATGGAATATCTTTCCATTTGTTTGTGTCTTCTTCAATTTTTTTCATCACTATTTTGTAGTTTCCTGACTATAAGTTTTTCACCTTCTTGGTTAATTTATTCCTAGGTATTTTATTATATTTAGTGCAACTTTAAATGAAGTTATTTCCTTAATTTCTTATTCTGCTACTTCATTATTAGTGTATAGAAATATAACAGATTTCTGCTTATTAATTTTTATATCTTGCAACTTTACTGAATTCACTTATCAGTTCTAGTAGTCTTTTAGGATTTTCTTTATGTACTATCATGTCATCTGCAAACAGTGAAAATTTTACTTCTTCCTTATCAATTTGAATGACTTTTATTACTTGTTCTCATCTGATCGCTATGGCCAGAACTTCCAGTACTATGTTAATAAGAGTAATGAGAGTGGACATCCTTGTCTTTTTTCTGATCTTAGGGGAGAATCTTGGTTTTTCACCATTAAGTATGAGGTTCACTGTGAGTTTTTCATATATGGCCTTTATGATGTTGAGGTGTATTTCCTCTAGACCTACTTTGTTGAGAGTTTTTATCACGAATGGATGTTGCATTTTGTCAAATGCTCTTTCTTCATCTATTGAGATTATCATGTATTTTGTCCTTTCTCTTGCTACTGTGATGTATCACATTGATTGATTTGCAAATATTGAACCACCCTTGTATCCCTGGAATAAATCCCACTTGATTATGATGATTTCTTAATGTGTTGTTGGATTCAGTTTGCTAATATTTTGTTGAGGATTTTTGCATCTTTGTTCATCAGAAATATTGGCTTGTAGATTTCTTTTTTTGTAGTGTCTGATAAGGGTAATTCTGGCCTCATAGAATGACTTTGGAAGCTTTCATTCTCCTATTTTTTTTTTGAATAGTTTAAGAAGAATAGGTATTAACTCTTCTTTAAATGTTTAGTAGAATTCATCTGTGACACCATCTGGTCCTGGATTTTTGTTGTTGTTGTTGGGGTTTTTTTGATTACTGATTTAATTGTGTTACTAGTAATTGGTCTGTTCAAATTTTCTATTTCTTCCTTTCAGTTTTGAAAGGTTATATATTTCTAGGAATTTATCCATTTCTTCTAAGTTGTCCAACTTTTTGGCATATAATTTTTATGTTTTCTTATATTTCTCTGGTGTCAGTTGTTATTTCTCATCCATCATTCCTGATTTTATTTATTTGGGCCCTCTCTCTTTTTTTCTTGGTGAGTCTGGCTACAGGTTTATCAATTTTGTTGATTTTTTCAAAGAATCAGCTCCTGTTTGAATTGGTCTATTGTACTGTTGTATGTTTGTATATTTGTTTTATTCTCTAATTATTATTTCCTTCCTTTTATTGGCTCTGAGCCTTTTTTTAGAATTGATTCAAAATTAAGCAGACATCAACTTAATATAGGCTGCTGTATGCATATGATGCTATATATATATATATGTAAAGTTAACCACAAATCAAAAATCTGTAATAGATACATAAAAATTTAAGAGAAAGGAATCCAAACACATCACTAAATATGGACATCAAACTATAGGGATTCAGAGCAAGAGAAGAAGGGAAGAGAAAAAACTACAAAATCAGCCATAAAACAAGTAACAAAATGGCAATAAGTATATACCTATCAGTAATCACTTTGAATGTAAATGGACTAAATGCCCCAATCAAAAGACATAGGGTGTCTGAATGAATAAAAAAGCAAGACCCATCTATTATGCAGCTTACCTGAGACTCACCTCAGACCTAAAGATACATGCAGATTGAAAATGAAGGGATGGTAAAAGATTCACCATGCAAATGTAGTGGAAAAAAAAAAAAAACTGATGTAGCAATACTTACATCAGACACAATTGACTTTGAAACAAAGACTACAGTAAGAGACAAATAAGAACACTACATGATGATAAAGGGAACAATCCAACAAGAAGATGTACTGATTGTAAAGATCTATATACCTAACATGGGAACGCCTAAATAAATCCACTATTAACAGACCTAAAGGAAAAAAAAAAGACAGGAATACAACAATGATAGAGGGCTTTAACACCCCTCTTACATCAATGGATAGATCATTGAAGCAAAAAATCCATAAGGAAATAGTGGCTTTGAATGACACATTGGACCAGATGAGCCGAATGGATAAAATCAGAACATTCCATCCAAAAACTGTGGAATGCACTTTTTTTTTTCTAGTGTGCATGCAACGCTCTCCAGAATAGATCACATGTTAGGCCACAAAACAGTCTCAATAAATTCAAAAAGATTGAGATGATAGCATGCATATTTCTCAGCCATGATAGTAAGAAATCAATCACAAGGAAAAGTCTGGAAAGAACATACATACATGGAGGCTAAATAACATTCTGCTAAACATCGCATGGGTCAAACAAAAAATCAAAGAGGATGGACACATATAAAAGTAAAAGCAGTGGTACAAAATCTTTAGGAAGATTATAGCAATACAGGCTTACCTCAAGAAACAAGAAAAATCTCAAACAATCTAAACATAGACCTAAAGAAGCTAAAAAAAGAAGAAACAACATTTTAACCACAAAAGTCACAAAATCAGTTTTTAGAAATGCATTATATAGGAAAAGTTACTTTTTATCTTTGCTGTACTTTTCTAAAGATAAGTACATGACTTAACATTTCCAGTTTTCCAGTTGTCACACATCCTTAAAATAGCAAGCACAAAATTTGCACCGTTTATTTGAGAGAAGCAAATGTCCCTCAAGATACTCTAACAGATAAATTATAGCAAATTAAAGAAAAACAAAACTTTAATCTTATACAAAAAGAAAATATAAATATCTAATAAAGGACATGAGGAAAGTTGTCGCTATTTCTAGTCTGTCTTTCTAATGCTCAAAATAATGTTCCATTGTCTCAAAGTCTCAAATTCTATTAAAGAAAACTGTTGGAAGACGTGTTCTTGTTAAACACATGACAACATACCACACCTACACCCACAACAATTCCACTCCCCTCACATACAAATCTGCCTTAAAATATTATTTGTCAGGAATTTTTCCTTCAGTTACCATCTAAGACGGGCACTAAAGGGAGATACTGCAATAGGGAATCTATTAGCAAAATCTTCTGTTGAATTAAATTGCCACAAATTTAATAATATAAGTGTTAGATGATAGAAATGTAGGTGTTTGATGGAAATTTAGGTGACTGAAATAAAGATATTTGAAGATAGACATCTAAAGTATTTAAAAATTGAATACAAGGTGATGTAAAAACTATCATTCTTGGAAAAAATAGAATAAAATATATTTTAATTAGGAAATGTAGGATTTTCCTTAAAATTTAAAGGGTTCAAATGTAATGCATTTCAACAATGCATTGTGTTATATTATTGAATGCAAATGCAAAATGTAATGCATTTTCCCACTTGGGGGAACCCAATTTTTAGTGATAACCAAATTTGGATTTAGTTCCCATAACATTTTAATATTTGCATTTCTAATATAGTATATATGTAAAACCACTCAGCATATGTGTGACTATGAACAGAAACATATTAGGCCATTCTTAGTTTTTTATCATTAAGGTAAAAATTTTAATGATAAATCTTAGCCCTTTATCCTTGTTCGAAAAGTTGCTGAAGAAAGTAGCCAATAACAAAAACAAATATTAGTCCTATATACTTGCAACAAACTATTAGAAAATTAAATTTGAAGTGAGATATTACTTAAATTAGAATTTTAAAAAGCCACAAATGCCTAGCAATTCATTTAATAAAGCATGTGGAATTACTATCCACTAAACACTACAAAATATTACTGGGGGAAATTTTTTTTTTAAAGATTTTATTTATTTATTTGACAGAAAGAGACAGCGAGAGAGGGAACACAAGCAGGGGGAGTGTGAGAGGAAGAAACAGGCTTCCCGCTGAGCAGGGAGCCCAATGTGGGGCTCAATCCCAGGACCCTGGAATCAGGCCCCGAGCCAAAGGCAGACGCTTAACGGCTGAGCCACCCAGGCATCCTGACTGGGGGAAATTTTAAAAGACCTAAATATCTACAGGGATATTCCATGTATATACATTGGAAGAATTCAATATCATGTCATTTCTTCCCATATTGGTATATAGACTCGGTGAAATAGCCATAAAAAAATCACTTTCTTTTATAGAAAGACATGCTGATTCTTTTTTTTTTTTCTTTTTAAAGATTTTATTTATTTCTCTGAGAGAGAGAATGAGAGAGACAGAGCATGAGAGACGGAGGAGGGTCAAGGGAGAAGCAGACTCCCTGCTGACCACTGAGCAGGGAGCCTGATGTGGGGCTCAGTCCTGGGACTCCAAGATCATGACCAGGGTGAAAGGCAATCGCTTAACCAACTGAGCCACCCAGGTGCCCCAGACAAGCTGATTCTAAAATTCATTTGAAATTCAAAGCATCAAAGTGTGCAAACTTTCAGTTGTATGATGAAGTTCTGGGGATCTAATGTACAGCATGGTGACTATAGTTAGTTATGCTGTATTGTATACTTGAAATTTGCTAAAGAGTAGATCTTAATATTATTACCCTCACTCCCCAAAAAAGGTAACTAGTGAGGTGATAGATATATGTTCATCGGCTTGATTGTGATAATCATTTCATAATGTATATGTATAGCAAGTCATCACATTGTATGCCTTAAATACATACAGTTTTTGTTAGTTGGTTATATCTCTGGAAAAATAGTGACATGGAAAAACAGTGGGAGAAATGGAGTTTTTACAAATGGTACAGGATCAATTTTATATCTGTATTGAAAATAACATTATAAAATACAATAAATTATTATATAATACACATGAATTACTTATACAATAAAATTTATACAAAATTCTAAATATTAAAAAATGCACATAAATTAATTCCAGATAAACCCTAGGCTAAAAAATGAAATTTCTAGAAGATTAAAAAAAAATATTCTAATCATTTTTGATGTTTAGGTTGGTGATGGTTTATTAAACAGGCCACAAATGTATTGCTGCTAAAAGAAAAGATTGATAAATAGGATATGATAAAAATTAAAAAAATTATGTTCATTAAAAACACAATTATGAAGAAAAAACAACCAGAATGGGAGAATGTATTAGAGAGGAGAGGCAAAACTAGGATACAGAAAAAAAAAAGTACTTCTAAAAATGATAAGAAAAAGGCAGATAATTTCCAATTAAAAAAAAAGTGGATAAGAGATTTGAACAGGATAGTTACAAAAGGAGATATTCAAAGAGCTAATAAATATATAAAAAGGTATTCAACAGCATTAGTCATCAGGGAAATGCAATTTAAAATGCAGTGAGAGGGGTGCCTGGGTGACTCAGTTGGTTCAGCAGCCAACTGTTGATTTCAGTTCAGGTCATGATCTCAGAGTGGTGGGATCAAGCTCTGCATGGGGCTCCATACTCAAAGCGGAGGCTGTTTGTCCCTCTCCCTCTGGTCCTCCCCCTGCTTGTGTTCTCTGTCTTTCTCTCTCGAATGAGTAAATAAATAAAATCTTAAAATAAATAAGCACAATGAGATAGTACCATACAACCACTACAATGAATAAAACTAAAAAGATGGGAGACACTGCTGACAAGGGTATTGAGTAACTGGAAAAAAGAATGTTCATAATAACATTATAATAGCTGCTACCTAGGATAACTTCAAATGTCTATCAACAGTGGAATCAATAAATAAGCTAGCTTCATACATTGGAATGCCACAAAAAATGAAAAATACAATAAGATAATGAAATACTGGTACACACAACACAGATAAATCTTGCAAACAAAAATTTAAACATGCAAGAATACATAATAATTTTATTTATATAAAATATAAAGCTAGAAAAAAATCTTTGTGGATAAAAATCAAAATAGTGATTATTTTAGGGGGAGACAATGATTGGGAGGGGCATGAGGAAGGCTTCTGGGTGCTAGTAATGATCTATAAGTTCACCTAGGTGTTTGCACTTGGCATAAGCTCACCCATTTAACACTTGTGATTTCAATACTTTGATATATGCATGTTATATACTTCAATAAAAATGTTTTCTTACAAAATAAAATAGAAATATGCAGAGAGAAACTGCACACCCGCAGGGGAAAAATAAAACATCCATCCTTAAAACAGAGGCAAACTTCAAATGCAGCCCCACTCATTAAGTCCAAGACAAGGAAATACGAACATGATGATAACTAAGTGAAAATGATTTATTTTTATCTCGATATACATCATCAGAGCTCTTTATATCTTTATGCGTTGTGCTTAAGGAAAAATGCAGGAGTAAGAAAGAACAGATTGTAAATTCAAGAACTGCTTGAGTTTAGACTTTTCAAAAGTATGTAATTGTTGATTTTCTTAAGTAAAGACTTCTTCCTTGATTACAACTGATTAGTAAAAGAAAATATCTTTCAGTCATATTCCTTTATATGGAATCAAAAACTTATTAAGATAAGTTAAGTATATGTCTATATTTGAATGCATTTTTATGTATTTAAATATGTATTTTATATAGCAGAGCATATATTTAAATACAGAGTTACACAAAAACATATATATTCAATCTTAAATGAATGGAAAATAATGGTAGGTATAATCCAAGAATCATTTTCACTTCTATTTGAATTTAGAATGCCTTGCATGATTTAAGGCATATTTATCTTCTTGATTAAAGTTTGTTTAGCCCAATATTAAAATTAGTCTGCACTACTTGAAGACACAACACCTGATCTTGAAGAATTATATCTACAATATATTGGTTAACAGAAAGAAGCTTTCTGGGGGTTAAATATTTTATACCAATTTTCACCCAAAAAGTCATCATTAAAATCAATCATGAAAATAAGGACCTGAGTGAAAGTAAAATGAAATTAAAAAGATGGTCTAAAGTAAAAATTAGAATATCTCAATTAGTTTTATTTTTCTTAGTTCTATTCCTGTATGTGTGTGTTTACAGGTACATGTGTGCATGTGTGTTTCAGGAAAGAGCCTTTGCCATAATAAAAAGATCACAGTCTTCAGATTCTGACAAGTGTTCAAATACTGAGTCTGTTAATTATAAGATGCCTTAGCAAGTTACTTGGCCTTTTGTAGTTCTTATAATAACATATACCTTGGAATATGATTATGGGATATAAGTTAATTATTTTTTGTGGGGCAAACTCAGTAAGTAAGCAGGAGTCAGATCATGAGTTAGAGAGGTTTGTGCACAGGTAATGAATTCAGTTTGTGATATAGTGAGTGTCATGGGATCATCCAGTTGTATCATGATCAATAGCAAGTTGAATGTAGAGATCTGGGCTGGAGATATAAGTTACAGAGGCATCATACATAAGTGGCAAAGAAGCTGTGGACATGAACCAAGCCCCTTGGATGAGGGTATAGGAAGAGAAGAGGGAATCTAGAATCCCTAGAATCTAGAAACCTAAGAACAACATTTAAGGGAGGTCAAGAAGATATTTCATTTATGAATTATAATCTTATGGTATGGGTATACCATCCATTGCGTTTGATTCCGTATACAAAGAAACAAATTTGAGCAAGTAGAGAAAAAAGAATTATGGATTTTATTTATTTATTTGGCAGGGAGAGAGAGAGAGTATGTGAGCACAAGCAGGCAGAGCAGCAGGCAGAGGGAGAGGGAGAAGCAGGCTCCCCGCTGAGCAGAGAGCCTGACGTGGGGCTCCACCCCAGGACCCTGGGATCATGACCTGAGCCGAAGGCAGACACTTAACCAACTGAGCCACCCAAGCACCCTGAGAAAAACTTTTAATATGAACAACAGGTCACAAAAGTCTCTGGGTACCTAAGGGCAAGAGTACAACTGTACCTTGTAAAGGACTGGAACCAGGAATAAGAAGCCTCAGGGATCCTGAGATTAGGCTCTCTCTCTCTCTTGCCTCTGCTTCTACCTGCATTTCTTCTTTATTCTTCTACAGATAGACTTTACTTTTTTCCTCTGAACATATGTTGGAAAGAGTTTATACCACAGATTTTGGGTTTTATGTCTTATCCATCCAAGAAGTCAACTCAACATGAAAGTACAATTTAAGTCCCTATTCTGAGTTTTGGAAACAGGTATTATTTCAGAAATAAATCTTATGCATTTTTGCTGACTGCCCCAGCCAGAACCCTTTAGTCACTTGTATGGGGAGTGCTGAGTTCCTCCCTCTCCCTCTCCCCCACTCCCCCATCCCTGGCTGCCCCCTGCAGGCAGGCTGACTAACCCTGTACCAAGAATACTGACTCCACTGACCGCTTTCAGACACCACACTGGAAGGCGTGGAATCAGGCATATTACATGGTTGCCAAAGTAGCTAAGTGGTAAGACCCCAGAAATATAAGGGACTTTGATTTCCAAGAAGCAAAGTTTAACTGAATCCTATTTCTTCCCTCCTCCCATGGATTATTCATAGTTTTTTTCTACATCCTGTCCACAGAAATCCTGTATGCCAGGAGTACAACCTGCTGGTCTTTCTTAGAAGCCAATACAGTAATGCCTCATATTCTGCCTGCCCCTCAACTACTGTTTTCTCATCTTAGCTGCCCTGGGTATGTACCTCCCAAATAAAGCATTAGCACATTAGTTCTAGCATGAGGCTCCATTTTCTAGGGAACTCAGGCTATGAGAGACAGCTTATTGTTTAGATGGGCTCCGTACACCCTCTGACTCTACCTGCAGGGGCAGGAAGTATGCCCAGCACGTCTCCTAGGACCCATCTATGTGATTCTGTGGCTTCGTGAGCATAGGGGAGCTTATTTCCAGAAGAGAATAAAACAAAACAAAACACTACCATCAAATCAGACACCCCAAAAAATGTCTGACAAGAATTAAAAGTGTAGTGATCAAAAATTATTCTAGTTATTTCTCCTTCTCTGTGGGTCTGATAATTGCAAATGTTTTCATTTTACGTTTTTCCCTCTTTAAACAGTTGAACAAATCTGATCATTTGAGGTATCACTACAATCTGATATAATTCTGAGAAAATAATATTATTGGGAAATTTCTTATAACGTGTAGTTTTTACAGATTGAGGTAGTGACATGATATACACAGATACATAGATATACGTATATCTATGATATACGTATATCTATGATCATATATCATATATCATATAGTTACATATATGATCATAGATATACGTAACTGTATAGATACAGATCTTTCTCTACAAAATTAAGTATGTAATTAGGGGACGCCTGGCTGGCTCAGTTGGTAGAGCAGGCAACTCTTGATCTCAGGGTCATAAATTCAAGCTCCACATTGGGTGTAGAGATTACTTAAAAATTAAATCTTAAAAAAAGTATGTAATTAGTTTGAATGTACCTTCAATGTACATATAATTACTTTCAAACGTAACTATATGCCCTTATCAAAATAATTTCCTTATAAGGCATATCTTTTGGATTTCCAGAAACCATACATTCACTTATTCAATTCAAGTTGCCAGGGAAAAGTAGGGAGAATACTGGCACAGTTGCCTTCTCTACCATAGTGGAAGACAGCAGCAACCGGTGAGAAGAGTGGTTAGAGCTTGAGGACCCATCTTTGTGCAACCCGTGGGGTCTGTGTTTAGATCTTTCAGGGCACCTCAAATCTCTGCCCTTTCATTGCTTCTTTTCAGCCTAATACACATACATAGTTAAAAGCAAAGATAATCTCAGCAAAATAGAAAGTAATATAGAATAACAGAAAATACTTCAAAATTAGCTCTTCTAACTACTGAGAAAAAAATGTCACTCACTTTTCTTCATTTCCCACCTCACCATCAGAAGGCACTATTTAGCTTTCTTTTTCTTTAATGCACTCAGCAAATTGTATTAAGTGTATGATATGTAGAGCACCCTAGAAAGGCTATAAATACTAACCAAATTATATATCACTGCCCTTGGCAATAATAATCTCACAATCTGGTAGGGAAATCACTTTGTTTAAATAATTTGTTATGTTCTGAATTCATGATATTTAAAATGCTAAACTTTACTACAGTTTCCATGTTCCCTTACTGATAGAAATTCTTAAATGAACCAAGTTAGAAAGTTAGAATTCCGGGGGACGGAGTAATGCAAAAACTTAATCATTGTGTTTAAATTCTCAGTAAATTTCAAGCAATACCTAGAATCTGGCAATCCTTGTTGAAATGGCAATTCTTAGGGAAAGTTAAGAAAACAGCTAAGACTTTTATATTAACTAGATGAAAGACAATGTAGGGGCTCTTATAAGTCATAGTCTTTGTCACTTATTTTTATTAGTTACATTCTTTTAGCAGTCAGACTTCAGACTCAGAAAATCTAGGATCTGGAGATCAGAGCGAAGATACTGCCTTTTTTTCCAACCCAAACCCGGGCCCTACACCTTTTGTGCTTACTTTAGATGAGAAAAGAGAATTTAGAAAAGCAAATTAATTCTGACTAGTTTACATGGCTATTTAGGTCTCTAAATTACACAAAATAGTGTATGTAGTTGGAGGAATATGGGCTTTGCAATCAGTCAAATTGGATTTGAATCTATTTTTGACACTCCTTGCTGTGTAAATGTGGGCAATTTACTTAACTTCTTGGTGTTTCTGTTTCTTCATTCTTAAAAAGGTGATAATATTTATGATAATAATTTTTGTAATAAATAAAGTGCCTCACTTAATATATGATACTCGTGAGGCATCTGGCATGTGGTAAACCAAAGTGAGGGAGACCGAGGAGTACCGGCAGCAGAATGATCTAAAGACTTGAAGCCTTAAAAACACCAACAAGACTCCAGTAGGAGATCCTGGTCCCAGAAATGTCTCAAATAAGTCCCATAGGACAAACAAGACTTTTAAAAGAATACTAACCACAGGAAAGATATAATTTTTTATGAATGACTTAGGGTAACGGTGTTATACTGGTCTTCTTTGTTAATAAAATTCTTCAAGACACAAGTTATTTAGGTCAAAGTACCCCAACCCTCACCTAATAGCTGCTTCCCTAATCGTAGGCAAGTTTCTGTAAGCAGAATCACCTGGTGCTCAAACCAGACTCACCAGGAAGGTTTGGGGGGCGGAAAATAAGCCGGGTGACTAGGCACACCTACGGAGCTCTGTTACAGTGGGTCTAAAATCCATCTCCAACCCTTTCCCAGGTGACGTTGGGCCTGGGACCACACTTTGAGAACTACCATATAAGGAAAGGTTTCTTAGATGCTTTCAAATATAATGTAAAATATAAAGTAATATAAAACAAATGGAAACAGTTATTTACGTAAAAAAATTACATAAAAAAAAAGGACATGTATATATTTAGGGTAACCAACTGTCTCCGTTCTCCATCCCCTCACTGAAAACCACAATTCAACTGAGACAACTTCGGAAGTGAGATCCTTCCAGAAGTAGGATCACACCAAGACTCTAAGCTGCATACTGCATTAACTCCTTCAATTAACTTTCATGTAACAGCAAACCACTTGTTGTCGGGTAAATTGTGTCCCCCAAAAAGATACGTTCGTGTCCTCACCCCCAGTACTTGTGAATGGTACTGGATTGTAAATAGAGCCTTTGCAGATGTGAGCATTTAGGATAAGGTCATACTGGAGTAGGGTGGGGGTGTCCTTACAAGAAGACGGAATCACAGATGGCAATGCCATGTGAACACGGAGGCAGAGGTTGGAACACTGCATCTGCAAGCCAAGAAACGTCAAGGAGGTCCAGCCATCACCGAGAGGCATGGATAGAATGTATTCTTCCTCAGAGCCCTGAAAAGGAGCCAGCACTGCTGACACTTTGGCTTCAGACTTCTAGCCTCCAGAACTGTGAGAGAATACATTTCTTTTTTTTTTTAAGCCACCCTGTGTGGTACTCTGTTATGGCAGCTCTGGGAAACTAACACAGCCTCTTTACACCAGGACCTACAGGATTTTCAGCCTACTTCTTAAATTTGCTTCAAATCCCAATATTTTTTCATTATGTTTTCTCTCCCACTCATTGGTTTCTTCATCCTTAGGAGGGCAGCATCAAAGAAAGGATGGGAGAAGAGGGACAGGCAGGTGTGATCATCTCACCCTGAAATCACTAGAACTCAAGAAAGTGGTGCCACTATGGAAATACTCTTCTGACCATTTCCCTTGGCTCTGTCCCAGGTTTCTCGAGGTCAGGGCCCTCTTTTAATTATTCTGCACCCTTAGTTTCAGCATCCTGGCTCGATTACTCATTTCTGGCTCCGATTTTTGGCTTTTCTCCTGGCTTCTCTTGCCCCTTGCTCTGGGCTTTGATGCCCTTTGTTGTGTTCGGCAGCTGGACCTGGTAAAACTTTCCACTTGCCCTTCCATTTCGGTTCTTGCCACTTGGATTTATCCAGTTGCTCCCCATCAATTCTTGAGTCGACTCTTAACAATGAAACAATTTCCTCACCTAAGAAGTGCACTCACCCTTGTGCTTTCCTAAGTATTCCTCTTCATTACAAGATCTTTCACATCCTTCTCCACTACTTTTCTTCCCTTCTCCACGTCTCCTGACTTCCAAGGCCCTGCTAGGTTGACTCTTCCTATTCCTTCAGCTCTTTCTATTTTCAGACTGTGGTTCCACCACCTCCGCTCAGTCATCTCCCTGCATTTGCCCTTTCCTCTTTCTTGTCATGTCTTCTGTCTGCAGGACATCATCCCATAGTCATCACTGTCTTTAAGAGTTGTTCCACTTTGTTGTTGCTTTTGCTGTTGCCTGACACAGCGGGTCTCAACTCAGCCTTGTTTGTAATAACTATGTTTCCTGTAAACACCCCACTTAAATGTTTTCCTCACGAACTACACGAGGCTGGTGGTTTTACCTGCAGAGGTTTGTTTTATTAATGCAGGAAAGTTTATATATTTTGTCAAGGGAAAGGTATTTCTACAGACAACTTTGGTTCATTTGATGCCGCCTGTTCCACCCAGTCTCTGTTCTTAATCACTGTGATGGGCATATTGTGACAAAAGCTCATTTTCATCAAAAGAAATTCCCAGAGGGTTTGCTGCTTTGATGAAATGGAATAATTAAATACAGTCTAAAGGAAGGTGGTTGTAAATATATATGTAATAAAAATTTAGTCAGTTTTCATGCTACAGGGAACATTTTTTCAAACCCTCACTTCTAAGTGGCACTCAGACAGAACTCCATGTGAAAGCTTTTTTTCCTTCTAGAATAAAAAGCTTGTTTCTTCAGCAATTCAATCTAGAACAAAGAAATCAAAAATACTATGAACTAAAAAAAAAAAATCCACAGCAGAAATTATGTAGAGGCAAGGCAAACTAACATTAATAAATGAAGCTAATTAGACTTGATTTGCATATTTAACTCATCTTAATTACACATGGATTCAGCAAACATTTTAAAAGCTGCAATCAATCTTTCACAGACATGGTTAGTTATTTATATAAAATAACAAAAACCAGGATCCTTGTTAATGATTATTCTGTTTCCAATCTATATGCCAGTGAGATTGTTTCAGTAATAATAATGGAGTATGTTTTTCTTTAACCATTTGTAAACCTGTAAGGTTAAATTTCTTTGGTTTCACAAAGTTATTTAAAAAAAGATTTGCAGAAAATGTGAATGTTATATAAATTATATTAAATATTTGACCCTGTTCAATTAAGAAATGGACCTTTATAAAATTCTTGGACATTAATTTTTAAACTTGATAACTAAGGTGGTAACTGTAATAGAAACAGCTACATCTAGCTGGTAATGAGTAGGAGGATATTTTTCTCACAGCTGGTATAAACTTTAATTCTGCTCACCTTTGGACACAGTTTGCTTTGTCTTCTTTGATAGTAATATTCCTTGGTCATAAAATTTGAAATAAAAATGCATACAATACAATTGCACAATATAATTCTCTTTAACTTCAGTAAGTTTTATTTAGGTAGTTTTTCTTAAACATTTTTAGGTATTTTAGTAATTATTTTCTAGAAATATACAGGAATAGTGCTATGAGGAGATAGTACCTCTGTGTTGTGACATGAGGGCCTAGCAGGGCTGATGAGGTGGCTGAGTAAAGAGGGTGCTGTGGGCAGGAAGAAACGTACATAAAATTTTATTCTGTGCAACTGTCAAATTGGTGTGAAATTCAGTGATTAAGGCTCCACTTCCTACAGTTCTTCTCCATGAGGATTCTTTCATAAAATCAAAAATCGAGAGGTTAACCCTTTCATCTGAATTGCCTTGAAAAGTTGGAGGTCATGTGGTGAAGGAAAGAAAACTTGGTGAAGGGCAAACTTACCAAACTTGCTTAGTAACTTGTCTGGAAATGGCCCGTGTGTGTGTGTGTGTGTGTGTGTGTGTGTGTGTGAGTGTGAATGTGTGGGTTTACTATTTCAAAAATAATTATTGTATACCTCTTATAAGCTAACACATCTCTGCATTTAACATTATGAAGTGATGAAGATAATAGATGTCATCTCTGCTATCACAGAACTTGTAATCTGCATATTGTTCCTATGTAATAATTATCATTTACTGAGCACTTGGCTATGTCCCAGGCAGCAATCTAAGCATTTTACATGAATTAACTTCAATCATGTAGATACTCATATTATTTCTATTTTACAGATGAAAAACTGAGGCTCACAGTCTTCAAAGGACATATTGAGTGAAAAAGCCCAAATTCACATCTGAGCAGTGTCACTGCAGACTCTGTGCTCTTAACCATTATATTATACACATGCATAATATTCATCTGCTTAGATATATGCCCAAATGTGACATAAAATTCAACTTTTCATTTTGAAATTGCATATTAGCTCAAAGTGCATTGATGTAATATATGTAAATTCTATATATAATATAATAAATACTATAAAATAATCTCACAGTTTGACTCTTGCAACCAGCTAATGCCCCGATAGCTTTTGCATTCCTAAGATATTTTATGAATATTAGAATAAAGATATCTCTGGCCCTTTGGTTTGGGTTGAATTGTGTCCTTTCAAATTTATATGTTGAAGTCCTAACTCTAGTAGTTCAAAATGTGACTGTAATGGGAAGTGGGGTCTTTAAAGAGGTCATTAAGGTTAACTGAGGCCATTGAGATGGGTCCTATTCCAATCTGACTGATGGTCTTATAAGAAGAACAGATTAGAGCACAGATACACACAGAGGTGAAACCATGTGAAGATACAGGGAGGAGATGGCCTTCTACAAGTCAGGGCAAGGCCTCAGAAAGAAGCTAACTGCTGATACCTTGGTCTTGTATTCTAGCTTCCACAACAGTGGGAAAATACATTTTTGTTGTTTAAGCCCCCAGTCTGTGGTACTTCGTTATGGTGGCCCTAGCCAACTAAAACACGCTTAGTCCTCTCTGGTGTCAAAGGATGAGACCACTGGTCAATATCTGAAACCAAAAAAACCCTGAATTTATCATATACTTCAGTGAAGAAGAGTTATACTAATTGAGCAGATCCAATTGCTGATTTTATATCCAGTTTTTGTGGAGAGTTTATTTTTGGAAAGTGAATTACTGAGGTAGGAATGGGTTAGGTCAGTCTTACAAGAGTGGTTTATGTGGTTTATTAAGACTTACTTTTTGTCTGTTATCGAGGTAGAAGAAGGTTACTATGAGCTTTAGGAACACGGACACTGTAGTGAATCTTTGGCCAGTCGGCTGAATTTCAAATTATGAGTCTGATGCTATTTGGCTTTTCGAGAAGTGTTCACAGAAGTTAGTTGTCATTGATTAATTAGATAGTTTTAAAACCAGTTCTGGTTGTTTACTTACAAGCAGGGCTATGGAACTGTTACTAATTGATTGGACGAGTTTAAAACTAGTTCTGGTGTTTGTTACCATGACGATGAGTCTTTTCCTAGAAAAGTGTTTTGTTTTGTTTTGTTTTTAATTCTCAGTGGCCAACAAAATATAAGTAGAACAAGAAATAGAAGACTACAAATTGATCTACAATTGGTAATATCTCTTATTTGTGTAGGCATTATGCTAATCCTTTACACAAATCTCTCCAACTATAAATGGGAATTTAATTTATTACTAGTTTCATACAGTACAGATTAAAGAAGTTACTGTATGTAAAGTACTTGGTGTGGTGTTTATATAAATGAGAGATATGACGATCACTTTCCAATGAACTGAATTCTAAACCCTGCAGTTTTATTCTAGTATCACATTTTTTATCACTAGAGTATACAACCTTTCTTTAAAAAATGCTCAACAGTGTGATTTTGTTTACGTAAGAATTGAGGTAGATAACATGACACAGTAAAGGAAAGTGAATGTATGTGCACAAACTATCCCAGGGAATATGCAAAAGACACTATTACAGTGGTTGCATCTGGGATGGCCTGAGATAGGAGACTAACTTTTCATTAGATAGTCTCCTGTACTATTTAAGTTTTCAACCATATTCCTATATCTGTTTTCTCCAATACAATAATGTTGATTAAAAAAATTGTTGGGCTGTTTTTACTAAGAAGGGCATGAGGGAACTTTCTGAAGTAATGGGAATGATCTATACCTTAATCTAAATGGCCGTTACACAGATACATACACAGATAAAAATTCTATCTATGTGTGATAAAAATTCATTGAGCTAAGCCCCTAAGATCTGTGCATTTTCCTGTGTATAAGTTAAATGTTGTAGGCCACTAAAGACACTTTAACACATCAAAAAGACATTTTAAAAGATAGCTTTGTTAAAAACAAAGGCAAAAACTGTGAGTTGGGGGGGCTTACTTTATATTTTCAAGTCTGCTTTTTCCCCCCCCAGAATAGTGAATACATTGATCAAATAAATAAGTCTTTACAAGGAGAAAACAAGTTAGTGAATATTAGTTTTTTAATGATTTTAGTGACGGCATTTTTGGCTGCTTAGTTTATGACTATTTGTGATTTTATGTCTTATGATTATTATATGATTTTATAGAACTAATTTTTAAGAGTTTGTAAGCTGCTCTTTTGTCTTATTAGGCTTCTAACAAGCATTATTTTAGTATTTTTTTCAGCTTTTCGCATGGCACTATTAATAGTAGAAAAGTTTTTAATAAGATTAATCTTCCTGCATAGGGTTTATGTCAGTCAAATAAGGCTAGGCTGTGTTACAGTAACATATGACTTCCAAAACACAGCAATATTATATCTTGCTCTAGGTCTGCCCCCTTCGTAAGTTGGAAGGGGAGGTTCTGCTCACTGACTCACTAGGATCCAGGATGACCTAGCAGGCACCTTAAATGCTCTGGGGCTAGAGAGGTGGAGTTGGAGAGAACAGGAGAGGGGTATTACTTGTCATTTCCACTCACAAATTTCCACTCACAGCTCTTGGACCAGAAATCATTATGTGGCCCCACACAACTACAAGGGGGCCAGAAGGTGCACTTCTACAGAAAGGGAAAACATTGGGAAAATTTGGCAAATGGCATTGAAAAGCTGCCTCTACCTTTCTCCCTTCAAATTCTTGCACATTGAGGGTTAGATGATTTTGTAATTATAACAAAGAGGAGTTACTGTCTTGCCTTTGGCACTCTTTATCTCTGCCAAGATAGATTAGTGTTTCTGTTTTCTCATCTCTAGAATAGGTTACAATAGTACCCATGTCACTGAATTGTTGTGAGGATTAAATATAATAATAAAGCACTTAGCACAAGTCTTTAGTTACATAATAAACACTGAATAAATGTAAAGCTGCCTCCTGCTGCTGCAGTCAACTAACTCCATGTACTTCTTTAGAGACAATGACTGAGTCAATGGATAAATATGCTACTGGGTTAGAACCATGTTGTGGGAAAGGAGTTGAGAGAAATAAGACTGCACATTACATGGCATGACTAATCAAAATGAAAATAAATATTGGGAAGAGGACTAAGCTATTTATCCAAAAATGAGATATCTGGTGAGGGTTGATTTTTTTCCAATTTTCAGTTGTGATAACTCTGTAGCTGTTTACTTTTTTACTTAACAACTGTTTATCAAATCCTACCACAGCTGTCTTGGGCCTGGGGGATAGTAAGACTGGTGGGCAAGACAAATACGTTTCAAACAAGTTTCTCTTGTGGAACTACGTTCTAGTGGAAAGAAACTAACAATAAACAAGGAAACAAATTCCTAAGTGATTTTAGTTCATGATGAATGATCTGAAAAAAATAAAACAGGGTGGCCTATTCACTGGGTACCAACACCTGCGGGAAGCCCAGTTAAGCCCCAGAATTCAGGGGCTTGACACAGAAGAAGCTTAGTTCTCACTGACGGAATGTCCAGTTGAAAAGTCCTGATTGGTGACTTTTCTCCTTGTGGTAGTTGAGAAACTTAGTCTGGTTCCATCTGTCTTTTTCCATCTTCCAGAACACTTCTGCGTACAGTCTGCAAGCAGACAAAAATAAAAGCTTAGAGCATTGTGGGGGATATTTTAAGGAGCAGGTCTACATGTGACTTATTTCATGACTGCTCACAGCACACTGGACAGAACTCAGTCACACCTGACCTCAAGCCTGGCCGAGTGCCCAAGAGAAAAAGGAAAGGGATTTTATGAAAGTTTCTGCTATTGTAGGAGAGGATAGAGGACAGGAGGCAGGAATATTAGATATCAGACATCACTGAAAAGGTTGTGTTTGAGATGAAAGCGAATGGGAATAGGGACAAGGACATGAAAATATCCAAGGTAGAGAAAACACGATGTTTAAAGGCGGGAGCATCCTAGGCCTTTTAGAAGAAGAGAAAGGCTACTGTGACAGTGTTGTTTTTGTGTCTGTATTTACTTATTTATCCGATAGGAAACAGGAGGTTTCTGGATCAGTGATCAGACCATTTATTTACTCACTGAGCAGCTTATGTTGATTTGTCATTTCCGCATTCCCCATGGAGAGAAGCTGCGAGAGCCAGGTGTACCCCACAGGTGAGGTCATGTATCATGGAAAGGAACCCCCAAATTATGAAAGTCAGAGGCTTTGTGCCCTTCCAAGGAGGCAAGGTGATGGGTAGAGGGGAGAGGGAGAAACCTTTGTTGGAAATGTGAACAGATTCTCTCTTGGAAGAGAAGAGATAAGCCTCTAGGCTTGCAACCCCTGAGATATAAATGAATACCTCAGAGGGAGATGCGCCTAAATCTCTCCAGAGTTCTCCGTCTTTAGGGTTGGATTGCTATCAGTCATCCTTTAATACAGGTTAGTTCTGTTTGCTCAGAAAGCCCTGACCATGCAGAAACATGAAAATATTCACGAAGCACAGTGCATGAGAAGGAGGAACGGTAAAGGATGAGGTCAGATAGGCAGACAGGAGCCAAACAGTATGGAGCCTTTGGAATAAAGGAAAGAGTTTGGAATTTATTCTGAGTATGATGGTAATTGTTCAGGTGGCTGTTACCAGGAGCATGGCATGATCTGATCCAGGTTTTATTGATCGTGCTACCGGCCGTGAGAGGAGTAGATGGGGAGTGGGGTAAGGGTAGAAGCAAGAGACTGATTGGTCATTGCAGGATGCTCCTGCTGTCTTTGAGCTCAGCATGATGGCTGATTTCCTGCACAGAGTAGTAATGTTAAGAAGGAACTGAGGTGGGCAGAGTAGGGCTTTACGTTGAAGAAAAAGCTGATGTGCTGGATGAGGGATGTGTGCGGGTAGGGGCAGAAGAAATATTTTAATTCTCAGGTTTGCCTAAGGTTTTTTTGTTTGTTTGAGCAACTGGCAGTGCCACTTACTTAGATGGAAAGACTTGGCAAGAGTAAAGACAGGCAGTTGAGAAATAGTAAGTCAAAAAGTCTGCTTTTGCATGTTACGTCCGACATGCCGTATCACCAGCAGGAAACAGATAACACATGAAGTAAACTCAAGTGGAATGTTTACAGAGATGTGAACGGGCTTCAGGAAATGAACACAGCACCCAAGGGGTAGCAACAATGGGAAGCCTGAAGGGACAGGAGAAGGAGAACATTACTGGACACGGTGGAGCTGTAGCCATGGGAGAGGGCCCACATAACATGATTAGTGGAATTAGGTAGAAAACAGGACCACTGACAAAATCACAGCTGAACGGGGAGGGAGCTAAAGTGGTCATTGATCTGCCGTTTATATCTTTCTGCTCTTTCATTCCTACTGGTGCTTCCCTCTGGCTGAATCCAACCAGATGCCGGAGGGCCTGAGTGCCCACGGTGATGTGGTTGGTAGAAAGCAGGGCACAGACTAGGGGAGCGCCACATAGGGAGCGAATCTGATGGACAAGTAGAAAAGCAGCATCGATGCCTCTACTACTCTTTATTGGAGTCTTTAAGGAAAGACAGAGCTAAGGGCAGAGATGGTTTGGAAGTCATGAGCATATCAGTGGTTTATGTTGCAGGTTAAGAGCTAATATTTGTTAAGCTCTCACTTTGTGCTAAGCACTCCACCAACATTTCACATGCATTTTCCAATTTAATTCTCAAAACAAACCTATAGGTTAAATATCATCACCTCATTGGACATGAGTAATGGTATTTAATCTCTAGGTTTGTTTTGAGAATTAATTGAGGCAATGGAAGCACAGTGAAGTGAAGCAATTTGTTTAAGGTCACACAGCTATCAGGTAGCAGATCCAAGAATTAAGTCCCAGACGTTTCTACCCCAGGGCCAGGGACAGCAATCATCACTGCACAGAGCTTCTCCGAGAGAATCAAATACTGGAGCAATGACATGTTCGGTCACATGGGTTTTTTTTTTCTTATAAGCCTCTTCCCTCTTTTACATTTTTTTTCCCCCACTTCTTTGAAAGAAAACAATTCTGACAAGAATTCATCAAAGAAGATATTCCAAATTTTAACATACCAGTTTGGGTATTGCTTTTGATTAAGGCTGTTTGCAGACTAGAATATTAGTAACCCACATATTCCCTATACCACAAAAAGAGTAGATTCACTTTTATCTTGGGAACAAAGCTGGATAGAAAAGCTTTTTTTTTTTTAACTTTTCTTAATTCATGAAACATTTATCTTCAAGTCAGGTTTTGTTATAGCAGCACAAATGTGGTCTGTCAGCATTTCCATTATAACCCCATATTTCCAGGGCTTTTCAAGAGTGCCTTAGAGATTCCACTTTGAATTAAAACTTGGCATTCAGGATTTGAATCAGAAAACTCCATTTTCCTTAACAATTAATCAAAGAGTTTAGAGATTCTCACTTTAGAAGAGCACCAAATGTAAAACTTACAATGCAAAAAAAAATTTTGCTAATTTAAATATTTTTTTTAAATATTAGCACTCACTATGCAGGTATAATATTGTGCAACTATTTATGATATTAATTCTCAAAGAAAATTAACTATAAAAGTTCCTAAGATAATATATGAAAGCTAATTATAGCATCTTATACTTTGCCTTTTTGGCTTTGTAAGTAATTTAGTTCTACTTTGGAAATTTAGAGGATTTAAAGTTCTCAGCATAATGGATTTAAACGTGTAGCAGTATCAAGATAGTGAACCAGAATAACATGGGAAGGGGGGATCCTGAAAGAGTACCAAAGTATTTCAACATATTTTTGTGAAATTTAAATTCATATGGGGAAATTTTGCGTTCTGTGAAAAGAGATTAACAGCATGCATTACTTCTGTACATAAATATTTGAAATTTAACTTGCTGAACACAATGGTAATAGTGAGGACTAAATAGAGCTTAGTTATAAAGCCTTTCCAACTTTGCTTAGTTCCAAACTATTCCATGAATGTCCTATAAACAACAAGGAGACATGATGATAATACTCTATCTTTCCTATTTCATTTTGTAATCTTTTCTGTAATCTTTCCTCCAGCTGTAATGGTTTAGAACTAAGTAAATACCAGGTAGTGAAGGAGAGTAGATGAAGCCTTTTAGTAAGCCTACTCTCCTTCTGGTTTACTTCTCCCGTCCACATTGCCTTGCTTGCTATTGCAGAAACACAGAGGGTAAACTCTCATTTTTGAAACATTTGCTCTACCTTTTCTTTCTTCCTGGAATGCTTTTTCTTCAGATGTCTGCTTGGCTTGTTCAATCCTGTTCACACCTTACTTTTTGACTGTAGTCAAACTATATCATTCTCCTTGATAATTTGGTTTGCCCTTAGCCCCTCAATCTCAAAACTCATGATACCCATTACCCTGTCTGACTTTTCTTCTTTTCACAATACTTATGATCTTCTAACACACTTTTACCTTTTTCAAATATCTATTCCCACCCTCTCCCCTTATAAAGAAAGGTTGATGAAGACACCATTCTTTGTTTTATTCATTGACAGATCCTAAGCCCCTAGAATTGTACCTGACATAGATTAATTGCTCAAAAATATTTGTTGAATGACTACATTGTTGAATTAAATCTGAATTTTGCCCATAACAAGAATCTGCAAACAGTATTCAGATACAACTCTTTCTGGTTTTTCTACAAAATTTGTGTTATTTCCCTAAGATAATTAAGAATGCCCTTTGACCATTGATATCAAAATGAAAACTCCCCACGTTTAAATCCCCTGCATAATGTGTTATGGGCCCAATTTGCTTGAAATAATTTAAACTGAAGTTTGGGAATTTTTCTAGTTAATTTTAATTTTAGTTATTGTTTGGAAAGATGACCTGAATGGGTAGATGTGAAATATAGTTTTCATAAAATAAATGCTTATTTTGTGTTAAAAATACTACTGTACATGTTTTATAACATTTTCATATGCATAATGATATTAATGCCAAACTGTGAAAACTCAAGAATTAAAATATGATCTCGTAATCTAAAACAAACAGAAAAAGAGCCTCATGTCCCCAGCAGTGATGGAAATGATGTCCTGAAAACTCCACCCTCTGTAAGGGTGTCACTGCTTGGCCCCATGGCTTGAATACTATGCTAGTTGCAAGATGGAGTCACTTAGTAAAATTTCCCCAGCAGCTCAATTGTGTAAAAGTGAGGATGCCAGAGTTTCAGTGCACAGACAAGCACTGATGACACACTCATCAAGCACAAGCACAGCCTTGGCTGATTCTGAATGGTAGCTGATAGCAAAAGCTAGCATTTTCAATCATGAGAATGTATTAATTTTATTACTGGACTAAAGAAATACCTTTGGGGGGAGGTGTATAAGCAGTTTATTTGGTTGTTATCCCAGGAAGTAGAAGTGAAGAAGCAAGGAGTGAGCTAAAGAAGAGAGCAAAACCCAATAAATGATGCATTCCTGATCCAGCTACACTGTGGGCAACTGAGGCTAAACCCTGCTGAGAACTCTCTGATGAATAATTGTAGAACACAGAGCATTAGAAGAATTCCTTTAAACAGCACTGACTAATTGGACTTTCTGAAGGAAATATTTTATTATCCACATTGTCTGCTATAATAGCCACTTGGAATATGGCTAGTGTGACTGAGGAATTGAGTTTTTATTTAATTTTAATTACTTTAAGTGTAAATAGTTATATATATATGGCTGGCTAGTTACTACTTGATCACACAGCTCAGCTCTAAAGGGTCAAAGTTTCAGGCATTAATCAGTAATTCCCATTCCCCGCTTGCCAAGATATATGGGGGAAGGGGTATTAACTCAGCATACTTCCACCCTAGCCTGCACAAAGGCTAAGATATCTGCCAGGGTTGGGGAGAAATCCGTGAGGAAGAGAAGTTGGGAGGAACACTGCTTTGGTATAAGGAAACTTAATGCAATACTTTTAAACAAAATTACCTTTCGATTTCTTTCACATATTGAATGGAATTTATTTGATTTTATTTCTGCTTTGTCTTCCTAGGGTAACTGTGAGCAGTCACTTTATGGTCACATGCATTCTATCAATGATGCCACCTTCACTCCTAGGGTGAGTTCAGTTCTCCCAATAAATTCTTTTAATATTTCATATATACAAGTTAATTTTATTGAAACAAAGTCCCAGGGGAAAATGGTAAGTTAACAGGATGAGGAAAACAAATTTAGGAATTAATTATGACAATGGAAAAAAATATATAGTTTGGGTTGTAGAAATTTAAAAAATACACACAATATACAGTGGTAGGAACAATGAGGAATTCTATATTTAACTCCACTTAAACACATATTTAAAAGCTTCTTGTCTAATGTGAGCTTCAAGATAGTAAGTGGGGGGGGGGGCGCCTGAGTGGCTCAGTCATTAAGCGTCTGCCTTGGGCTCAAGGGCGTGATCCTGGCGTTCTGGGATCAGCCCCACAACGGGCTCTTCCGCTGGGAGCCTGCTTCTTCCTGTCCCACTCCCCCTGCTTGTGTTCCCTCTCTCACTGGCTGTCTCTCTCTGTCAAATAAATAAATAAAATCTTAAAAAAAAAAAAGATAGTAAGTGGGATATAAACTTGTAAATATTAATGTAGAATCATAAAAATAATGAAAATACTTGAAAGGAAACCCAAGAATAAAAAAGCCATCAAAGAAAAATAGACTTTCTTCAGGTTAAAACAGAGCAACCTTGATTTGACAGCTTTTCAATTACTCATTGAAAGTTTTCAAATATATCTTTCTTCAAATAAACTGATGACATAGCAGAAGTGTTTATCCACAGCTTGAGGTATTCAGATATCAGGATGATTTCACCAACTATGAAGATTATTAAACACGGCTTTGAGTCGCTAAGCTAATTGAGGTTGTCTTTAAAAGGGTACAGATATACTCATGGAAGGATGATTTAAGTTTGTTCTTTCTCAGATGAAAGCTATTTGACTGTTAGATGACCTCTCAAGTCCTTTCAAACTCTATGATTTAATTATAACTAACATTTAAATTGGTCTCTAAATTCCCAGTAGAGTGTGAATCTTAATTCCATACCCTTCTTCTTTCCCAATTAGCTAAAAAATTAATCTGATAGATTACCTACCTTTAACTTCAAAATGACAGCATTGTCAAAATTCTGATACTATCACGATGTCATTATTCTTTTAGACAAGAAAAATGTTCACTAAAAATTATTTCTTATAAAAGAATGTTATTTTCTCCAGCTAAAATTGTGCTGGTGGCATTGTGAATGACACCTGGAATGTTAGCGATAGGCTCAACTACAATTATATTTTAACAAATTCATCTTGTTAAGGAATTTCCATTTAATTGACTCTGTTGAGCCAATATATTATGGATTAGTTCTAGGTACCAAGTAAAAAATTATTTTTAGCAGCATATAGAGCCATTTAAGCACTGCGAACCCTTATGATATAGGATATTTATGCTAAAAATATATTAAATGGCTTATAGCTTCACATACCCTAAGAAAATTAAATGGAAGCTAGAATGAAATAAATTATTTTGTGAGTCAGGCATTTTATTTTGGTAAGCAATAACATAGCTAAGAAAGACATACCATTTAACATCCCAAATAATAAAATTAATAAATATAAAATTAACCTAATTAAATTTATTCATTTAGCAATCAAGGGACACATACATTAAGTACACATAATTAAAAGGCAAGATGATGAATATGAGGTCCAGGTGTCCAGTATCAAAGTGGCTAAACTGTTTTTGTTTATACACTTTGTCCATACCAAAGGACTATTACCACGCTATTCCAAATCAACATCCCTAGTCCTCATTAAATTCTTCCATTAACTTATCTCTTCTTTGCTGTAAATGTTTAATAACTATTAAAGAAATGATATTTTATGATGATGACTGACACTCATGGGTGAAATTTTTGGTCACATATGTCAATTGTTTTGAAAACTGTTTTATTTCACATACTTGCCAAGGAATGTCAAAAGATTAGGAGGCAGCAGTGACTGAAAGAGCACAAAGACTTTTATTGAAGGACGTGGCATTGTGACACAGTTCACATTCAAACAAACTATCAAACAAAGCTGTCATAATAAATGCATTATAGAGTGCATATATAGCAGGCAGAAATTTGAATTATTTAGAATTAGACTTGCTAATTGTTCGATGCCTTTAGGGATATTACTTCAAGTTGCATTACTAGTTAAAAACCCATTTAGTTATTTATATAAACACAATTTTAGATAAATTCTACAATTTTAGATTTATAAGCAGAAATCACAAATGTAGGGGCGCCTGGGTGGCTCAGTCGTTAAGCGTCTGCCTTCAGCTCAAGGCATGATCCCTGCGTTCTGGGATCGAGCCCCACATCAGGCTCCTCCGCTCGGAGCCTGCTTCTTCCTCTCCCACTCCCTCTGCTTGTGTTCCCTCTCTCGCTGGCTGTCTCTCTCTCTGTCAAATAAATAAATAAAAACTTAAAAAAAAATCACAAATGTTAAATTCAATGTTATCTAGCTAGCAACCAAGAATCACAGAAACAAATATACAACATATAATAGTTATGTATGGTCCTAAAAAGCTATGTACATTGAATTGTATTTCTATGTTATATTAATAGGGTTCTGATGTCTTTATTTCTGACTAATCTTCCTATTGGAAATAGATATGTATTTAAAACTTCTTTTTAAATAATCTGTTAATGAAACATTTTAAGAAATTATGAAAGCGTTTTACTAAGTCCATTTTGTAAAGCAAAAACAAAAATTTAAAAAAATTTTGACAGTAATTGCTGGACACAGAAAATTCAATGTAAGTTAAAAACAAAGCAAAACAAAACCAACAACTATGTAAAAACACACAGTAAGAAAATGAGCAAGGTATCCCTATCAGAATGTCCTCCCCCTTCAGTTTTCCAGGAAGTAGTCTGACCTGAGTGGAGATTCCATCAGGCCTTCCAGTAGCTCTTGTTGCACACCCCGAGAGGGATTTGAGAGATGGGAAGGGTAAAGAGATCAGATTAAGGAATAAACATAACTCTCTGGGAATGAAAGTCTAAGTAATAAGGGAAAACCTGTTGGCTTAGAATGTCTATCAATAACAGAAATAAATATAACACATTCTGTATGTCAAAATGGCCATAAAATCAAAATGAAAACATAAGAAAGCCAAGTACTAATAAAACATAAAGGTATGGGAAAAGGTTAAGTCCAGTCTGTATTTTCTGTCCCTAGGTATCTTATCCTGCACTTCTACCCTTAGGTATCAGAGGTTATGGATCCAGGAGTGCCCCAGGAAGTATGGTCTAAGTCAGCTTCAGTTTGAAGGTCATTAAGGAAAAAATTGACTCTCAATTAAGTGAGGGATCATGGATCAAATGAGATGTATTAAACTCAAAATTACACCAGCATTCCACTGAAATCCTATAGCAGATTCACTGCTGAGAACAGATTTTACTGCTGAGAACCTCCCGGCCACATTCCCTCATTCTTTGAAGCTTAGAGTTCCTAAATCACGGTCTTTCTCTACATATGTGGCCCATCCACCACTCTGACACTTCCTTGACTCCATTTTCTCCAACATCCTTTTTCTCCTCAGCTACGCATTCCTAAAGTCAGACTCTGAACACCTTGTCATTAACTGTAAATGCATCATGTCCAAAATCTCAATTCCAAGCATGTCATTTGTCTTTCGAGGTCTTAAGTAATTCCGGTACAACAATTTTTCTCCCTCACTGAGAGCTCTAATCAGTTAAAATCTTACTCACCATCTCATCATCCCTTCTACTTTCACTTAGCATTTTACCCCAGCTTAGGTTCTTCAGTTATCATTCTATCAATTCCATTGCAAAGGACTTTAGTTCAATTTGACCTCATTTCCTCTACATAGCATACCTAGCAAATCTACATTCTTTATAGAAAAGATTTTAAAATGCTGGAGATTTTTAAATACTATACCATCAAACTGGTTGTTTTCTGTCTTTTTGTTTTATTTGAATATAGTTGCCACAGAATGTTACATTAATTTCAGGTGAACAACTTAGTGATTTGAGAAGTTTATACATTATGCTATATTCATCACAAATATAGCTACCATCTGTCCCTTTACATTGCTATTAAAATGTCATTGACGGTATTCCTGATACTCTGCTTTTTCTTTCCATGGCTTACTCATTCCAGAACTGGAGGCTTGTGTCTCCCTCTCCCCTTCACTCATTTTGCTCAACCCCCCATCCTGTCCCCTCTGGCAACCATCAGTTTGTTCTCTGTGTTTATGGTTCTGCTTTTTGTTTGTTTACTCATTTTTTTAGATTCCATTTATGAGTGGAATTATATGGTATTTGGCTTTCCCAGTCTGACTTATTTCACTTAGTAAAATCCCCTCCAGGTCCATCCATGTTGTCTCAAATGACATGATCTCATCCTTTTTATGGCTGTGTAATATTCCACTGTGTATATATACCACATTTTCCTTATCCATTTGTCTATTGATGGACAGTTACGTTGCTTCCATGTCTTGGCTATTTTAAATAATGCCACAATAAAAATAGAGGTGAGTGTATATTTTAGAGTTAATGTTTTCATTTTCCTTGGGTAAATACACAATGGTGGAATTATTGGATCATTATAATATTTGGATTATTGGATCATTTATTGGATCATTATTATTAGATCATTATAATATTTGGAATTATTGGATCATTTTAATATTTCTAAACATTGCACATTACACATTGTTCCTTTTTCTCCACATCCATGCCGACACTTATTGTCTCTTGTCTTTTTGATTTTAGGCATTCTAATAGGTATTAGGTGGTATCTCATTGTGGTTTTGATTTGCATTTCCCTGATGATTAGTGATATTGAGCATCTTTTCATGTGTCTGTTGGCCATCTGTATGTCTTCTTTGGAGAAATGTCTATTCAAGTGTTCTGCCCATTTTTTAATCAGATTGTTTGGTTTTTGTTTTTGTTTTTGTTTTTTTTGGTGTTGCATCATATGCATTCTTTATATGTTTTGGATAACCCCTTATTGGATATATCATTTGCAAATATCTTCTCTGATACAGTAGGTTGTCTATTTTGTTTTGTTGATGGTTTCCTTTGCTGTGCAAAAGCTTTTTATTTTACTATAGTCCCAATAGTTTATTTTTGCTCTTGTTTCCCTTGCCTTGGGAGATGTATCTAGAAAAATGTTGCTATGGCTGATGTCAGAGGAATTCCTGCCTGTGCTGTCTTTGAGCATTTTTATTGTTTCAGTCTCTCTTTTATGTCTTTAATCCATTTCGAATTTATTTTTGTGTATGGTATGAGAAAGTAGTCTAGTTTCCTTCTTTTATGTGTAGTTGTCCAGTTTTCCCAGAACCATTTATTGAAAAGACTGTCTTGTCCCCATTGTATGTTCTTATCTCCTTTGTCATAGATTAATTGACCATATAAATATGGGTTTATTTCTGGGATGTCTATTGTCGTCTATTCATCTAAGTGTCTATTTTTGTGTCAGTACCATACTGTTTTGATTACTACAACTTTGTAGTATACCTTGAAATCTGGGATGTGATATCTCCAGCTTTGTTCTTTCTTAGAATTGCTTTGGCTATTCAGAGTCTTTGGTGGATCCATACAACTTTTAGTATTATTTATTCTAGTTCTGTGAAAAATGTTGTTGGTATTTTGATAGGGATTGCATTGAATCTGTAGATTGCTTTGGGTACTATGGGCATTTTAACAATATTCTTCCAATCCATGAGCATGAAATATTTTCCCTTTGTGTCATCTTCAATTTCTTTCATCAGCGTTTTATAGTTTTCAGAGTACAGGCCTTTTACCTCTTTATTAAGTTTATGCCTAGGTATTTTATTCTTTTCGGTGCAATTATAAATGGTGTTTTATTTTGTTTTGTTTTTAATTTCCCTTTCTGTGACTTTGTTGTTAGTGTATAGAAACACTACGGATTTCTGGGTATTAATTTCGTATCCTGACACTTCACTGAATTCGTTTATTACTTCTAGTAGTTTTTGGTAACATCTTTAGGATTTCTATGAATAGTAACATGTTATCTCCAAGTACTGACAGTTTAACTTCTTCTTTGCCAATACAGATGCCTCATTTCTTTTTTCTTGTCTGATTGCTGTGGCTAGGACTTCTAATACTATGTTGAATAAAAGGATGACAGTGGACATCCTTGTCTTGTTTCTGAGCTTAGAGGACAAACTCTCTGTTTTTCACCATTGGGGATGATGTTAGCTGTGGGTTTTTTTAATATATGGTATTTATTATATTGAGGTATATTCCCTCTAATCCCATTCTGCTGAGAATTTTTAATCATAAGTGAATGAATATTGAATCTTGCCAAATGCTTTTTCTGCATTTATTGAAATGATCATATGATTTTTATCCTTCATTTTGTTGATGTTGTGTATGACATTGATTGATTTGCCAATATTGAGTCATCCTTGCATCCCAGGAATATATCCCACATAATTATGATGAATGATCATTTTAATGTATTGCTGTACTCATTTTGCTAATATTTTGTTGAGGATTTTTGCATGTAAGTTCATCGGGTTTATTGGCCTATAGTTTTCTTTCTTTGAGACGTCTTTGTCTTGTTTTGGTGTCATGGTATGCTGGCCTCATAGAATGAATTTGGAAGCATTCCTTCCTGTTCTGTTTTTTTGGAATAGTTTGAGGATAATAGATATTAACTCTTCTTCTAATATCTGGTAGCATGCAGTTGTGAATTCATCTGGTCCTGGACTTATATTTTTGGGTAGTTTTTTGATTACCAATTCAATTTTGTTACTTGCAATGAGCCTGTTCAGATTTTCTATTTCTTCCCGGTTCCATTTTAGAAGATTATATGTTTCTAAGAATTTATCCATTTTTTCTAGGTTGTCAGGTTTGTTGGCAAATAATTTTCCATAGTATTCTCTTACAATCCCTTGTATTTCTGTGGTATCAGCTGTTACTTCTCCTCTCTTTTTTGATTTTACTTATTTGAGTGCTTTCTCTTTTTTTCTTGAGTCTGGTTAAGTTTTTATCAATTTTATTTATCTTTTCAAAACCAGCTTTTGGTGTACCTAATTTTTTTCTATCTATCTATCTATCTATCTATCTATCTATCTATCTATCTATGTACACATTATTTATTTCTGCTTTGATCTTTATTATTTCCATTCACCCTGGGCTTTGTTCTTCTTTTTCTAGTTTCTTCATGCATAGGTTTAGATTCTAGAGTTTTTTCTGGTTTCTTAAAGTAGGCCTGTATTGCTATATACTTCCCTCTTACAACTGCTTTCACTGTGTCCCAGAGATTTTGGACTGCTGTGTTTCCCCTTTTCATATGTCTCCATGTATTTTTTTATTCCTCCTTTATTGCTTTATTGACTCATTTGTTCTTTAGTATGACGCTGTTTAGTCTCCACATGTTTGTGTTTTTTCCAGTTATTTTGTTATGATGTATTTCTAGTTTCATACCATTGTGGTTGGGGAAGTTGCATGGTATGATTTCAGTCTTCTTAAATGTATTGAGGCTTGCTTTATGGCCCAATATGTGATTTATTCTGGAGAATGTTTCATGTGCACTTGAATGTATATTCTGTTGTTTTTGGACAGAATGTTCTATATATATCTGTTATGTCCATCTGCTCAAATGTGTCATTCAGAGACCCATTTTTTGTTGATTTTCTGTTTGGATGATCTATCCAGTAATTTAGGTGGAGTGTTCAGGTCCCCTACTATTATTCTATTATCATATATTTCTTTATGTCTGTCAATTTTTGCTTTATGTATTTATGTCCAATATTGGGCATATAAATATTTGCAATTATTATATGCTCTTGTTGGATTGATCCCTTTATCTTTATGTAATACCCTTCTTTGTCTCTTGTTACAGTCTTTTTTTTTTAGTCTATTTTGTCTGATATAAGTATTACTACCCCAGTTTTTTAGGTTTTTTTGTTTTTCCCACTTCCATTTGCATGGTGAATGTTTTTCCATCCCTTCACTTTCAGTCTGTATGCATCTTCAGGTCTGAGGTGAATCTCCTGTAGGCAGCATATAGATGAGCCTTGTTTTTATATCCATTCTGCCACTCTATTTTGATTGGAGCATTTAGGCCATTTACATTTAAAGTAATTAATGGGTATGTACTTATTGCCATTTAAAATGTGTTTTCTGATTCTTTTTGTAGTTCTTCTTTGTTTCTTTCTTCTTCTCTTGTTCTTTTTCTTTTTAATCAATGAATATCTATAGTGTTTTGTTTGGCTTTCTTTCTCCTTATTTTTTGGTGTTTGTGGTTACCATGAGGTTCATATTTAACATTCTAAGTAAATAGCACTTCATATTAATTTGAAAATCATGTAAGTTCAAATACATTCTAAAAGAAACTCCCTTCCCCATTTTATGTATATGTTGTCATATTTTACATCTTTTTATTCATATTTTTCTTATCTCTAATTATGGTCATTTATTTTCCATTTAAAGAAATTCCTTTAACATTTCTTGTAAGGCTGTTTTAGTGGTGATAAACTCCTTTATCTTTTGCTTGTCTGGGAAATTCTTTATCTTTCCTTCAAATCTAAATGATAACATCACTGGGTGAAGTATTCTTGTTTGTAGGTTTTTTCCCTTCAGCACTTTGAATACATCATGGCACTCACTTCTGGCTTGCAAAGTTTCTGCTGAAAAATCAACTGATAGCCTTATAAGATTTTCCTTTGTAGCTAACTTTTTGTTCCTCTCTTGATGCTTTTGGGAGTCTCTATCTTTAACCTTTGACATTTAAATTATTATGTGCTATGGTGTTGATCTACTGGAGTTCATCTTGTTTGGAACTCTCTGTACTTCTTGGACTTGGATGTCTATTTCCCTCCTTAAATTAAGTTTTCAGTTATTATTTCTTCAGGTAAGTTTTCCACACTTTTCTCTCTCTCTTTTTCTTCTGGGACCCCCTAAAATGTTTATATTTGTTTGCTTGATGTTGTTCAAGAGATAACTTACCCTCATTTTTAAAAACTTCTTTTCTCTTTTTGCTGTTCAGCTTCTGTGATTTCCATTATACTTCCTTCCAGATCGTTGATGGTTCTTCTGTGTCCTCTAATCTACTGTTGCTTCCCTCTACTGTGTTTTTTATTTCAATTATTGAATTCTTCAGCTCTGACTCTTTTTAATATTTTCTCTCTCTTTATTGAAGGTCTCACTGAGTTCTTCCATTATTTCCTCCAGCCCAGTGAGTATCTTTATGATCATTACTTTAAATTCTTTATCAGGCATATTGCTTATTTGTTTCATTTAATTCTTTTACTGAGGTTTTTTTTTTTGTTTTTTTTTTTGTTTTGTTTTTTTTGTTCTTTCTTTTGGAGCATATTCCTCTGTCTCCCCTATTTTGCTTGACTTTCTGTGTTTGTTTCTATGGATTAGGTAAAACAGCTACTTCTCCTAAAGTTGAAAAAGTTGTCATGTATGGTGACTCCTATGCAGACTCTATGTGCTTGGTGACTGCTGGATGGCTGGAGCTGTGGCTGTATATGCTAGTTACTCTTTTACATTTCTTAAACTTTTTATTCTCTCCTGCTATTCTTTTGCTGTTCTTTCTGTCTTTGGTTGCTCAGTAACTGTTAAGTCAGCACTCAGGTCTTCTTCAGGAGTAATTGTTATATTAATAGGTTTAATCTAGTGTGTTCTGTGGAGGAGGACAGTTCAGAGCCTTCCTATGTTGCCATTTTAAACTGGAACTTTTTTTTTCTTTAATTAACTTTAAATTTATGGTTCCAAAGTACAAATAACCACTCACCATTACTTAACATTTGTTTGCATTTATTTATTTATTTATTTAGTTAGTTAGTTAGTTATTATTTAGTGAGAGAGGAAGGTGGGGGAAGGGGCAGAGGGAGAGAGAGAATCTTAAGCAGGCTCCATGCTGAGCATGGAGCCCAGTGCAGGACTCAGTCTCACAACCCTGAGTCATGACCTGAGCCAAAATCAAGAGTTGGATGCTTAACCAAGTGAACCACCCAGGAGCCCCACTATTACTTAACATTAAAATTATATTTCTCTAGTGTGTTCACTTTTCTGTTCACTTAGATTACTTTTATACTTTCTTCTTAAATATCCTCATACTCCCACTACCCTCTCTTCCACAAATTCTCTTCTTATATCCTTAACTCATTATTTAGTGATAAAATAGAAGCCTTCAGAGAAGAAATCTCCTGTTCCTACATCTCTAAACGTATGGGCATCTCCACTCATTGTTAGTGTCTCACCTTCAGTAATCTTGGGAGTTTTTCAGCTCCTAAGAAATTTTAATATTTTAGGTTGTACAATAAATTTCATTTCCCATTCTTCTTTCACTCTCTTCGTAAGTTTACAGTACAATTATTTCTTTTCTCCCCCTTTCTATAGGACTATTTTTATCTATATATAAGCACGTTCTAAAATTGTCTGTTTTTTAAGTTTGAATTTCATCTCTCAATCACTTGCTGTCTTACTTTCCCTACTTTCATATACTCTTGATTTTTTTTAATTTGGACTTATTTAAAATTGTTTTTAGTACCAAATCTATGAAATATACATGAAAAATTTGAGAGCTCTCTTTGAATTGCTGATTTATAATTTGATTACATAATTGTCAAAAAATATCTGTATGATGTCAGTTTTGGAGATTTGGTAGGACTTGTTTGTGGCCTTGTGCATGATCATTTTTCAAATGTCCTATGGAGGCTTAGAAAGAATGTATGCTTTTGTTTGGGACATCTGGTTGTATTTGTTAGATAAATATTGCTATAACTATAATTGTGAAAATCATATGAAAACATGATTTTTGTCTATTTAAAATTTTATGTTATGAGAAGTATTAAAATCTCCCAATATTCTTATGGATTTTTAATTTTCAATTAAAAAGAAATCATTTATAGATTTTTATATATTCTATTTTCAGATGCCATTTTTGCTTTATATTTTGTTGAGACTCGATTGTTAGATGCATGTAAATTTATGAGTCATATCTGCTTCATGAAAACTTCCTTAAAGACTTATGTAAAATTGCCCTGTTGGACACAATTGAAACATTTTGCTTTAAATTATTTCTTTTGATCATATTTACACAAAGTATCTTTTATAATCTCCCAATTTCCTTCCTTTTTTATGGTTTAATTTGATTTATTTCTCTTTCAAGCAGCATATACTGTTTTACTTTGTGTTTTTAATAAAATCTGGGTCTTTTAATAGCTGACTTTAATTGGTCTACATTTTTTATAATTATTGATATTTTTGGGCTTACTTTTACCATCTTATTTTGTTTATTCTATTATGTAATTTCCTTGTTTTTTTTTCCTTTTTTGTCTGTGTGTTTTTGTTACTCTTCCATTATTAATATGCACACATTTTATTTGTTTAAAATGTCTACAGTTAAATAATACTCCTATTCTCCCCAGAATAGCACAAAGAAACTAAAGCTCTCAAACTTTTCTCTAGACATCAGTTTGCATATTCCGTGTTATTTTTATTTTATATTTTGATCCCACCTTGAAACCGTTGATATTTATTAGAGCTACCAATACATTTTATTATTTCTTCATTTACAATTACCTTATTTGTTTTTTCTCCTTCTTTGAAGATTTCATTTTCTTCTTGCTGAAGAATACTCTCTAGTATTTCTTTCGTTGAGAGTCAGTAGGTAGTAAGTTTCTTGGTCTTTGCATATTTTATTTTCATTGTGATATGCCATTTTCTTCTGGATTTATTTTGCCATGAAAGTCTGCTCTCAATCTAGGAGCTGATCCTACATAGGTAAACTGTTTGTTTTTTCTCTCTGATACTTTTTAGTACATTTAATATTTTATTTTCAATATTTTTATGATGTGTGTACATGTGGATTTATCTCCTTTTCTCCTTTAAAACTTGATGTACTTCCTCAATATGAGCACTCTTGTATTCTGCAATCCCTGAAAATCTTCAGCCATTATTTCTTTAAATATTTTCTCTTGTCAGTTCCTTGTAGTCTATCGTTTAGACTCTCCTAGATCCTTTTGTTTAGTCCCCCAAGTTTCTTAACTCGTCTTTATATTTCCTATGCTTTAGCTCTGTATGCTGAATTGTGATTCTTCAGATCTCATAATTCCCTAAAGTTTATTTGGCTGAATCTAGTTTACTCTGTAATTTTTCTGTTGAGCTTTTATATTTCTGTTACTACATTTATCATCTATAGAATTTCTGTTGGGTTCTTTCCAAATTTGCCTGTCCTTGTTTCATTATTTTGTTTGTTTTGTTTTATTTTTCAGTTTAGGTATATGTTAATTTATTTTTTAACTTTTTAATCCATAATTTCTTGGAAGCCTGAATGGCAGTGTTATTTTTTCATTATCTTATTCCTCCATGTTTCCCTGAAATCTCCAATATCATCTTTTCCTCAGCCATTCAAGTATAAACTCCAAGTCAAAAACTCCACTGAAACTGCTCTTAGTTCACATATTGTTACATCCAGTGATTATTTCTCCATTATTTTCAGACTTTATTTTTCATACCAACTAAAACATTCTTCTTGAATCCTAAGAAGTAAAATCTCCATGGTCATTGCTTCTCAATCTACTGTGCGGGATCCTTCTTTACCACTTGACTGCTAAATAATAAACAGTGTCAAGACTCAATCTTAATTCTGTTTTTTAGCAAATTTTCTCCTTATATCATTTCATTGAAACCTATGACTTTTGATTTTGCCTACATGTGATGATTTCCAAGTAAGTCCCACTCTGCTCATTATCATTAGATTCGTCATTAGCTATTTTGCTTCTCAGCCTAAGTATCTATAAGATGTCTTATTTTAACATGCAAACATGAAACTCTTGCTTTCCCTTCATCTGAACCTTTACCCATCTCTAAGCATCTTTGTTAGCATTACCTTATTCATCCCAAAGCAGAGGTTAGAGGATTAGTCATAGTTCACCATTGTCTTGGGGCTTTTTGTCTGTTCATTAAAAAAAAAAATCTTTCTAAATTAGAATACAGTGAAAATAAATAAAAGAGAACATTTTATAATCTTATTTGACTTAATATCTCTAACATTTAGTATAGTTTATTTTACATACTTAATGTTAAAAAAATGTGATGAATGAATGCAGAGTTCTGGACAAATGAAAGTACAAGGATTTCATTACAGCATTGCATCATTGCATCTTATTTATTTCAACTTTATTGGCCTTCCAAATTCTGTGGCTATTAAACCACAAGCCGTAAATATAAAGCTAAACTTACTTAATTATCAGGACAGATTAGTTGCTTCTTAGAAATCTTCAATAGAATCACAGTGTCCTGTCACTTTGGAGCACTGGAAAATTATCAAATTTCAGTTACATTTTTGGATCCTGGTTTTGCCATTCACAAGATATATAATCTTGAGCAATCATTCACTTATTTTATGAAAATTAATTATAAAAAGAACAGTGAGTATTAGATAATACATGTAATGTATTTAACCTAGTGCCCGGCAACTAGAAAATGCTATCACTACCACTCCTATTCCTACTACACCCCCCTCCTCTTTTTCCTCCTCTTCCTCTTCCTGCTGCTGCTGTGGCCACTTCTACTACTACTACTACTACTACTACTACTACTACTACTGCTGCTACTACTTCTTCCTCCTCCTTCTTTTCCCCCTCATCCTCCTCCTTCTTCTTCTTCTCCTCCTCCTCCTCCTTCCTCTTCTTCTTCATGAAGCTAATGTTCCTTTACCCATTAGCATTCAAATAAGTAGAAGTAAATAAAAGAATACACACACAAATATGTAAGATGAATTTCTTATATCCCATAATTTAGTTGTGTTTAACATAATATCAATGTTACAAATATAAATCTGCAATACATATTTTGCACTTTAACAAAGATAAGAAAATGGAATTCTGAAGCTATTCCAAATAAGAAACTATGCACTGTACTAAACTTGAGCTGAATCCTATAAATAAATAAATAAATAAATAAATAAATAAATAAATAAAAGTCTCAGTAGGGGAATTTTTTTTTATATATCAAACATACCATTTAGGGGCACCTGGGTGGCTCAGTTGGTTAAGCATCTGCCTTCAGCTCAGGTCATGATCCCAGGGTCCTGGTATGGAACCCTGCATCTGGCTCCCTGCTCAGTAGAGAGTCTTCTTCTCTCTCTCTCTCTCTCTCCCTCGCCCCTCCCCACTGCTTGTTCTCTCTCTGTCTCTCAAATAAGTAAATAAAATCTTTAAAAAAATACTATTTAGTAATAAGGCAGCTAAGAGTTTTAAATTTGATCTGATATAGATTAATTGCTTTTTCTTAGGTTGCCAGTAGGTGCACATAAATGAATTAATTCACATTATCTTTTTTTTTTTAAATCAGGATATAAACTAATACCTGCAATTGCCTATTTAAAAAAAAAATTCTCATTCCATTTTAGCAAAAGAAGCTCAGTTTCTGATTTCCTGAATTTTGTTATCCAAGCTCAAACAAAAAGTAATTTGTATCAGTCTCTGGCCATTTTATATAAAGAAATACAAACAACATTTAGGTCATGCAGCCATTGATCCTCTGAAGGACAAATGATGTCAGGCAGTACTTATATGCCAAAAAAATTTCAATTTTGTTTACTTCTTTAGCAATCCAACTTGATGTCAATTACCATTTAGCTGGCCCAATAATATTGATATTTGATGTCAGTTCTTATTCATTACTGCACCTAGATGATGCATAAGTCAAAACTTTTAGATGTGTGGGGAAAAAACACCAAAGCACATTTTCTCTACCTGGGGAAATTGGAAACAACAGCAGAATAGAAAATTAAGGGACTTGTAGCATGCCATTTTTATTTTATATGATATTTGAATTATTTCAATTCTCCTAATATTCAAAAATTAACAATATTTTTAAACTAATCTAATACTATATGACATTCTTAAACTAAATCTTTAATGAAGTAATTTTCTTGCCTTAATACTTTGCAAAGAAAATAACTTCTGATAGAAAAATATGATATTTAAAAGTAAAGGGGAATAAAGTTGTATAAGCAGAAATTCAAAATTAATTAGAAAATTATTTTTAAATGTAATAAATTTATAAAGGTCTTCTCCCTGTGTTTCTGCTTTGTTTTGTTCTTAGAAATTTAACACTGTAAAAGACAAAGAAATAGTACATTTAATATTATATCACTCTGCCCTCAAAGTTTAACCTTCAATAACTTCTACAGTTGGATAGTGATGATATCATGCATTTGTAATTTTCTTGGTAGTTCCATGAAAATTAGAGGCAATGTTATGTCATACTTGATACTTCCTCTTTGACTATAAAACTAATAATTTGTTTTTCAATATATACATCCTTTGGATGGCTTGAAAATTTGGGGCTTATATGAAAAATTCAGTAATGAAGTTTCTACTTAACAGCTCTGCTGAGCACCTCCTATGTCCTGGGCACTGCTCTAAATACTGAGTATTTAGCAATGAATGATGCCAAGTCCTATTCTTATGGACATTATATTCTGTTAATACTAAGAACAATAAACAAGTAAACAAATTAATAGTCTCAAGAATAATATGTGTTATCTAACCATAATAAATTAGGGTGAAAAGAGTAATGAGGTGGGAGTTGGGTTTTATAATGGAATGGGTCAGGGAGGACTCTGAGAAAATGACATTTAGGAAAACCATGCAATGATGGTGACTCAGTCTGTTAAGTGTCTGCCTTCAGCTCAGGTCCTGATCCCCGGATTCTGGGATCAAGCCCCAGGTGGGGCTCCGTGCTCAGCGGGGAGCTTCTCGGTCTCCCTCTGCCCCACCCCCCACCTGTATGCTTGCTCTCTCTCTTTCTCTCTCAAATAAATAAATAAAACCTTTAAAAAAAAAAAAAGAAAGAAAAGGAAAGAAATCCATGAAATGATATTAAAGAAAAGAACTCAAGTAGAGGCAACACCAAGGGCCAAGTTCCTGAGGTGGTAGTAGTGTGGGGTAGTGGAGTAACAGGACACATGGACTGGACTAGGATTAGATGAAGTAGGTGGAATACTTTGCATCTGATAGATAACTGTTAACTTAGATTGTTGTTACTGGTTAACTGTGGGATGGTTGAGGCCATTTTAGACTAACCTCATAGCCTTATATGTGGATTCTAGAATGTTTATTTATAGAAAAATACCCCAGCGATGATGTGTAATACATTTTTTAGCTGAATAATACCTTAACTTTTTTTATTTAACCCTATAGCTCCTGGCACAATTCTTGGTGGAGAAGTTAATCAATAAATATTCATTAATTAGGAACTATTAAAAAGTTCTGCAAGTCAGAACTCAAGAGGCATTTAAGAGGACACAGCACGGATTTTGCTGTGACATGATTAAATTTATTTTATACTATCAATCTTAAAATATTATTTTATTATTTATTATTTTATTATTTATTAAAATATTATTTTAAATTTATTAACTTTTCAGACTTTCCATGTACTTTTAATTTAATTTTTAAAAATTTTTTATAGATTTTATTTATTCGAGAGAGTGAGCTAGGGAGAGAGAGAGAGCATGAGTGGGGTGGAGGGGGAGGAGCAGAGAGAGAGGGAGAAGCAGACTCCTTGCTGAGCAGAGAGAGCACCCCCCTCCCCTGCCCTGGCAGGGCTCAATCTGGGACTCAGGGATCAACTTGAGCTGAAGGCAGATGCTTAACTGACTGAGGCACTCAGGTGCCCCTATTTACTACTTTTATAAGAAATGATGTCGCTGTCAGAATATTTGGTCATTTAGGCAAGTGGTCTTCCAATACAAAGAAGTCTCATTTAAACAGGTTTTACAGTACAAAATTATTTTAAAAAATATCAAAATATTGATATAAAATTATACATTTCTTTCTAATCATGATTAGTTGTAGTCAGTCTAAGCTTGCATGTGATTTAAAAATTTTGAAAAATTACATGTATGATAAACAGCATGAGTTTTCTAGAGATTGTTTTACATATAGGGATAATGCCTAATGCATCGTATATTATCACTGAATCACATAATTAGAGCAAAAAGAATTGTCACACCAAATTACTCATAAGGATAATTACAAGAAAACTTGATTATTCCCTTTAATGTAATTTTCCTCACTTAATTGTGGGTTGGTGGGTGAATGTGACCCCGTGAATCCATACTTCAATAAGTGACTACTAGTTAATATGCAAAACTACAGGCAGAGCAGGAGAATCTGCCCTTCTTCTTCAGAAGATTTAATTTGTATACCCAGAGTGGCTCTGCAGGTAAAATGTTTTAAAAGTTACATCTCCCAGCAGATGGTCTGGAATTCCCTGTGGCAGATTACAATGGTCTTGGGCCCAGCAGATCAATCACCACCATGCTTCGCCTTTTATCTCACCTCATTTCGACAACTATAACAAAAAATTCAACAGTTTTCTGACTAAAGGAATTTAAGCTCCTTTACTTAAATTGCACTCAGAACCTAAATTTATTGTATTTTTCCTAAAATACTGAAGCTTGAATACTCATTTTTTTAAGAATTTGCAAACATCCCTCGATGTGTACTTGGATGTTAATGAAACAAAAGAAACTTTTGTTTCTAATGTAAATGCTGGTTGCATCTAGAGCTTTTACTCCACCTGAGCTAGAGAAAGTAAGACCACAAAGAATCTTAAATACAGACTTTGTTTTGTTTGTTTGATTGAGTTCTTTTGTTCTTTTTTAGTTTAGTTTAGTTTAGTTGTTTAGTTTAGTTTTGATGGGGCTTAATATTGAAATAGACTGACGGTGTTCACAATTTTCTCTTGTTAAACTGAAGGTAGAATTTTTTCTTAGAAATGGTTAGTTTTGTTGGGGCGCCTGGGTGGCTCAGTCCATTAGGCATCTGTTTTTGGCTCAGGTCATGACCCCAGAGTCCTGGGACTGAGCACCACAATGCGCTCCTTGGTCAGCAGGGAGCCTGCTTCTCCTTCTGCCTCTGCCTGCCGCTCCCCCTGCTTGTGCTCTCCCCTTCTCTCTTTCTCTTACTAGCTCCCTCACTGCATCAAATAAAAAAATAAAATAAAAAAAAGAAAAACAGAAAGAAAAAGAAAGAAAGAAAGAAAGAAAGAAAAAAAGAAAGAAAGAAAGAAAGAAAGAAAGAAAGAAAAACGGTTGGTTTTGGGACGTCTGGGTGACTCAGTCAGTTAAGTATCTGCCTTCAGCTCAGGTCATGATCCCAGAGTCCTGGGATCGAGTCCTGCTTCCAGCTCCTTGCTCAGCGAGGAGCCCGTGTCTCCCTCTGCCTGATGCTCCCCCTGCTTGTGCTCTCTCTCTCTCTGACAAGTAAATAAATGAAAGCTTTAAAAGAAAGAAAGAAAGGAATGGTTGATTTTAAGTGTACATACGTAACTACAACTTTTATAAAAGAAACCAAGTTATTAATTTATGGATTGCTTTCCGATTATGTTATGTTTTGTATAACTAAAAATGGTAAAAATAGACTGTGCCTTTTTGGGATTGTTAACTTTTCTTTCTCCAAAGAGTACTGTATAGATACAATTCGATATCTTTAGGGAAATATTATTTTTCTAGTGAAAAAAATTTAGAGTTCCTAAAAAATTCTGGGTAAACGGAAACAGTGTAGTAAAGAAGTAGTTCTTTTTTTTTTTTTTAATATTTTATTTATTTATTCGACAGAGAGAGAGAGACAGCCAGCGGGAGAGGGAACACAAGCAGGGGGAGTGGGAGAGGAAGAAGCAGGCTCATAAAGGAAGAGCCTGACGTGGGGCTCAATCCCAGAACTCCGGGATCACGCCCTGAGCCGAAGGCAGATGCTTAACCGCTGTGCCACCCAGGCGCCCCGTAAAGAAGTAGTTCTTAAAAAGGCTATGAGTTTTAGTTAAATATATATGATTCTACCCTCTAATCTGTTTCTATGAATCAAGCTATAGTTAGGATATATTTTATTCAATCATTTCCATATAGCAGCAGGTAAATATAGCCTATCATCATAAACATGAACTTTATTTTTTTAAGATTTTATTTATTTATTTGACAGAGAGAGAGAGAGTGAGAGAGAGCATGAGTAGGGAAGAGTGGTAGAGGGAGAGGGAGAAAGAGGCTCCCTGGTAAGCAGGGAGCCTACCATGGGGCTCCATCCCAGGACCCTGGGATCACGACCTAATCTGAAGGTAGACACTTAACAAACTGAGCCACCCAGGTGCCCCAAACATGAACTTTAATAATGTAAACATTATAGTGACACAAACCTATCCATAAATTATCTTTTTTATGTATATAATGGAACTACCCTGAATTTATGTGACTGTACTTATGTACACGTTAAAAGAAAATAAATTCATTGCAGGTTTTTCTGACAGTGTTATTGCAGCGAACACTGTATTAATCAGTAATAATTGGCCACTTTAAAAGAGACTTCTGCCAAATAGAGTAACAACTTCGGTTGTTTCACAATAGATGAAACAGATTTAACAGAATTTGTGTGAATCTACATGTAATAGTATCTTCAGTGATTAAAGAGCAAAAGGGCAAGGAGGAAAAGGATTGTTACTAAGAACAGTGTTAACATGTTGCCATCTTTGCTATACGATTTGGTTTATTTCACCATAAGGTGTTAAAAAAATACATACGTTTAAAAAGCTGCATCTAAGCATTTATGAAATGATTATTTTAAAATTAGTAGAACTATGAAGTTGTACCTTGTTCATAGTAAGTCAGTCATAACTGACTTTGGTGAAATTTTAAAAATCATCTTCCCAACAAGGAAAGAAACCAATTTGACTGGAAATTTTGCAGTCTGAACCTAAGTCAGCTGCTAAATGTGGACGTCTGGGTCCCAAGCCCGTCTCTGACCTCTAGTCACTGCAGCAGAAGACTAGAGCTTCTGTAATTTTCATTCCCTGCCCTGCCCCCTTCATTACTCTGGGAATATAGAAAGACTTTCTTCCTTGATAAAGGACAACAGATTAATGAATTTGAGTGCCTGCATCATTAAAATTGTCATCCTTGCATACTATTTCAAATGCAGTTTCCACTGTGGCTAGCTTTTACTCTCCAGGGGGTCTTGTCATCTCCGGTTTCTCTTGTAAATTAATGCAAAAACTGCTCCAGCAGTTTCACATGCTGTTTATTTCAAACTCCAAGTAGATTGTTCTGTTTCTTGATTTGGTAAATGGAAAGACCAGAGTGGCAGTGCGCTAAATTACAGGTTAGCAAACAGAATATTGGTCCAAATAGGGGTGAAAATCTTTGGGGAAAAAAAGTGCAGTATGTACTTTCAAGTGTTTTAAACGAGATATTCACCTGTATCTATTTCATTCTTATGTATAAATGTTTCAAAAATATAAAGCTACTGGACAATACATTTTATTTCACTTAGGAGGTTTATGAATTAGTTGACTCCACAGCTTAGTAAGGTCTATGATCACGTAGCCCCATTTCTCCTGTCCTCTCTCCCCCTCACCACACTCCATCACCTGGCACGGGAGCAGTCCTCTCTCCCCCTCACCACACTCCATCACCTGGCACGGGAGCATTCTAACAGGGAATGCTTGTCTGATAAGTATTTAATGAATGACTAATAATTTTATCAGACTCCTTTAAAAAAGGACATTTCATTATTCTAAAAAATGATGTACAAATTTCTTTGTTTAGCTCATCATACAAAAGAAAGTAGACTAGTGGAGAGACAGAGATGTATATTATTCTAGGAAAAGGATGGGTTAGAGCAGATTGATTAAATGGATCAAAGAGTAATAGAAGTTTAGCAGTTGAGAAATTGGTTTTTAAAAGAATCTGAGTGTCCTTTAATTCTCAAATTGGGTTACCCATCATTGTGGGTTGTTGTAGGAAGTAGGATTATCAGTATAGGTTTCATTCAAATTTAAGTAAATATGGCATACATGCTTTATTTAAAGGTGGTTGTTTAGACGAAAATAAGTTGATGGGCAGAGGCAAAGATCTTTCAAGTTATAATCACTTCAGGAAAATATATGCTCCCTGTGTACATGAATTACTCAGTTGAGTGATCACATTAATTCTGTAAATGTGCCATATTATAATTTCTTAAAGATTGGGTGGAAGTCTATTGGCATGTTTTAGTTAAATCTTCTCTTTCCCAGTTTAACAGAAAAAGTGACAAGAAAAATTTTAAAACTCTAAGCTGTACTGAGGCTTTTCATTGTCTTGTCACATTCACTAATGACCACATCATCCCTCCTCTCCCCCAGCATCTCTTACTTTCACTCTCAGCTTCTAGTACCAAAGTCACTATCCCCAAATCAAACAATAATGTGTATCAAAATTAAAGTGCTGTGGATAAAGACCTTTTATCTGACTTATGTATGAATTTATCTCTGACTTTCTTTTAGTTTGTCTAGTGGATTTGAACTCAATTGGATTGAGTTTCAGATCCCAGCTACCACTTACCAGGTGTGCAAATTAGAAGTAGCCTCAATTTTCTCATGTATAAAACGGCACTATTACCATGTACGTCATAAGTTCATCAAGTTAATCAGTTGATGCTGGATATTTTTGTATTCCTATAAATATTCTTGAGCTTCATTCTGGTATGCTTTTATGTTACTTAGAAACTGGCTCTTTCAGGTCTGCTTTTAAGATTTGTGAGGTGGAACTGAAGACATGCTCATTCTAGAACTAATTATGTCCCCTTTACTGAAGCAAGACCCTTTTTTTGTGCTCTAATCTACTCAGCACGCGGGAATCTTGAACTGTTTCAGTCTGGCTGCTGGGAAAGGCGCAATTCCCAGCTCTGTGTGAGGCCGTTCCCACTTACCTCTCATCATTGCAGGTGGTTCTTTCCAGGCCTGTAGGTACTTTCCTTATATACCTGTGCTAGTCAGTACTCAGCTAAACACTAGAAGAAGTTGCCCTACAGATCTCCAGCATTCTCTCTGTGCAACTCTCTCTTCTCCTGTACTCTACCCTGCAAACTCGAGCTGCTTTTGTCTCCTTAGACTGTCAGCTCCATTTCCTCAATTTTGTGAGTCAGCCCTGCTGTGTCTGGGTGCCCTCTTGGTGCTATTGTGCTAGCAATTGTCAAGGCAGTGTGTCACAGCAGTCTTCTGTGATTCACTCATTAGCTTCCTTTGTTGCCCTATGTACAGTGTCTTGTAAACCGTGTTTCCTATAACTTGACCTTTTTTTTTTTTTTTTTTTTTGGTTGTTTCAAGTAGGAGAGTAAACCTGATCCCTGATACTCCATTGTGACTGGCCATGGAAGTCTTTTCGTCATCTGTATTTAACTGTCAACAAATTTAACCAGAATATATGTGATTATAATGATAATAACATTCTTTTAAAAATTTATAGTTATGGGGCGCCTGGGTAGCGCAGTCGTTAAGCGTCTGCCTTCGGCTCAGGGCGTGATCCCAGCGTTCTGGGATCGAGCCCCGCATCAGGCTCCTCTGCTGGGAGCCTACTTCTTCCTCTCCCACTCCCCCTGCTTGTGTTCCCTCTCTCGCTGCCTGTCTCTCTGTCAAATAAATAAATAAAATCTTTTAAAAAAAATGTATAGTTAGCTTTTCCTCGTATAAAAGATAAAGGTTGACAGTGGGAATCCAAATTATAGCCTTGGTTGAACCACAGACTTCATGTGAAGGCTTACACAAGTCCTTTTAATTTCTTAAGCCTTCATTTATTTTTTTTAATCTGCAGGAAACATTGATCTAGAAAACCTTTATATTCTCTTTCAGAAATGTATCAATAATCTCTAACGTTTTCTTTAGAAATTGAGAAAAGCTATTGAATTTGAATGTATCAGTAAGAAGTCTTTTAAGGTAAACAAGAATGTATTTTCAATATCTGGTCTTTCTGAATTTGATTCTTTGTGACTCAGTGCTTACTAATAAACCTAACAGTAATACCGAAATCTTTACTTGGACATAGCAATGCCAAACTGAAATAATTTAACACTGGTTTCTCTTTAGATATTCAGTACTAAGCTTTAGTTTTTCTTCTTATCTCTTTTTTTTTTATTCCTTCATATTCCAATAATCCTATTGTTCTACTTTGACATTACAGTATGTAACTATGTAAATATATCATAGAAGACTATTGCAATGTGACAGGCCACATCAGAAGAAAACGCTAAGGGCCTTCAAGACAAAGATTTCATACATGAATATCTGAAATAATGCCAATAATGACACTGAAAATGAAGTAAACTCACATAAGAGTCAGAAAATTTATCTTTAGTGCTTTTAGAAGAGGCTCATTGCCAGAGGCAGAATGCATTAATTTCATATGCCATGTTAGGAATTTCCATTTCTCCTTGACTAAAATGTTAGTCTCAAAAATTATCTTTAGAGTAGAAAGACTCTCAGTGATTTATTAAACATTCTTCTCCCCTTTACCTTCAGAAATCCACCAAGTTACACCATATTTGGCAGGCAGGAAATTAGTAGGCCAGTCTTTTCTCAATTCTATCAAAACTGTGCTTTCAATTTGTTTAGCATTTGCAAAATGAAAAGCATTATGCTAGGTTTTGTGGGAGATTCAGACAAGTAAGGTACTAGATCCTTCCCTTGATGGACAAGAATATAATTAAAGAATAAAAACTATACAAAAAGTAGATAAACTATATCAATGTAAGGCAAAATTATAAGTACCAGAGATGGCTAGCTAAATATCAGTGGGATTATTTGGTATAATTTTTTAGAGAGATCAGTCCCAAGCATTAGGAAAAGCTTTGCTGACTATTCAACTCTGGAAATAATAATTCATTAATTCATTTATTTAAATATGTACTAAATGTATAATGTAGGCCCCAAACGGAGTAGAGATGGTTTAGAGCAGTACTGTCTAATAGAATTTCTATAATGGTGAAAATATTCTTTTCCTAAAATGTCCAGTAAGGGGACGCCTAGATGGTGCAGTCGATTAAGTGTCCGATTCTTAGTTTCAGCTCAGGTTTTGATCTCAGGGTCGTGGGATTAAGCCTTGTGTCAGGCTCTGTGTTGAGTGAAGAGTCTGCTTGAGTTTCTCTCTCTCTCCCTCTGCCCTTCCCCTCCACTCTCTCTCCCCCTCTCAAATATGTAAAGAAATCTTTAAAAAATAATAATAAACCAAAAAAGTGTTCACTATGATAGTGACTACATGAGGATATTATCATTTTGACTAGTTAAAATTTTTGAAAATTAAAAATTCAGTTTCTGAGTTTCAGTAGTTATATTTCAAGTAATCAGTATCCACATATATTGAGTAATATATGTCTAGAAGGAAGATAAGCACATATACAGAAATTGCAATTTGTTGTGTAAGTTTTACAACATGGTTCTTTGGGAGCAACAGAAGGAAAACTTTACATTCCTTGGAAATTTGTAGAAGTTGAGCTTGAACCAAGTTTTTATATTTTTAATATTTACCAGAGAAAGAAATAGTCAATGGAAATGATAAGAAGAAAAGCATGAAGGCATATGTATTATAGAGTAGAAAGCAGAGTCATACATAGGGAATTTGGGGGAAATGCTAAGCAATAAGGAGGCAGGTCAAAGAGGGGCTGAAATTTGCATTTAAGAAAAATAGCTACTCTGCCACTAGTTTCTCAACTATGGCATTATTGATATTATGGACCAGGTAATTTCATGTTGGAGGTGGGGGTGGGGCTGTCCTGTGCATTGTAAGTTGTTTATCAGCATGCCTGGCCTCCACCAACTGAATGCCAATGGTAGGTTCCCCAGTAGTGACAAAGATGTTTCTAGACATTACCAAATGTCCTCTGGAAGGTAAAATACCTGAGAACCACTGTCATGAAAATGGCCTGCAAAGATGTCAGGTTGAAGGCAGGGAGTTTACTACAAGTGTTCATGTGTGAGATGAGGAGGACCCGATAAAAGGGATTTGAGTAAAGTAGAGGCCTCCTTCAACTAAACAGGATTGGAGAGGAGAGATGGAGAATAGGATAACAAGCTCTAGTGAGGTTGTCCCACTCTGGTGACTGCATGGAATGTGGAGCCTTTTACTGAAATGGAAAATACAGCTGAAGGATCAAGTTGATGATTTTGGCTTTGAGCATGCTGACTTGTGGTAACTGTGGAACATCCAAATGGAGGTGTTCTGTGGGTAGTTGGAAATAACATCTGGAATTCAAAAGAGAAGTGTCAATTGCACATGTAAATTTGGGAGTTTAAAACATCTAGATAATAGTAGAAATCATGGGAATGTTTCTTCCTGCCCCAGCAATTTAGACTCAATGGCAACTCTCATCACTTCACCTGATCTCCAAATGTAGCCCTATTCACTCCATTCAACGCTTAGTACCAATTTTCTTTTTTTTTCTTTTTTTTTTTTTCTCCTGATTTCATGTAGAATCAAGGACTTTGAGGACTTTGAGGTCCAGCTACCTGCCCTATTTACATTCAGGACTTCTGCTTGGGGGCCCTTGGTCACTGTTCCCTTTTCCTGGATCATTCTTCTTCTGTAGAACAAATCCTTCTGCTCTTAACTCAAAGGCCATATTCCTAGTGAGACCCTCCCTGATTGATCAGGCTATTTACATTTTAACACCCTTTTTGCCAAACGTTCCTTGTTTAGATTTTTAAAAAATATTTATTCATTTATTTGAGAGAGAGAGAGAGAGGAGAGAGAGTGGGAAGACGGGTACAGGGAGAGAGAGAGAAAGACAAGCAGACTCCCCACTGAGCATGGAGCCTGACACAGGGGTCGATCTCACAACCCTGAAATCATGACAAGCTGAAATCAAAAGTTAGGCGCTCAACTGACTGAGCCACCCAGGTTCCCCTACATTTATTTTTATTCCCCATAAATCTTATTAACATTTAGTATACCACATATTTTACTGATTTATTTAATTTATTATATGATTCTCCCCAGAAGTATGTAAGTTCTATGAAACCAGAACTTCCATTTTGTTCACTCCTGTATATCCACCACTTAAATCGGTGCCTAATAGGTAGTAGGCTCAATCAATATTTCTTTGATGAATGAAGTGATAGTTTTCCTACTGGTCCAGACAAGTTTGCATGGAATCAGTAAAACTCTTGCAGACTTAAGGCATGCATGGAAAAGCCACGGGCACACACTAGAAAGTCACAGGAAAGTGATGTTCATTTGCTTTTCAGGGAGTCAGGGATACAGCTTAGTACTCGACAGTACCTGCTTAACTCACTGAGACTACTAGCCTTCAAATGTTCTTTTAACATATCAATATTTATGTTCAAAATACATAACAACTTTTTACATCACATACAAAATTCATATTTCTCAGTGTGAACACCAGAACCCTTCAGAATTTTTACACATTGTTAACCTCATCATAAATTCATCATATTCCCCACAGTGAAATATGTTCATTTCTGCTTTTGTGCTCTGACATTGTGCCATTTTCAGTAATAATGATTCCCTCCCACCTTCTCTTCACTAGTATCTCTTCATAATCTTAATCTATTTAAAATGCTATCGTTTCTTGGGGTGCCAGGGTAGCACAGTTGGTTAAGCAGCAGATTCTTGGTTTCTGCTCAGGTTGTGATCTCAGGATCATGAGAGGGAGCCCCACCTTGGGCTTCATGCTCAGTGCAGATCTGCTTAAGACTGTCTCTCCCTGGGGCACCTGCGTGACTCAGTCGGTTAAGCGTCTGCTTTCAGCGTGGGTCATGATCCCAGAGTCCTGGGATCAAGCCCCGAAGCAGGATCTCTGCTGCATGCGGGGGCCTTCTTCTCCCTCTCCCTTGCTCCTCCCCCCGTTTGTGCTCTCTTGCTCTCTCTGTTGGATAAATAAATAAAATCTTAAAAAAAAAAAAAAAAAAAAAGACGGTCTTTCCCTGTCCCTCTGCCCCTCCCCTCTGCATTCTCCTCTCTCTCTCAAATAAATAATCTTTAAAAATTAATAAAATAAAATGCTATCATTTCTAGAGAGCTGCATTCACTTAATCCATCTATCCTAGGGCTACATTCCTGTAAGAAAACTCTGATACAGGGGCCCTGGGTGGCTCAGTCATTAGGCCTCTGCCTTCGGCTCAGGTCATGATCCCAGGGTTGTGGGATGGAGCCCCGCATTGGGCTCCCTGCTCGAGGGGAAGCCTGGTTCTCCCTCTCCCACTCCCCCTGCTTGTGTTCCCTCTCTCACTGTCTCTCTCTGTGTCAAATACATAAATAAAATCTTTAAAAAAAATTCTGATGCCACAGGCTTGGGTTAGGTGTTCAATTTGTACTCTAAACAACCCTTCGCCTACTTCTATCATTTAACTTTGTGTTATAATTGCTTGTTATTTCTCTCTCGCCAACAAATAACTATAAGCTCTTTTGGAGCTTATATCCATGGTATCTCTTGCTCCTGGCTGGAAGCCAGAGACCTAGTACAGCTTGATAATTACGTGTTTCTTTATATACATTAATTGTCGTCATCTATTTCTAATTATTCTTCTGCCTTACACATTTAAACACCTACTTGTCCAATTTGTTCTTTGCTACTACTTATTTGTTGATATTCTGTTAAAGTACTATTAGCTCTTTCAGGCTGTTCCGCCTCAGTTACAGAATATGCTCTCTCAGCACTGCAGTGGGACTTTATGGGATTCCAGTCCCTGACGCATCTAAGTCAAAGCATGCAAAATATGTTTCTTGTTAAGAGTTTAAGAGCTTGTACACGTCAGTCAGATTGGTCAGATTTGAATCCAGACTCTATGTTTTACTAATAAAATGACTTTGAGCAAGTTGTATAACATTGTAAATCTTGGTTTTCTCATCTGCATAAAAGGATAGTATCACCTAACCATACAGAGGAATGATCAAATAAAATAAATATGTATCACTTTGAAGAAGTTATGATTCTATAGTGTAGCATTGTGTACTCTAGATGCTACATAATTATTTTTGAGATGATCAGCTCCCAATCCCTGGGGCTTGATTGGTTATTCAAGTTACTAATGCCTAACAGATTGACAACGACATCAGGAAGAAGGATATAGTGACAAAACAATCTTATCTTCATCTTTCCAATGTTTTACATTCCCTCCTTGAGCATTCCCAAATTTTACCTTCACTTTCCATTCTAATTCCACACCTTTTTTTTTTTTTTTTTTTTTGCCTTATTTGTGCTATTAGGCTACTGAGGAAATGGTCTAATGAGCTAATGCTTAATGCTGCACAGGCCTGTCCTAAGAGACACACTAATGTATTAGTACTAAAAATGTTTGAAATACTAATTTTCCTCCTAATGAGCCTAAACATTTTATTATAGTTATACCTTAATACCAAGTTGCAGGTCATTACCTTCACGTATTGAAAGCAGCTGATGTTTCTAGGGCTTAATGTTTCTGCCATTTGCTTGATGACCCCTCCTTCTTGCCCATTTCGCATAGTAGAATTTTAGGAAATGAAAATTAGATCACTTGACAGATACTGTGTATGATGTTTTGATTTCATTATTTATTCATTTTAAAATATTTTTCTAATTGTAACAATTAATATATGCTAATTCCATGAAATTTGAATTTTGAAAATTTGAAAAGGAACAAATAAAATAAAAATGATTCATCCTAAAGATAATCAGTTCTGATTTAGTTCCTACCAATCTTATTTTCAACGTATGCTTTGTATGTGTGCATCAGACAGTGTAAACAATTTTGTTTTCTGCTTCTTTCATTGAACTACATATGTATGTTTTCCCTTGTATTAGTCACCTTTGGAAATGCCATTATAATAGTTAAAATAATAGTTTAGTTATATAATTATAGGTTACAGTTTTATGGATATACATATATACACACGTGTGTCTATCAATCTATTTATCAAAGAAATGACTTCTTATATTTTTCCTGCCCCATCTTATAAATGATATTGTGAGGAACATCTTTGTGACAAAATAACTCATTGATCTGAGTTATTGACTTATTTAGTTGTATCCTGATGGGAGGATATATTCAATATATTTAAACATTTGTTTTCATATTTTGCTATATAGTTTCAAGAAATAGAATGTAATATATCCATTAAAATCTCAGACTCTAAAGTCAACCATACCTATACTTGGATCCTCACTCCGAATTATTTTACCTACATAATTTTAGGAAATTTACTTGACTTCTTTAAAACTTATTTTTCTCATCTGTAAAATAGGATTGTTTCACATAATGAAATGCTATTAAAAATAATATTAAGTATATTTCATGGCAGTAAGAACTGCTAATTTTCACTATCAACTTGTACACCCACCAGGAATGCAAGTCTGTTTGTTTTTCTGACCCCTTATCAATATCATCATTTAAAAAATCTATTCTGATTTGATAGGAGAAAAAAAAAAAAGGCAGATTCAAGTGAAAAACCCAAACTCAGGGCACCTGGGTGGCTCAGCTGGTTAGGCATATGAATCTTGATTTGGGCTCAGGTCATGATCTCAGGATCATGAGATCGAGCCCTGTGTTGAGCTCTATGCTCAGTGCAGAGACTGCTTGAGATTCTCTCCCTCTTCCTTTTCCCCTCCTCTCTTTCTGTCTCTCAAATAAATAAATGAAATCTTAAAAAAAAAAAAAGAAAAAGAAAAGGAAAAAAAATCCAAACTCAAACTAACTTCAGCAAAACTAGGATGTTCATTGGCTCATAAAACTGAACTCCAGACAGGTCAGGTGGCATCTGACAATTAGATTTAGCTAAAACCAACACTCAAATGCCACCAGACTTCCTGAATGCTCTTAATCCTATCAATGTATTCACTGTGCTGGACTTGGACATTAGAACTAAGATATTATATGTGTATATAAATTACCCATTTTTTACACATTTTGATTGGAGAGGAAAGAACTTATTTCTGTCAACATTAGTTTGAAAAACATGGGATAGTATTCTTATTATTCTTACTTGACCCGGACACCTTCGCCTTAGGCATTTACTCTATCCAGGGAGATGGGTTTCCATGGGGAGACCAGTTACAGTGCAGGAATAAGAGGAGGTTCTTCAAAGATCACTAACACATGGTCACTAGAGTGGTCTTGGTTTGGCAAGTCAAGCTAACAATGTACTCCATCCATAACCACTGAGGTTTTAAATTGCTAAATCGAACTATATTACCAGGGTTGGTGAAAAGATTTTCAGGTGTTTTGATAGTTTTTTCCTTTGTCTACTGGTCTGTTGAAGAGCAATTTTTCTACTGGTTTAGTGTTTTTTTTTTATCTTAATTTTGTACTGCTTTTTGTCGAATTTATGGCAATTTTTTCAAAATTTATATACTTAGTTGGTTTTTAAATTTATATTGTTCTGGAAACTCCATTTCACTGAAGAATTAGAAATTAATATCAAGTCCTTTGTAGCATTTTGGTGTGGTTTCTTTAATCTTTACCATATTTTAATTGCCCCCTTTTATTTCATAGCTTAATTATGACTTCTTTTTTCTTTGTCACTATTTTTTTTGTCTGTTTTTGACAAATATTTCAATTTGTCTGTCTGTGTATTCTTTGCAAAGGCTAGCTTTTGATTTTGTTGTTCTCTCATTTTGTTTACTATGTTAATAGTTTTGTTTAATTTTGTTTTTTCTATCATATTTTAATTTTGTTTTTCCATCATATTTTAATTATTTCTTTCTACTTTTTAAAATTTCTTCTGTAGTAAAGAACATTCAGATTCAACTATATATTTAATATATTTATTTTAAATATTTAAAAAATTCATGTAAAATCATGAATTTCCATTAATGATGACTTTAGCTTTATTCAACAAATGTCATATAAATTCCTTCATTTGAATTAATTCTAAAGTTATAAATTACATGTGATTTTTTTAGCTTTCAAACTTTCTTTTTCAATTTTAGTGTAATTTTTAGTTTCTAATTGCCTCAATGCAAGAAAATGTGACCTTTATTACATCTCTTCTTTGACATTTCTTGAGACTTATTTTGTGGCTTGTCATGTTGCTAATTTTTGTAAATATTTCACATATACTTGATGATATTACATATTATATATATGATAAATATTGTTTTCTGTTTTAGATCTTGTTTGATTTTTAGTTAAATTTTGCTCTTTTTTTTGTATCAATGTCTGGTAGACGTTTATTAAAATCTTCCCTCACTTGGGTAAATTATAATTTATCTTTATAGTTAGACTAACTTTTGTTACATATTTTAGGACTTTACTTTTAGTTACATAAAAATTTATGATTGTCACATCTTATTGATAGAGTTCTCCTTTTATTCTCTAGTAATTAGATCTAGTAATTCTTTTTTTTACTTAAATCTCTTTTTTTTTATATTTATACTCTTGTACCAGCTTCCTATTAATTGGTATTTAATAATTTAATTCCTTTATTTTCACTTTCTGAACATTTTATTTTTGTTATTTGTTTTTAATGTTTCTCTTGTAAGATGCACATAGTTGTAGTTTCTTTTATTTTCCAAACAATTTTCGTTATCTCTTACTTTCAATTTCTATGTAAGTCCCATTTGTGTGTGTGTGTGTGTGTGGTTATTTATTCATTGGTAATTATTGCTATCACAACTTATTGTGTTTTCATTAGATTTTTTCTTTACTTTTTTCACTTATTTCCTGTTTTTTTGTTTTTTCTCAAATTAAGAATAAAGTTAAGGTTGGAATAGGATTTGGTTTGGACAATTTCTTGTTTATATCTACAGTTAACTAACCTTGATTAAGATACTTTGACTTTTCAATATCTGTGCTCACCATTATATCTTCTGATGATACAATTATTAATATTTGTGTTAAAATATAGTTAGTAATAATTCTTTCCACATTTAGATTTAAACTTTTTTAGTCTGAATGTCTGAAAATGCTTTCGTGCAGATTCATATTTAGGTTAAGTTTTATTTTCTCATACAATATGGGCATTATTCCACTGTTTCTAACATCTAGTTTTTGTTATCAATCTAGCTGCCTTCCTCTTATAGATAATCTGTAATTTTTCTTTTGTAGATAATTTTGTTTTCAACCATAATGGCCCACAATTTTCATTAAATTGCATCTAGTGTGATTTTATTTTTATGCATTATGCTCAATACTTGAGTGCAGTTATTCTGAATATATATATCTTTTTTTTCAATTCTGGATAAGTTTCAGCCTAATATTATGCCTTCAAATACTACTCTTTTGTTTGTCTGTATATTCTCTTGTAATACTAGTTAGACACGTAGTACCTTACTCTGTTCTTACCATATCTCTTAGTGATATTCATACCTTCGTCTTTCTTATCTTTACATCTGTAATCTAGGTGAATTTCTCAGTATATTCTTCCAATTTACTATCTTTTCAACTCTGTCTAATCTAGAGTGTATCATATCTATTAAGCCATTTTCCTTTAATTGTTAGTGTTTCAATTCTCTTGGTCTTTCTTAAGTCACTTTAGACTGTTTTTGTTTCATTTTTTTTCTTTAATGACTATTAGCTCTTCATTAAAATCTTTGAGACACTTATATTTACTTAAGAATCTTTTTCAGTTTTTCTATAATTTTAATGCACCCAGATTATTTTATCTTTCAATTATTGACTATATTTATTAGCTTTAAATTTCTTTATATGTTATGGAAAAAAATGTGTAGTTTCTTTTGAGTAAGGTAAGAGGAGTGGTTCTCTCTTTTCCCTTCCTGCATCTATCTTGCTTTCTATTTGTGTTTACTCCTCCATTTCTGTATTGTGGTTATTTCCTTTGTCCCAGGTCTCCCAGGCCAGTAGCCCTAGGATAAGTCTTACATTTGTGAGTCAGGAATCCTGCCTTCTGGTATTGAAAAACACAGGTCCAGTCACTAGAGTTTGTTACTTGGTTCAGATCCAGGCTGTGAGACTGTAAAAACTGCAGATTCCTTAATTATATAACTTCATATAAATTGTAGTTTCAAATAGCATTATCTAGCAACTTTTGTCAGCTTCATATTGTCAGTAAAAATTTCATTACTCATGGTTTTAGCAATAAGGCAGCTTCTAACTTCCATCTGACACAAAACACTTTTAGTCTCTGCTACCCTACAAAAGCTGTATAACTAGGACCCCCTTCTAAACCCAGAGCACAGAGGCCTATGGTTTCTCATCTCTAGTCTCTACTTTGTGTTTCTGTTTTATTTTTCTGCAGTGAGGATTATTCTTATTATCTATTATTCTTTGAAATCTTATACTTAAAAAAAATTTTTTTTGGTTTAATTCTGTCTTTGAGACATGGTATAGCTTAGTGGTTAGCACAGATTCTAGAGCCAAACAGGTGCAAAATCTTGACTCTTTGTCTTTTAACTGCATAAGCAATGGGAAAATTAAAGTTTCCTGTGGCTCAAATTCATTATCCATAAAAGGGGGATGAAAATAACAGCCTAATCCATAGTGGTATTTTTGTTTTGTTCTGTTTTGCTTTGCTTTTTTAGGATTATTTGATATTTGTATACATGTGTACACAAATACAAATGCTTGGGACACTGAGCGGTGCATAGTATTTGCTCAATTAGTGTTAACTATTATCATTTTTTAGTTTTCTTATCTTGTAGCTCTATTTTTATTTTTTATTTTTTTTTAAAGATTTTATTTATTTACTTGACAGAGAGAGAGAGACAGCCAGCAAGAGAGGGAACACAAGCAGGGGAGTGGGAGAGGAAGAAGCAGGCTCCCAGCGGAGAAGCCTGATGTGGGGCTCGATCCCAGATCACCGGGATCACGCCCTGAGCCGAAGGCAGACGCTTAATGACTGTGCTACCCAGGCGCCCCTGTAGCTCTATTTTTAAAATCATGTTGACCAGAAGTCCTTCAATAAATTGTTTAATTCTTCTGAAATTTATTTAGCCACAAATTATGAGATAGAATTAAATTTTGGCTCATCATGTAGCTGTGAGAATCAACTGTGACATTACTTATGGGTATATTTTAAAATAAACTGTTAGGTACTATGCCTAAGTGTAGGACATCCTGTATTTATTTTAAAGGATTATAAAATAAAAAATAATGTATTTGGCAATTAATTTGAAACAATATATAACTTTGATCTTTAAATAATGTAAATTATTTATAGTTATTGTTCACGTTTAAAATATGAAAGGGGAAGGGAAATACACAACTGCAGCAGGCTCAGGTCTTCCATGTGCAAAAAAGGAAATGCCTTACTCTAGCCCACTCTAGCCATTCTGCTGCACTAGGAGGGGAGAAAAAAGAGAAACACATATGAAGTTAACGGTCTAGAGGCATAGGCTCACTAAAAGTCTAAGACCTAATTATAGAACTGTAGAACACTTCTCCCACCCATATCTATGCTAGTAGGAGTGCCAAATGGTATAACCGCTTTAGAAGATATTTTGACAGTTTCTTATAAAAGTAAATATACTCTTACCATACCATCCAGTGATCATGTTCCTTGGTATTTATCCAAAGGAGAGTAAAAATTATGCCTACACAAAAACCTGCACACAAATGTTTATAGCAGCTGTATTCATAATTGCCAAAACTTGGAAACAGCCAAGATATCCTTCAGTAGGTGAATGGATAAATAAACTATGGTACATCCAGACAATGGAATATTGTCCAACTATAAAAAAAATGATATATCAAACCATAAGAAGATATGGAAGAAACTTAAATGCATATTACCAAGTGAAAGAAGCCAATCTGAAAAGACTATATACTGCATGATTCCCACTATATGACATTCTGGAAAAGGCAAAGCTATGGAGATAGTATAAAGGTCAGTGATTGCCAGAGGTTGAGTGGGCAGAGCTGTGGGAGGGTTGAATGAGCACAGAGAATGTTTAGGGCAATGAAAATACTCTTATGATACCATAATGATGGATTCATACCATTATATATTTGTCCAAAGCAATAGAAGGTACAACACCAAGAGTGAACCATAGTATAACCAATGAACTTTGGGTTATTATGATGTGTCAAGGTAGGTTCATCAGTTGTAACAAATTTACCACTCTGGTAGTAGATGTTGTAAATGGGGGAGGCTGTATGTGTGAGTGGGGAGGGAGTAAATGGAAAAACCTCTGCATCCTCCCCTCAATTTCACTATGAACGTAAAACTGCCCCCCCAAAATAAAGTCTTAAAAAAATACAGGGCAGATTTTATAAACGTATCTCTTCACTTAATCATTATATATATGTATTGTATATTTTCAATCAGTGTAACCACAGTTTAGCATAAACTTTTCTGTTTTTCATTGTTTCTATAATCATTATTTTTATGGCTTCATAGTAATTTATCCAGGGTATTTATTCTTTCACACTCCAATTATTTATTGAACATTTACTATGTGCTATTCAAGGTCATGGAAATGTACTCCTAAGCCAAAGTACCCTCATTTAAGTACCCTCACTTACAGAATTTATAACATTTTCATGTGTGTAGTTGATATATAATCATTCGACTTTTTATTATACTGTATAACTCTTTGAGACAAGAACATTGTACATATCCTGTTATTCAGCCTTGAAGAACCTTTGCAAAAAATAAGTAATGACATGGACCTAAACATTTTTTGCTTATTTACATGCTGTTGTTCTGTAAGTTGACTCTCCAAAGGAAATGAGAAAAATAAAGGTATAAAAGTATATATATATAACCTAGTGAATTCAACCAAGAAACTATTTAGCTGATTCATCAGGGTGAAGGTCTAGAGTACAATCAAATTGGACCTGTGTTTTCCATAATAAACTAAGATCCTCTATATTTCTTCCTGACATGCAAATAAAGATCAGACTTTCATATAGAATATTTTATTACTATATGACATTTCTTACCCTACCTGAAAAAGTAGCCTCTTAACCCCACACTGATGTTAATGCCCAAGCTTCTAAAATTTGTTTTTGAAAATTATACAAAGCCCTAAAATATCTTTATATTAAGGAATACTATTGGTTTATGAAAATAGTTTTTAATTATACATTTAAATTAGAAATGATCTCATTAGCATCCCAGTTGTCTCCTTTTCTTTCTTTGTTTTACAATATACAAATATTCTGGGAACCTCTGTGCAGAGAGAGAGCAGTTCAGTCTGCTTGTCTTCTGGCTGCTGTTGGTGTCAAGTTTGCATAAACAGTACCCCTAGCCATCTTCTGGACCCACGAGGTGCAAGGTTTATTTCTTCCATGTTAGGTTATTACAGGTTTCACTTGTTTCCATTTTATTTATTTATAAGTAGTGCTGCTTTAATTTTTATCCTATCTTTTTCTAATTTTATAATACATCTCAGAAGTATGAAAAGTTTCAAAAGTATGAACACTCGAAGTCCTCAGTACGTATGCTAAATGTTCTCCAATATGTTTCCAGCAGTCTAGATGAAGCTAGTTTGATTTTATGTCACTGTACTCTAACTTATAATTAACTTCATGTCTATATGGCTTTTCTCACAATAAGATCTTTAAAGTGGAGATAGAAAGGCTTTAAGAGGGGCAGTGAGGAGTCGTGACTGTTCACTTTCACCTCAACTACACGCTTTGTCCACTTGGCTAAATTCTACTTGCTTTATATAACTATTTGAACCTGTGATCACAAAAACATTTTCTTCCGAGTTTCAGCTCATTTAACATTTCTGTATTTGGGGGAAAACCTTTTAAATTACAAGCAGTCAACATTAATTGCTCTCTGTTCCTCTTATATTCATTCATTCAATGATTTATTCAAGATCAAGTGTCAAACATGTTGCAGATACTCTGCCAGGTCCTAGGGATTCAGTGTCACAAAAACAGCCATATATTTGAATCTGAATGTTTTTGAGAGCTTTCTGTGCAACCACCTTTCCTACCTTCTCTTCCTCAGTATCAGTACCTGTACGAATGACAATCAGAATTCTATTTTAGGGAGGTTCCCAAAACTCTTCAGTCTTTACTTTCTTTAAGATTGTCGTACAATTCCACCTCTCCGTAAAAAATATTTTCTATGAAAATAATCTCTGTTTAGGTTAAGGGCCTAACTATAGCAGGCCTTTCTTTCTTATTGGACATAAGTTGTACATAAAATGTCTGCTTTTCCCCCTAGCTTGTCAGGTAATGCCTTTTCCACATTTCTCCATCTTCAGATCCCTCAATGCTCACACAATGCAGTTTGGCTTAGCAGTATTTTAGTATGTTCTTCTATGTCATGGAAGAAGATTGGCAGATGGGCCTCCAGTTCTCCTGAGACGGGAGGGGGAGGGATATAAGGTTTTGAGGGTAATTCCAAGTTGTTGGCTCTGGATTCTCCACATCTTTTCTCTTTCTTTTATCTAAGTGATTCAGAACCATGAGGGTTAGAACTAATGTTTATCTTAAGAATGCTGTGGAAGAACTTGGACTAAAATAAAACTTATAGGTAAGCCGCAATGAGGCATTCATCATCTGTTGACTTAACAAATAGTTTTTGAGTCCTACTGTGCTCCTGACATTGCGATAGGCATTGCATCTGCCTCACTGGCTAATGGAAGCATAGCTAAGCTGTTCTTTCACTACCAAGAATCTCAGTTATCAAATCTGAACACAAACTTATTCCTACCACTTAATAAGTCATTATATTTGTTTTACTGTAATGTATACTTTGTCCTGACTTCTAAGTGCCTTAAGAAATATAGAAATTTGCCCAAATGATGTTACTCAAAATTGTTTTAAAAGTATGTACTATTTATTGATAAATCATTTAGTACAGTACTTGGTTCATTAAAAGCCTTTAATAAGTATTGACTCATTATTTTAATATTATCAAACTCTTATGTCTCGATCATTTGGCAACAGTGGAATTTAAATGTAAAAAATATTAAAACTATGTGTAAACACTCATTTTCACCCCCCAAAATGATGGAACTATTTTTTAGTGTGTTTCCTCACATTTTAATGTGTAGTGATATAAACCACACTTTAGGATTTCTATAACCTCCCTTTAGCAAGTGAGAAGGGCCTCCAAATTAAGTTACCATTATAATTTATCTATTCTGTTCTCAAAGTTGAAAAAAAGATTGCATTCTATCATCTCTGAAAGATATTTGAAAACCCTTATATCTGGAAAGGGTACTTTCTAATTTCTAACATTAATATTTCCTGCTAATACTGAGAACTGGTCTTTTCTGAAAATTAAACTCACTGATTTCTCACAATTCTTGCAATACATGTTTACATATTTGAAAACACTCCAAGTTCCCCATGTTCCTTTTAAGTCATAAAAAAGATTAAACATCCCACATATTAGACTGGGGACAAGGTTGTATTGCTTTACCAGTGACAACTGTTATAGAATTTTAAAACTGATGACATTTGTTGTATTACTGACTTGTTTAGGGAAAAACAAAGAGTCCACTTGGACTGTAATATGAAATGCACATTTTTTCCCAGAAAGGATAGAAATCAAGAAATAAATGAGAAAAAAAATCATGTGAGCTAGTTCAAAAGGGTGAGGATAATTGTACAATAATCAAGTTATTATCTTGAACGTTTTAGAATATTTAGGAAAAAAGCGAGAGGATGATTTTTGACTTGACATTAAAAATAATTAAGCTGGAGCTGAAAGGGAAACTATATATCTAATTGGAAACAGTATAAAGTATAATCACTTATCATAAACATTATGTTTGAACCTGATATGGCCAGTATTCATTTTCAGTTGGTAAGTGGACAACAAAATTAAATGATACTATGATAAAAATGAGTTAAGATTATGAGCTGCTAGATAGCAGAGACCCCTCTTACTCATCACCATGTCCCACTTTCTGACATGAAGTGGATGCTCGATAAACATCTCCTGAGAAACCAGCAGAAAGGGTATAGACAGACCTTGAGCTTCAAACTGAAGTACCTGAGATGGTACTTCTATCCTGGAAAACAGCTGCCCTGTTCCTATTACACTTGAATCCATCCATGATTCCTTTTATTTTCCATCCCCTTTATCCAGTTATCTTCTTCCTTATCTCATTGCACATTACCAAAATAGCCCCAAATGTTTCTAATAATCTTGTCTCACAGATCGCAATATGTACTCTTCCTTGCCATCAGTTTCACTTGGCCCCTACTCCTCCCACCATGATAAAAACTCTTCTTTCCTTGTGTCTATTTGTTTTCCTACCTCTGTTTTATTTTTACTGTATATGAAATATATAGATCATCAATGTTAACAAACTGCAAGCATATAGAGTAAGGTGCACTTTTAGTGCAATGTTTTCATGTATATAGTTTTATGTGTTGATCACATAGATCATAAACATGATATATATATATGTGTGTATATATTAGAGATAGAGGAATTACATGGGTATGTACATTTTAATTTTATTATGTATTCTTGTATAATTAAAATAATCAAAATGATTTCCTGAAAAATCATTTTCCAAAATATAGTATAGGGATTTATATAAATGTAAATTATCATCTTATAACAATTTTATGTTCCAGACAAAAATGCAATGAACACTTTTTAGTTTAGAAGAGTGCATTCTTGTGGATTTAATAAAATTTTAACGCAAAGCTTCCTTGTTGACTAAGTTACTATATATATTTTTATATATGTAATATATATGTGTATATATAACTTCTCTCTTTTTTTAATACTTTAAAGGGTCACATGATAGCATCCTGTGATGCTTGTGGAGTAACAAAACTATGGGACTTTCGGAAGCTCTTACCAATTGTGTCCATTGATATAGGTCCAAGTCCTGGCAATGAGGTGAACTTTGATTCATCAGGTAGGATGTTTTTTGTTTAACATTTGTGACCAAGCTAACAACTTTAACATTTGTTCTGAAACTCTTTTCTGTTTCCACTTTATTTTTATTGTGTTTCCTCCTATGTAAATTTTTGTTCTAATATTATATTATATTTTACATTATATATCTTATTATGTCACATTATGAAAGCATTATATTTATCATATATATAAAGGAAGAGAGAATAGAGGAGATAAGTGTGTGCTGATATAGATAACACAAATTCCTAGCAGTGTCATGCAAAATTTGGAGACTATATCCTTCAGAATCACCATCCAAGGTAAGTAAATTGGGTTTTTTGGAGACAAAATGGCTAAGAGGAGAAAAGAACAAAAGTTTGGCATAACTTAAAGTACATTTCTAATGGAGTATTTTAGTCTTATAATTAATAAATTATTGTATAACTCAATTTTATAATTAATTTGAGATGTACATTCATCTTGTTGCATTCATATGCAACAGTAATTATTATAACTGATAATTTTAATATTATTTCATATGTTTAGCATTTTTTCTGCAGTACTATAAACATTGTGAAACAGATAAAATATTTTACACTTGATGCTGATGAACAGGGTAGCAACATACAGTGTTTCCAGTTATCTATTTAAAAGATTAAAATTACAGTTACATCTGTAACTTTAATGAGAGGTTATGGTAAATAATGTATATCTATTATTACATAGTATAATTTTCCTTTGCTAGCATCATATATGTTTTAAACCTTATTAAATTTTGTGAGTTTTTTAAATCTTTGACATTTATTTGTAGTAGATCAAAGTTACAGAGATGGTAATTTTAGATGAAAAAATAAAGATAAAATACATACAAGGGAAATAATAATGTTTTATCTAAAAATTGTACATACTAATTCAATAGTCCAGTAACTATGTATATACTAGAAGCGATTCTAGAGATATAAGAAAATTGTGTGTTTCATAGGACTGGTTTCATGTCATCACATATCTAAAATTTGGAATTCAGTTAAGTTTGTCTTTTTAACAAACTTTAAGTTGTGTTGCCATTACAGATTGGTATATGAACCATACTAATAACACTGGCTTCTTTAAAAATGTTTTTAGTAGTGTTCTTGACATTAAACCATTTGTGGTCTGCCAGAATTAAAAAAAAAGAAAACATTGTATAGAATAAAACATCCCAACCATGAGAATTTCATTTTATAATGTGAAGGCCAATTAAGATTTCAATTTAGGGGCGCCTGGATGGCTCAGTCAGTTAAGTGTCTGCCTTCAGCTCAGGTAATGATCCTGGGGTCCTGGGATCAAGACCAACAGCGCTGCTTCTCCAGCTCCCTCTGCTGGTCCCCCTGCTTGTGTTCCCTCTCTCGCCGGCTGTCTATCTCTGTCAAATAAATAAATAAATAATCTTAAAAAAAAAAAAAAAGAAGTTGAAGAGTACTTTGAAATGCTGTACAACTAATAAGAGATATGTATTTTACTGTCATAACAATGTTGCTACTTGCTTTCTACTATCCTTGTCATCAGCCCAAATCTCTTTTCTATGCATAGTCAGGCAAACCTAATTTAAAATTACTTTCATACAAGTCAATATCATCTTAAAGTCCTTGGTACAACAAACCTAATATTTCTCTCTGTGACTGCTATACTCTTGATTATACATTAATATTAAGAAAAGCATAAGAATCAAGGACAGCACAATGAGAAACATAAAAGACAAAAAGTGTAAACTAGGAACCCTCTTAATGAAAACACTTTATCGGTTTGAGGGTATATAATTACAACCTGACCTTCCCATCCCTTTGACCGTTTCTTCAAGGAACATACTATGATTAATTTTAATTCTGTGTGTCTGAGAAATTAATGTCATAAGCCTTTTTCTCATTGAATAATGGGAAATTTGTGCTTCTGTGGAGGAGAAGCCTTCAATGACTCTTTATTTAAAAAGGTTGAAATATACCAAAAGTTGAAGGAACTAGAGAAAATAAACAAAGCTCTCAGTCTGAGGGTCTGAACAGAGAGGTGAAAATCATAAAGTAAAATACCAGAAATTATGTTGGTATAAAGAGAGTAGAGAGAGTAGTGAAGTCAAGAGCAAAACAAAATAAAAAATAAGGACAGGGACACATAGTGTCTAATATGCATTTATTCAAGAAAATATTAAACAAAAAGTATAACAAGCATATCATAAAAATATTTGGACTGTGAGGATAAAATCAAATCTAACTCAATAAGTTCATAACACACATTAATTTGACATACTTTTATCTATTCCCAGCAGCTAGTAAATAAAAGCATATATGGTTCAATTATTTTCCACAAAAAACAGGAGTATATTGACACTGTTGACAACAATTAACATTTTATTGAGGCTCACATTAGTTAGGTCATGCCAAATCATGTTTTTAATTTGAAATTTTGTAACAATTAAATCATGCAATTATATACAGTTAAGACTCAACTAGTGTGAGAGAGGCTCTGGTCTGCTATCTCAGCTATGTCCATGGACCTAAAGAAAAGATACTGAAAACATACATGTGATGTCATCATAATATCATACAATAAATGTAGAAGTGTTGATAGCATTCTGTCGGTGATAGTTAATATAAGGAATGTGAGTAGTTGTTAGATATTCTAAATAATCATCATAGAAACAAAGATTTCTAATCCTATTTCTTCTCTCTGGATGAGTTTAATTGAAAGGCATCGTGTGATTATGAGGTGTGCTGTTTTAAAAGAACTGTTTCCATACATAATGACGTATCTTTATAAATAAGGAATTTCTTGTCATTGCAAATCCAACACAGTATAGAAATAAATCGGAGTAGAGATCATTGAAAGGCTGAAACTGCTGTCCATAACATTTGATTTCAAATTTTCATGTATATCAAAATTGCTCATTATTTATTAACTTCAAAAGTAAATATTTTCATTTTGAATTTATAAAAGGAAATATGTACTGTGAAATAGTACCTTATCTGTTTTAAAATTGAGATTCTTCATAGTGTATCATTTTAAAAACATATCTTAGATTAAAATATTTGAAAACGAGTCATGTAGGAAAAGAATGTAGACTATAATTCAGACCATTATTTCTTCACCACCTTTTAGGCGTTAAGCAAATTATTTAATTTCCTAGAACATAATGTCCTCATAGAAACAATGGAGGAAATAATTGTCTTAGGTGCTCTAATGTGTTTCAAAGGGATAATGTATATCCTATAATGAGGAAATCCTAGTCCACTCAGCTACCATGTTTTATCTTAGCTGGGAGGGGTTTAGAAGTCATCCCATTCATTTTAGGGGTGAGAAAAATGTGTGAACATATTAGTGTGCAAGTAAGACGCCTAAGGCTATGTGCTACTATAAGCAGTTTCTAGTGAAAGTGTCAACACCAGTGAATAAATGTTAAAAGAAACAAGGATAAAAAACTCCTTTTCATATAATGTTAAAAATAATTTAAATGGTTAAGAAGTGAAGTTATATAAAATATCATATATACATATAATTAAAATCAAAAGATTTAAAGATGTATGAATCATCATTTAGAATTTAGCTTTTCTGCTGCTGTAAGAAATCAGCTCACACATTTGAAAGAGGATTTGTATGTGGCCCAGTATTATTTACATAATGTTTTATTTGCAAATACATTGCTTGTGACATATACAGATTATCTGTGTTTATAGATACATACATATATTAGTATTTGTAAAGGAGTAAGTGTTCCTTTCTCATTAAACTGAGAGCATCCTGGTAATATAATGCTACATATTTTTGTGAATACTCGCTATCTAAATAATATTTCTCACTTGGCATATTCAAATGCCATATGTTTTACCATTCAAAAATTTATTACTATTTCAGAAAATGTTAAATGGGATTGCGTAGTGAAAGTAATAAAAATGAACTGTAAGAGTTTATACATAAACTTGTCCACATCTCTCATTTCATCATGTTTTTATGTAGTTTAGCAATATTTTTCCCTCCTTTGTAAAAGATAATTCTAGTACATTTGCAAAAAAGTCACATCCCTAGAAAATGTAGGAGCCGAAGTTTAAGCCAGCTGGGTACTTTCCAATGGTAAGCTTATCAGTATCAGATCATCAAAATGGGCAAGGTTTCTCACCACTTGGAGGCAATCCTAAATACTCTCCATAAGCAGAACCACAATATAAATGCTAAAATAAGAGGGGGAAAAATGACCCTACTGGAAAATATGAAAAGCATCAGATCCCTCTGAAAGTTTTCAAACATAATAAAAAACCCCTCAAAAATCTTTGCTTTGCATTGGATTTATCCATTTCTTTTAGTAAAAGCTACAGTTCATTGTTCTGTATTTAAAAGACAGATTGTGGTTAATTTCTTCTGAGGGTAGCAGTGTAGCCTAATGGAGAAAGCACTCACTGGGAGAAGTTAGGAGCCGTGGTTTTGAATTTTGTCTCCACTCCTTACTAGCTGAACTGTGTTGGTGAAATTTCTAAATATTTCTGAGCCTCAGTTTCCTTGTATGTGAAATATTAAAAACCTTTTGGGGCTTCCACTTCAAGCCAAGATGGAGTAACAAGGGCCAGATTTAACTTATCACCTGAAACAACTAAGAAAACAAACAAAATATATGAAACAATGGTTTTCAGACATGGAATATTGAGCAATGAAAGAGATAATACCTGAGAGAGGGAAAGTAAACAAGATGAACCCCGTGTCTGCCCCCAAAATACTCACGGACCAACAGAAACCAAAGTGAAATCTGGCAGTCTTTCAGAGTTGAGGAGACAGAGTGGGCAGTTGAGGGAAGCCAAGCCAGCTCGACTCTGCAGCACAGAGAGAGGGTTCTGGAGATTTTCAGAAGATCATCTCCAGTCTTTAGCTAAATAAGGATCAATACCTGACAGACTAAGGCCTAGGGAAAATCTGACTACTTAAGAGGAAAAATCCAGAGATCACCCAAACCTAGAAATAATTTGTATATCCACCAACCAAATTGGAAAAACCTTGCAATTTAGAACAGTAGGTAGAGCAGAGATTGGCAAACTACTGCCCATGGGCCAGCTTGACTTGTATTCATATGTAGTTTTAATGGAACACAGCCACACCCATTCATTTACATATCGTCTAAGGCTGCTTTCATACTACAAGAGCAGAGTTGAGTATTTGCAACAGAGACCATATGGCCTAAGAAGCCTAAAATATTTAATATATAGACCTTTATAGAAAAAACTGCTACACTAGAGTGCTTAGAAGAGTATGATCTCAGTAGTGAGGCAACATCAGCCCATACCTCTGGATCTAGTCCCTTCACCAGTGTTTTTGAACCATTTGAGTTGACTCATGTAAAGACCTATTTAAGCATTTCTAAACTCAATGAAATTGTTACAGTTGTCCCTTTTTACAGATGAGAAAACTGGGACATAGAGAAGTTAAGAACAAGCCAAGTGACACCTAGCTGGTCAAATGTGGCATCAGAATTCAAATCTAGCAAGTCTAATTCCAGAAACTAAAATTTAAACTTTATATTATTCTGCCTCTCATTTTACTAATAATATTTGGTTTCATACTGATATATGACATCGTTAGAGAAATGATTCATTTGCTATGAATATTGAAATCATTCCAGTAATGACCACTTGGCAGTGTTTGATTCAAAGCTGACTAAGGCACAGAATCCTGTCACTAGTTGTCAATTTGTGGTCTCTGAAAGAAAAACAACAATAACAACAACAAAAGGAATCTCTCCAGAATAACCTAGTAGTAATAACCTAGTAATAATCTGCCAGGTTTCTGATGTGTCTGCTGCACAAGGGTGTATTTTAGGTGTCTCTGTCTTCCTAGTGGGGACTAGAACTCCAAGCCCATACTTCAATATAAATTCTTTTCAGAGAATCAGGCAGGGCTGGATTATGGGAGCACCTGCAGGACCTCTTTTTCTGCCTTTTATTTAAATTCTGGCCTGATCAGAGACTGAAATAAATATGGAAGTAAACAAGCTAACTTATTTTATCTCGAAGGCACACGGCAGAGTTAACCTAAGTTGTTCCTCCTAAGAGCAAGCCCATTCTACCACATCAGTTTTCCAAGAAAGAAAGCACAAGGAGAGAGGATAAATTATGAGAGAAGAGGTGACCAGATGACCCTACTCAATTATTTATAATCCCATTATTTTTTCCCCTGCTTGCGTGGCTCTATTGTGTATACAAAGCCATTTTGTGCATAAGTAGAAAATGGGCCTCTCTGATACTGGAGAAAGGAACTGGAAGAACGAAAGGAAATCAGATTATGTATCTCCCTTGGAGACCCAAGTGTATGATTAATGCCTGGAATGAAGTATAGTATGCTCTAGAAACTGGGCAAGGTGCTTTCTCTTTTAATCATCACAACACTATGAGTTTGGTTCCATTTCTCCTGTTTTAAAGGCTTTGAGAGCTTCATATATATATATATTAATAAATATACATGTTTATACAGTCCTGTGAAAACCTGAATTGCATTTCATTCAATCTTTAGCTCTAGGAAATTGTAAATAAAAAATTTAGAGATCCATAGAGACTGGTTATACTTCATCTGTAGGAAAAAAACCTTACTTTTTAATTTTTTTTCATGCTCTTTCCTGTATTAGAAGCAACTTTATTTACCCTATAGCAAGTAATAACATGCTAATAAGTGAGAACACTTTGAAAACTTTAATTAAAGGCATATTGGCAAAGATATATTAATTCATGGATAACATTTGTAATTGTACAAATTTACATGGCCATGAACTTGTTCTGATTGGTCTACCATCGATTCTGATTGATTTGTGGCAATGCCATAGCAGTTGCTAAGTATTTAGATTATCATCCCAAAACACACCATAAATTCTGAGAACTAAAATGCATTTGAATTACATAAATTATGACAAAATAATGTAAATAAAACTTAGTGACTTTTTCAAAATACAGTAGAATTTATACATGTTATAAAGTCTTGTTCTTTCAGATTATGTTTGAAAGGTTGTATACTTAATCTAATGACAACATCATTGCACAAATTATGAAGCCTCCCTTATGGAATTGTATCCACGGTTTTAAAAATAATGGGATAGCCTGGTGATGGGTATTAAGAAGGGCACGTATTGCATGGTGCACTGGGTGTTATACACAAGTAATGAATCATGGAACTTTACATCAAAAACTAGGGATGTACTGTATGGTGACCAACATAATATAATAAAAAAAATTATTATTTAAAAAAAAGAGATGGAGTGAGAGGAAAAAAATGTTTTCATATCACTAATACTTACGAGTATCTGAATATGAATTAATTTTTAGAAACATCTAGAAATTATTGTCATTAAGGAGTCAGAAAAGAGCATTTGTGTGAAGCACAAGATGAGGCTCTAAAAAAATCATCTATGATTTGCAACCCGAATTTGAGTGGGACACTTTATCTCTGTTGACCTCAACTTCATCATCTCTAAAATGAGAAGTTTGGATAGGTGACTTAATCAACTAGGTTTATAGCCAAAGTTTCACATTGTATTTCCCTGTATTCACTAGCACATGGTGTCTGAGATAAAAATAATATTCTAAAATAAAACTCAAATGCATTTTTACTACTTAAAACTTGAAAATAAAATATCCAGATATAAGTGAAATATTCCACTCTCTCTTGATCCAAAAGGGAAATATATTTTGTTATAAAAGTCAAGATTATTTAAAAATTGAGCCTCAAATTTAAATGATAGCTGTATTTCTCCACAATACAAAATGTTTATTCTTGCACACCTAGTAATACATTCAGTCTCTGTAGCAATAGGAGTTTTGGCAAAAAATGCCTAAGTCCCAACATTTTAATAAATTAATGACATGATCAAACTCTTCTTATAGGACTATGTATTAATAAGAATCTGGCCCATTCTGGTTAAATCAGAACAGAACATAACTTACTAATCTTACCAATTACAGCATTACACAGGTGCAATCAGCAATTCCAATTGCCTGGATGATACAAAGAAGTCACGTTTTGTGTTGTTAATTTCTTAATTTTGTGCAGTATTTTTAAAACAAGAATAGTTATAATTATTGCTTAGCTCTCTGGTATAGTTGTACTACATAGAAGTATAAATATAACATTATAGGCATGTCAAAAAGGCACTTGGAAATGTTTTTCTATGTAAATAAAATATCTCCATAGAAGTTGTTACAAAGCTTATATACATAATTATATACAATTACATACAAACAATTTAAAGCTGGCACATGTCCAAATAATGACAAATTCTAAATCAGTATCATCATATTTAATGATTTGTTTTGTAGTATTAATGAAAGTTACAAGCATTTTTCAAGTGGATTTACAGTAGTTATATACATATTGCATTTACAGTAGTTATATACATATTACAATTAATGTGCTAATGCCTAATTATTTTTCAACACATTTAAGAAATCGAAAAGATTTGTATCTGTGTAACAAGTATGAAAAATTAGTTGCATGAAAAGCTATGTCTTAATATCATCTAGGCAGCAATATATCCCAATGCCTATAATTAGCTATGCCTGTATGTTTTCAGATATAATAAAAATTACATGTACATGTTACATAGATCATTTTGAAATATGACTAATGACATTTTTACATATATATTAATCAAGAAAAATGTATTTGTATGAAGAAATAAAGCATAATCAGACCTTTGAATTTTTCTAAGGGTCACACAGTTATAGTATTAAGAGGAATTTGTTATTTTAATCTAATAGCATATAATAGTTATTAGATTTAAAATTGAACAGTTAAAATTTGCAATCTACTCATACTTCATGGCCCAAAGTCAAGTAGCCGAAGAATTTGTCTTCTTTTTAATAGACTATGTATACAAAATCGAATAGATAATCATCTTTAATTTGCCAAGCTGATACTTTTAAATAAGATAATCCTTTAAGAGAAGTTGCAATTCAACAGATGTGCAAATCAACCCAGAACAAATAGCATGCTACTTTTAGAGATGGAGCTGCACAGTTGGTACTTGTGATAAGTCACAGTTATATTTATCTAAAATTGAATTTTGAACAATATTCGAATATGGTTTACTCAAATCTGATTTAGCTTGGAAGCATCTTTCCTCACTTGTAATATAAGAAGAGTATAAATTAAAATTGTTTAAATTCATTCTCATGCAACACCCTTTACTATGTACTCTTCCACCAAAAGAAAAAAAAATTGAAAAGAAGATACAGTGTAGTACTGGTATTAAGAAAATCAGTACTCTGTTAATGTTTTGAAATAATGAGTTTGATAAACACCTTAGAATAATAGATATGTATTTCAAGCCCTGCCTTCTATTATCCAAGTATTTCATCATTCTCTCTCTCGTACTTTTGTTGGTCTAATGGTAGAGATTATCTTAGTGCAGTTGACAAATATTTAGCATAAGCCTACTACCTGCCAAGCACTGTTCTAAATTCTGGGATTTGTGATAGATAGGTAAGATTCTATTTACAAAGTCAATTGAAGCAATAGACATGAATCTGCAGGTCATAACTGGGAGTGTTGAAAAGTTTAAGTCAAACTCTTCTGCGTACAATATGCTACATGTGCCATCGGGGTGTTATTTGTAAAGAATAGTATCCTGCAGCTGTGTATGGAACTGGAGAAAAAAGGCAGGCCCTCCTATAATGTTAATGATCTAATTACCCACCTATGTTCTCATGGACTTGGTTTAATTTGAAGTTTTGATTACTGCTCTTCCTTTCACTGTGCCTCCCCTAATATTTGATTTGTTCCTTCATCCATGCTGCATTAGAATCCATTCACCCTTATCAGAATTTGGTTGTGACAGTGGATACTTTCGCTGCTTCTGCCTTTCTTCCTCTTTCGTCTATATCTTTCATTTTTTCCCCTCTTCTTATTTATTTCCCTTCTCTTCATTCATTTGATCCTTTCTCTTCTTCATCTTCATCTTCCTCAATTACCAAGATTAGGGCTAATCAGACTTTTCAGTAGAAAATAATTATCATCAGATTCCATTATTTTTCTCCTTTCATGTCCGCTCCCTGCTGTCACTCTCCCCTACCTTCCATGGAAGTTTTTAAATGTCTTTGATATGTTTCCTTAGATTTATAGGTATCTTTGAAGAACATGTAGAATTATTTTGTGTATGTACATATCTATGATTGCTAAAAACTATATTTTGTTATGCATTCCTTTCAATTTCCTGCTTTTTTATTCTATACTGTGTTCTTAAGTTTTATTCATACTAATATATGTCTATCAGGTTTATTAGTTCTGTCTACTGGATAGTATTCAATTTTCTTCTTCTTCTCCTTCTTCTTCTTCTTCTTCTTCTTCTTCTTCTTCTTCTTCTTCTTCTTCTTCTTCTTCTTCTTTGTCGTCGTCCATTGTACTAGTGACAGGCACCTAAATGCCTATAAACCCCTGTTACTTCAACGTATGCTGTACTAAATATCCTCATACATATCCTGGTGGTGGGCTTCTGTGAGAGTTTCTCTAGAGAGGACTGGCTATGCCACAGAGTGTACCTTAATTTCATAAGCACTGCCACACTGCTCTTCAGAATCACTGCACTAGTCTACAGTCCTTCAATCTCATTATCAACATTTAGTAGTACTGTGGACTGAATTGTGCCCCCCCCCACCCCCAGTGCCAAATTCATATGTTGAAGCCCTAACCCCAAATGTAACTGTATTTGGAGGGAGGGCTTTTAAGAGGTTAGCTAAGGTTAAATGAGGTCATAAGAGTGGTGCCATGATCCAGTAGGATTGGTGGTCTTATAAGAAGAGGCATGCATATGCACAAGGAAGGGCTATGTGAGCACTCAGGAAGAAAGCATCTATAAGCCAGGAAACAAGCCTTCACTGGAACCTGACCGTGCTACTACCTTAATCTTGGGCTTCCAGCCTCCTGAACTGTGAGAAAATCAATCTCTGTTGTTAAACCAGTCTATGGTATTTTGTGATTGTGGCCCAAACAGACTAAGGTAGGAAGTTATTTGATTTTCTAATTCTGCCAGTATAGCGGGTGCTGTATACATTGCATTTTCCTAATTACTTGTGACGTTGAACATCTTTTTACACGCTTTTTAGCCTTTCAGGCTTCCTCATCTGTGGACTAATTGCCTTTGGCCATTTTTTTCAATTGCATTTCTCTGGGGACCTGTGATTTTGTAATAATTATCTGTATATTAATCTATTGTTGGTTTTAACTGTAGATTTCTCCCAAAGAGTTGTCTGTTTGCTGATTCATCTGTGGTATCTTTTATTGAATTGAAATCTTTAGATTTCATGGAATCAAAACAATTTTCTTTTTATCTTAGTATGTTTTCTAATTTTGGGAGATTATTAAGAATATTTTCTCCACTGCTAGGTCACAAAAGTATTCTCTTGCATCTTCCTCTTTCTGTCCTTATACTTACATTTCAAGTCTTTGATTCAGTGTGCAAGGAGGTGTTATCAGCCAGTGTCTCCTGCAATAATAACAAACAAATAATAAATAAAGCCAGGATCTTCCAGAGGATTTGCTTTTTGCTCATTTACAGAGAGTTTCAGGTCACTCAGGCCTGATGCATTTTCCTGGGCTCAGCTGAACTCCATATTCAGGACCCCAGGGTCTCTGTGAGACATGTGATTCTCAAACAGTAAGCACAGCAGGAAATAAAAAACAAACAATGCAATCACTTTTAAATCTTCTTTCGGATATGACAAATATCATCGGCTTAATATCCTATTGTCCATAGTATGTTCATAGCAAGTTATAAACTAAGCCCAAAGCCACTTAGATGGGGACATATACTAATACTACAGAGTTTAAGAACATGTCTCATGTTATTAGCTGGGAATTTTAAATCCCATTACAGGAAAGAAACAAGTACTTGGGAACAATAATTCAGTGGCCATAGTGAGAGACCCAACTTCATTTTTCTATCTAGTAAGACAGTTTTCCTCATACCAGCAACTATACAATTTAAATCTTACCTCACTGATCTGTGATATTACTTCTATCATATATCAACCTTATATGCATAGACAGAGAGAATCTTTTTAGTAATCTTTTGGTAATGTTGTTTTTGAGACAGTACAGTTCTGTTTTTATTACTGGATGTTCTAGTATTAATATATGAATGTGAAGCCACTCTCTTTGCTCTTCTTTTTCAAAATTATTTAGTGGACTGGCTGTTTCCTGGGATTTTTAGTTATCCTTTTCAAAATTTCAAATTATTTTAAATTATATTAGAAAACATGGCTTGCATTTAGTTGATCTGTAGCCTCTAGTATGGACAGTTTGTTCTATGTTCCTTGTGTAATTAAAAAGAATGCATATATATGTATCTTTTATGGGTTCAAACATTTTTATGGAACTCTTAGTTTGAGCTTATTTACTGGTTATTTAAATCATTTATGACATTTCTTATATTTTGACTACTTGAGCTCTCAGTTTCTGAGATGAATATATTAAAATCTTTAACCACAAGTGTTAATTAATTTATCCTTGTAATTCTTTCAGCTTTTGCTGCATATATTTTGAGGCTATATTTTTAGATACATATATTCATAATCATTATATCTTATTGGTCTTGTCTTCCTTTTATTAATGTATAACAGCACTTTCATGGTGATTTTTTTCCTTAAGTTCCATTTTGTCTCATAATAAAAATCGGTACCCTATATTTTGGGGTGGGGGTAATCATAGTTCCCTGATAATCTTTCTCTCCATACCTACCCTTTCATATCTTTTTGTGGGAATTTTTTATTTGCTTTTCTTTTTTTTAATTTTTGGGTTTTTTTTCAATCTGACATTTGTATCTTTGGAATGATGAGTTTAATCTACTTATTATAGTGATATTTTTTAATGTCAATATGCTTGCATAGAAAATGCTTCTATTCGTAAGGAGTATCCAGAGAAACAGAGTCAATAGGGTGTGTATCTGTGTGTGTGTGTGTGTGTGTGTGTGTGTGCAGCTTGTGTCCAAAGGCAGTGTGGAGGTAGAGTCCTTTTTTCTCAAGGACCTTAGTCTTTGTTTCTTAAAACCTTCCACTGATTGGATGATGCCTGCCCATATTATGGAGGGTTATCTGCTTAACTGAAAGTCTGCTGATCTAAATACTATCCACATATAAAAATACCATCATGGTAACATTTAGACTGGTGTTTAAAAAACACCAGATAAAAAACTGGGTACCATGGGTACCATGGCCTAGCCAAGTTGACACATACAATTAACCATCACAATGCTTTTCTGATACCTTTCTGGCCCTTGTCTCTTGATTCTTTCAAGAAATATTTATTTTTCCCTATTCTAGATGCTGAGGACAGAGCGATGAATATTATATATTATATATACTTACATATATACTCATATATTATATATACTTATATATATAATATATATACATATATACGTATATAGTATATATAGTATATATTTTATATATATATTAAGTATATATACTTACATATATACTCATATATTATATATACTTCTATATATACTATATAATATATATATACATATATTATATATACTTACATATATACTCATATATTATATATACTTACATATATATGTATTTCTGCTCTCATGGAACTTACATTTTACTTAGTGGGGGGCAGGCTCAGAGGGAGACATGATAAATAATTAGTAGAGTGAACAACAATATATATGCCAAGTGATGATGTACTATAAAAAATTAAGACAAGAAAGTGGAGAGTGATGAGGTTGACTATTACTTGAGGGAAGATACTCAGAGATGATTAGACTTGAAGGAATTAAGAGACTAGATTAGGTGGTTATAAAGAGGAAGAGGATTCCAGGCAGAAAGAACAGCAGTACAAAGTCTCTACATCAGAACCATATTTTCCATGTGTGAAGTCAGATGAAGAGAGATATAAGGTATGAGTTATTAAAGTGTTAGCCATGGATAGTCTTGGAGGTTATGATCTTTATTTTTAAAAAAGATTATTATAATAAATTACCTTAACTTTTTAAATGCATGCACATTAGATAGAGTATAGATCAATTAAAGTCTTGCCAAAAGAGATTAACACATAAAACTTAAAAGAGCCAATATAAGGGCTCCTGGGTGGCACAGTCGGTTAACCATCTGACTCCTGGTTTTGGCTCAGGTCATGATCTCAGAGTCATGAGACTGAGCCCTACGTTGGACTCTGTGCTCAGCACGGAGTCTGCTTGTCCCTCTCCCCCTCCTACCCCTCTCTCATTCTCTCTTAAATAAATTAATTAATTAAATATTTTTTTAAAAAGAGCCAATATATTTGATCAAGTCAAAGAATAATCAGGAACTCAGTTTACTATTAATTTTGGGTGATTAAATCACAGCAAAATTATGATCCATATTTATGTATAAAGACAGGGTGAGACGTAAGTCACAGACTCAATTATATAAAATATTACAGAAATCTAAATGCTCCAGACATTGCTAATAGACAGCAATTAATGACATTATGATAATGGGCAATTTGATAAACTATTGTTACCTTTACAACACTTTCTTCTTTAAAAAGCAGGCATGACATTTATATGAGTGTTGCTGAATGTTCTGTAGAGGAGGAGATAGTTCATGGACTTGCTACTCTCCACTTTCAAATCAATAGACAATTTGCCCCTTATTACTGCTATGAAAACATATACAGAGACATTTTAACATCAATAACATTTAGAGGTGCTTAACTTTTACTACTATCAGACTAAGAACAATATTTTATGATTAAATTGGTTTGGTTTGGTTTGAAGAATCTCCTTGAAGATATTTGCATCTCTATAAGCTTACATGGGGAAAGTGTATTCATTGAAGGGTAAAAATTATATCAGTGAGAATTTTGGAGTATTTTGCTGTGCATTCTGGAATAATGAAGCAATGGGAAAATGCTCAGAGACCTCATCTCAACATAAGAGGCCTATTAGAATAATATCCTAAATCTGTATGATACTTCATCAATTTTAATATCATTCATTTCACCAGCATATCTTCTAATGCTTAGTCCTATGGGTTTTTCATGAACAAAAATGACTTTTCTTTTAAAATGTTTTACATTAACTTTGTCTGCCATAGTTGACCTCCAGCTTGTTTTGAGACACTTGAACTAGGTTATATTCCTAGACTAGTCACCTCCATTCTGCCTACACCCAAAATATCCTGTAACTTTTCTGTTTGTTTGTTTTTTTTCCCCTTCCTAAAATTGTAGATCCAATTAAACATTGCTACTTGTAAGAAAGGCTTGACTCAGCTTTGGAGTTTAGAACAACTAGTTTATTGTACTATGATGATGTTGTGTTGACAGTAGTAATCAATAGCCTCATCATATCTCAGTCAACCAGATTAAAATATTGCTCTACTATTTTCAATAATAAAGGTAGAAGTTGTGTTAACAAAGCCATATTTGCTACAATTCAAAGTCAATTAGATTTCTCATGTGATGAAATTATTAGAGATTCTCATTTTCAGTGTTGAATGATAAAGAGAACATTGTTCATATTAATTATAAAATAATAGTCAAAAATAATTCAAAAGAGCCTCTTGAACAGCAATCATGAAAAGATAATAACTAAAGACAATTTGAAAATACATGTGAGCTTAAGACTTGCTTAAATAGCTCATACAATGGAATACCATGTGACCATTAAAATGTCAAAAATGTGTATGTAATGAAGTACAAAGGTAGATTTTCATGATTCTATTGAAGATTAAAATAATGACAAAACAGAGTGTAGGAAATGATTTCACAATGAGTATCCAGATAGATAGATAGACAGACATATAGATGGTAGATAGAGGCAAGTCATTCTCCATTGGCTCTGTCCCTCCACTTATTCATTCTGTGCTCTTCTGTGCCATCCTTTATTCCCCATTAACTTATATTTGGAATTGACCAGTGAGAGGCACTGACAGGAGAGGAGAGTGTAGGAGGAGAGATTGCAACATTTATTCTTTCTGGTCTTACCTTAGGTACATTTGTGATGATGGCTGCATTGTTGGCAGCTATAGCCCCTATCAGGAAGCCCTGCTTCTGGGGCTCCAGTTCTTAGCCAGGTACCACTTAGGTCATTTCCACCCTTTGCCCCTTCAACATAAGCATGTAGATGATGATTTTTTACTCCTCCTAATTTGTGTGTTTATTTCCTTAATTTTTTCCTCTATTTTTCCCCTTCTGTAAATAGTCCCTTCATTAATAAGTCTTTTTAAAATTCCCATCTGGCTATGTGTTCTATGTTATCTGCCAGGATCCTAACTAATACAAATATAGATTAAAAACCTGGCAATTATAGCCACCAAAATGTGTATAGGCATTTCCTAGGAGGTGTTTATCCTATTTTCTAAATTTTCTAAAGTAAATGCATAATATTTTTTCAATATAAAGAAGGCAGAGTAAAAACATCCTTATACATGAAAGAAGATAAAAAAATATCGTGCAAATAAATAACACTGATAGGAAACAATGAAGAGCTGGTATCTTTTTAGCTTCTTACTGTAGTTGGCTAGATTAAGCCCAATGATTTTCTACATCCAACCCTAAGTCCTACACAGCTCCTCCCAAAATAAACCAAAAAGAAAGGAGAGGGAGGGCAAGTAAAGATGATTCATCTGAAGCCAAGTTAAAGATGGAATTAATACTTATGAGAGGTTAACACTTAATCCCCTTGTCTTCACTTTTACATGAAGAAAGAGACCTAGAATATTCACAGCCCCTCTTTACTCCATCTCTGCCCCTCTATCCTTGCTCCTTCTGTGAACGGGGTGGCTTGCTTAACTGGAGTTCAGAACGAACTGAACAAGTCCCGGTGAATAACTTCTCCAGGAGCCCTCTCCTTGGAAAAGTCCATCCTCTGACTATACAGGTTCTTTCTTCCATTGCTGCCAGCAGAAGCCTGAGTTGTTACAACTCTGTCAGTAACTGTTTGGGTAGGTTCTAGTGATTGTAGGAACTAGTAGGACACTGATGAGGCTGCATATTCATGTCATATATTTAAATTCACCTTTATTTACATAAAGGTGATATTTTGATTCCCATCCCTATAATTCTTGTGTCTATTCCTCAGGCAGTTCCAAATTGGAGTGGGAAAGGAAAAGGTACTTTACTGATGCTCTCAAATCACAATAATATTTATATTCTTTTTATTATGCCCACAGGCAGCATTATTTTTAAGATGTGTATTTTTTGTTATTCTAAGTATTTTATGTGATTATTGCTGACATTTTCAAAAAAGCAATATAGAAATTACATAAAAGAAAAATAAATCATATGAAATCACACAAATCAGAGATAAAATATTTTATATTTCATATGAAACCATGTAAAATTACTATATCTAATTATATGTATAATGTAAAATTACTATATTACTAAAAATAATAAAAATAATATACATATATATAGTGTGTTTTACATTTTATATTTTTATCCTGATGACCCCCCCATCCAACCTTCTATCCTACAGTATTCTAATAATATAGTACTTTACACTTTACATTGGGCCTTTTTCATTTTAATTATATACAGAGGCAGTAGAGCAGTTAAGAACAGCAGCCTCCAGAATGACAGTGATTGGTTTTGAATCCATATTCTACCACTTATTAATTCTCTAACCTTGGGCACATCCCTTAATCTTTCTTATGCCTAAATTGCCTCCTCTGTAAAACGAGGATAACAAAACAGTACCTGTTATGTTTCTTGTGAGTATTCACAAGATAATCCATATCAACATCCTAAAAAGGCTTAAGTCTTTATCCTCCCATGTTTATATTATAATGGGAGAAGAAGAAAATTAAGTCTCTGTCTCTCTCACACACACATGCACAGCACACACAGACACACATACAACACAGACATGCATATATGGTATAAGAAAAATAAAGCTATGCTAAGTGTATAGAGTGAGTGGGTGCAGAGAGTTGATATTTCAGGTAAGATATTCAGGGAAGACCTCTGAAAAAGAGCAACCTTCATGAACTGAGGATATAAGTCATGGACAAGTCTTGGGAAAAACCATTTCAGGAAGAGGGTTCCAAGGGCAGACCTTGAGTTACAATAAGAACAAAGATATCCATGTGACTAGAGCAGAATGAAAAAGGCAGAGATTGGCATGAAATAACTTTAGAGAGATAAGCTGGAGCTAGGTTATGAAACTCCCTCTAGGCCATGGTAAATAGACTAAATATTATCTGAGTATGACAAAGACTGGACTGTTTTAAACAGTGAAGTAATGGAACTTGATTTCATTGAAACAAACCAACAAACAAAAAATAGTTGGCATGGGTGCCTGTGTGGCTCAGTCAGTTAAGCATCTGTCCTCAGCTCAGGTCATGATCCCAGGGTCCTGGGATTGAGCCCCACATTGGGCTCCCTGCTCAGCGGAAAGCCTGCTTCTCCCTCTCCCTCTGCTGCTCCCCCTGCTTGTGCATGCGGTCTCTCTCTGTCTCTTTCTGTCAGATAAATAAATAAAATCTTTAAAATAAGAAAAAGAATCGTTGGCAACTATTATAGATAAAAGCTCTATCCAGGGCAAGAGTGGAAGCAGAGGAAACAGTGAAGATGTTCCTGTTATGACACAGAATTAAACATAGTTTAGACCAAGGCAGTGGGGCTTTCAGAGAGCAATGGGGTGCGTTTTCTGCAGAGAATTTAAAGGTAATAAAACCATCATAAAGATGGTTTGCTTTTTATTACCACCATACTTACAGCAATTCTCAACATCAGTAATTAATCATTTCTCCCCAAAAAGGCAAACCATTCCTATTGCCCCTCCACACCCTGTTTATGCCAGTGGACCCAGATGACAACAGAAAAACTGGTAAAACACCATGATATATTTGAAAATAGAGTCAATAGAATCTGCTGATGAATTGGATATTTGTGACAAAATGCAATCTCAAGCATATCTCCTGCAGCATTCAGGTGAAAGATGATAGTGTCTGTGATGCTGTCTTTACAATGTATGCTATGTAGTAAATAATAAACTTTATATATGGTTTATGTTAGTAGACTATATACTCCACTCCATTAATTTTTCTTTCAATTAGTTTGCTGGTTGTACTCTATGTTAATGGTGTTTATTTATAATGTATTTTAATATTAGGTAATTCAAGTACCATTTAATTAATGTTATTTTTCTAAGAGTTCTTAATTATTCTTGTTCATTGATTAATATATTAGTTAAGATGCCTTTGGCTATAAGTATGAGAAACCCCAAGTGGAACTGACAATAAGGAGCCTTATTATCTCACATAAGAGAAAGTCCACCGGTAGTGCTAACTTCAGCTTTGGGTGATTGACTAAATCAGGAATCAGGTTCTTTCTTTCCCTCTTTTCTGCCATCCTCGGTGTTGGCAGTAAGATGATGCTTGCATCTCCACAGATCCTGTTGTAAGAAGAAAACAACCAGGGCAAACGATGAGAGGGTCTCTTCCTGTGCCCCACAGAAAAGGGAACGCTGTTTCTTAAGGTCCCAAGTATACTTCCCTCATGTCTTTTGGGCCAGGATTGGGTCATGTGTACATCTCATTATGAGGCCCTAGAAAGGGGAATAATTACTTTTATTTCAGATAGTGGTGTCAGCTTTCCCTTGCGCCCATGGCTGCTGATGTGTGTGTTCGGGGAGGGAAGGCAGGAAGGCAAGGGGAAAGAAAAGGAACTAGACAGTAGGGGAATGGCTCTAACTAGAGCAATATGAAAGTAACTCAGGAGGCAGAGAGTATCTACTCCTGGAACTTTGTGCGGAGACTGGAGGAACATTGCTCTGGATTGGAAAGGGAAAAACAAAGTGTCAAAATTTGAGCTAGGGGCGCCTGGGTGGCTGGGATGGTTAAGTGTCTGCCTTCAGCTCAGGCCATGATCTCCATCCCGGTCCTGGGATCGAGCCCCAAGTTGGGCTCCCAGCTCAGCAGGGAGTCTGCTTCTATCTCCCCCTTTGCCTATCCCCGTGCTGTGGCTCTCTCTGTCTCTTTCTCTCAAATGAATAAATAAAATCTTTAAAAAAAGAAAGAAAGAATATGAGCTAAAGCAGAGGCTTTCGAACTTTATTTTAAAAACAACCCAGAGTAGGAAACTCATTTTATAGCACAACCCTAAAACACAATCTTACACATACATTTTGTGTGTGTATACACACATATATAAACACACATGTAATATATATTATATATTTATCACTTTATATGATATATGATATACATTATATATCATTTTCAGCATTGTACTACATTACTTTTTATGACCCAGTTACTGGTTTCAAGCTGCAGTTTGGAAAATCCTGATCTAGTGGGTCAATCAAGCCAGTGTCTACAGCATCTCAGGATGCATACTCCTCTTCCCTCGTGCTGGCAATCCTTTGTATCAAGTTTATATTGTGAGCGGTAGCTTGATTTGCCTCTTTAATATTTACTCTGTGTGGCTTGTGAGGGAGTTTGGCTGAGAAAAGTTATGCTGGGTGAATTGCCTGAGAACAAAGGGAAATGAGCCCCCCAGGTAGGTCTAGACTCAGTTTCCAGCAAACTTCTAAAAGATGTGCTGCTACTGGTAAGAAATCAAAATCATGGGAAACTGTGACAAGTCAGCCTGAGCAAGTGTTGTGACACCAAATGCGGCTACTTCACTAGAACGATTATCACTTTAGGATACCACAGTTGCACATTATACGTCACTTTAAAACTAAATAATCGTGGTTTTGTAAGATGTGTTCCAATTTTTTTATTAGTGGTTTCCAGAAACTTCTTTTTGTAAATTAGAATGTTGAGTAGATTGTATATGAAATAAGATGCGTAGAAAAAAACCTAGTTGTATCATATGACTCATAATTTGATAATCCTTGGGTATACGTCTGATTATATTGCAAAAGTCATTCTTTCTTGGACTATACCACTATCTGGGCTGTATATCAATCTATTTTTTGATGCAGACCAATATAGTTTAATTTTGTTCCACTTTAGCTCCTCATTTTGTATCAAGAATGGGTTCATAATTTGACTCTTTTATTCTAAAGAAGTAAATTAAATTTCAAAGTGTTTAATTCAGAAGTGAATTGGTGAATGTTTATTTTAACTTTCTTTTGAGCATTTGTGTCTCAAAAGCCAGGCAGTATTTTACATTTTGGTCATTTTTCTTTTGCTGAGATAATGAGGGTGGGGACTCTTGACAACTGCAGGCAATTGCTTTGAGCTCTAAGCACTTTGAAGAGATTAGCCCCATTGATATTCTCTTCATTTTTTTGGAGAGAAGTACTGCTCTCCCCTGAGTATAGGAAGATGGACAGCTATTGAATAGAAACTGCTTTTGTCTAATAGATAGTATAGTATTAAATATTCTCTCCTCAAAGACATATATGCAACATTAGAAAGTTCTCTAAAATGATTGGGAGCCTCGTTACACAGACTTGTTAATTTTGTCTGAAACTGCAAAGTTATATTTGGTATCATTTGCCTGGAAAAATATACTTAAAGGGGTTGGAGCCAGTATTGTATTATTAAGCCAGCCAACTTGGTGATGAGCAAGTTAATTATCCTGGGCATAAAAGGGGGGAAATGGCATGATTTCTGCCAGCAAAACAGTGAAAAATATGAGTGAACTATTTGGTGGTCTGCTCACCTAGTTGGTCTTAGCTGGACAGTGACCTGTCTTTCCTGTGTGAGTTCGATCAGAGATATTTTTCTTTGATTTAAAAATGTTACACTTTGCTAGAATTCAAATGAAGCCATGTAAATAATGTTTTATTCCAGATGACTCCATATCCATTATGCTATTGTTATTTCAGACAGGTTCAATTAGCAAAAATCTCAATTCAAATGACTTTTCTGTCATTAAAAAAAAGAAAAAAAAAGTCTGTGGAAGAGGGGTATGCGTGTGTGAATATATACATATTTTCCAGTGCTGCAGTTCTATCCAGTGTCTGGCTTAAATACAAGAGCTTCCCCTACTGATTAGCTTGCTTCTGCAGACAGTCAGTTAGGTACTAAACTCTTTGTGAAGGTCACCATATCCTTCCCTTTCTGAAAGCATTTCTTGAAGTTCAGCAGCTTAGCAGTTTCTGTTGCCTTGTGTTCCTTGCTCTGTTATATATACATTAAAAGGAATGTTATTTTCATTCAGAGAAAGTAATAAAAACCTGTGATTTAGGAAACCGGGTTATCATAAAATAAACGTTTTATTTATGCTATTCAGATTGCCTGTCTTCAGGATATCACAAGTATTGATCAATTTCATGTCGATTGGATGTGTGAAATAGAAGTGTCATGCTATAAGCTCATGATTATATCCTGTGGTTTAAAACAGTGAATTTGATTACATGACATTTTGCTGTACTCTCTTTGGTCTTATTGCCTTTGCACTTGAGTTAATCTGCTTTTGCAAATTCTAAGAGCCAGTTCACTGGGAAAGGACCTGTGATGTAATTCTATCCATTTCTCCACGATGTTAGAAATTAAAAACTACCACCTTCATCCCTAGAACTTCATAACTCCAATCGCAATAGCATCGTCAAAGATCCTGGGCAGGCTCTCATTTGGCACTAGGACAGACATAAAAGGACAGGTATGGGATTTCCTGAAAGATGTCTAGGATCAGAACACTGAAATTCTGCTTTTATCTCTAAGAACACTTTACAGAACCCCAATATTTTGTGACTTCTTAGTCCTGTAAACTCGAGTCAATAAGATTTTTCCAAGATCATTACAACTTTCGTGATGGTAAAAACCTGAAAGGCCAATTAACCAGATCCTTCACATTGCAATAAGTTGTTTCTGGGTGCCTAGAATGTCAAAGTTCTCCTTTTTCAGTGTACTTGTCTCTAATTTACAAAATATATTTTGTTCCTTTGTTCCACTTTGCTGAATTTGTTGTTTTGTTTTGGTTTATGCATTTGCCTTATAGATACTCGCATTTAAATAAACATTTGTTGATAGATAACTACACAGAAAACATTTCTTGAGGGTCTTTGACCCTAGTCATTATCAGTGCTTTTTTGCAAGCTTTTCAGATGATTTCTGAAAAGCACTCATTAAACTGTTTTAAAGTTTAAATTTAAGCATATTTTTTAGTACCTTTACTTTTAAAGGAGAAATTTGGCTCCTTGTACTAACAAAGTGTACCAGCGAATTATCTCTACTCCTATGTTGTAAAAAAATTTTATTTTGTCCCATAGAGTCAGCAGTTCCATAAATGACTAAAGAATCAGGGTTAAAGATATTGATTTGCAATTGATGCCAGTGTATCAAGAGTTACTAAGGTTCCCTGAAATCAATCAATATTATAAGCAAAAAATTATTAATGTTGAAAAAGTTCAGTTAATGTTACTTGCAGTATTAGTAGCAAGTAGCAGTAGATAGCACATGAAAAAAATCGGTCCCCAAAATCAGTGGCTTAACACAAAAATGTTGACTTCTCACTCACATCAGTCCAATGTGAGGAGGGCTGTACTCCATATGGCCATGGCCCAGGCTGGCAAAGCCTCTTCCATTTGCACCACATAGTTTCAAAGGTCACACTGAGCATCAACATTTAGCCAGTAGACAAGAGAAGGAAAGAAGAAAAGAAAAGCATGCTTCTTATTCATCCTTGCAGACATATAAAATGAATCTTTTCTATTATTAGGGCCAAAGGCCTTCAATAAATGTTCACTTCATTCAGCTAGCCAGATACATGGCCCTGCCTAAGTACAAGGGGAACTGAGAACAGTATTTCTGACATAGAGCCATTTTTCACCAACAACTCTACTCTGTGGAAGGGGTTCTAAATCTGGTGGAGAACCAACTGTTACCACCACACTGTGTCAGTTACTATATTTGCAATCAATGGAAACTGACTCTGCTAATTTAGTTTAAGAAGGAGTAAATTAGAAGAACATGATGTGGTTTGCAGAATCCAAAAGAAACATTGAACTGAACAGCCAGCCTGAGAAAATACTGGAATCAGAGAAGCTACAGAGATAATAGAAATTGAATTAATGGGCATGGTCTTCAGAGTATTGTCAACAAGATAAGATGGCTCCAACCACTCTCAGCCCAGGTGTTGATTCAGTCAAGACTCAGAAAGAATCTTTGAGAGAAAGAACATCACTTTCCCTCCCTGTGGCTAGTAGAGAGTGGGGTGCTTTGATTAACAGTTCTCCAAGATTATATTCAATGGAAGACAGGGAGATTTCCAAAGCCAAGACAATGTACAGGCATTGTCAGATGAAGGGGTAATAGAGGACAGGAAGATTAAACAATATATGTATGCTTTTAAAAAATCAGATGTCTCAGACTACTTTTAGTTCAATAAATTCAAAGGCAGTAACAGTTTCTGATCTAAACAGTAAGGAAAAATAATTGATCAATCAACATCAAAATCCAATAAAAGATTTCATAATCTGTTACAAAATCCGTCTCCCTTTGTGTTATAGTTCAATGACCTTAAATAAAATGATGAACTCTCAGAAATTAAGTTGCTCTTTGTATAAATGTGCTGGTGAGATGGGGCACCTGGGTGACTCAGTCAGTTAAGCATCTGTCTTTGGCTTACGTCATGATCCCAGGGTCCTGGGATCAAGCCCCATGTTGGGCTCCCTGCTCAGCGGGGAGTCTGCTTCTCCCTCTGCCTCGGCCTCTCCTCTGCTTGTGCTCTCTCTCTCAAATAAATAAATAAAATCTTTAAAAGTAAATAAATGTTCAGGCAAGGACATTTTCTGTCATATGAGACAATGGTATTTGGGTGTGGGGATTCTTGGGTTGCAACCAACGGAAACTAACTGGGGAGTTGTGGTAAGACAGCAATGGAAGATAACATATTCATCACTTTAAGTGATGTGATTTCCTTGGAATATTTCATAATAAAAAAGATTATCACTGTATAAAGTTACAATTTGCCAAAGGGATATTTGAACATACTCATTTGTTTTCCACTAAAAAATACATTTTTTAACCTGTGTTTCTAGGGTACCTCCAGATTATACATAGGCCTATTAAAGTATTTTTTAATGGCAGTGTACTCAAATATAACGTTTACCCCACTCCCCACCAAAGAAATTTGGGATGAAATAAATCCAAATGAACAATATCTAAGTGAATAAATGTTCAGATACTCTATAGGATAGGAAGTTGTCATTTAAAAAAAAAAAGAGTATTACTAGGGTTAGAATTACTATAGATAGTTATCTCTAAAAATGAAGGCAAGGTTTGAGAATTACAGGATAGACCTGTGGAGACTAAAAATTACAATTTAAAAATCCTTCAAGCAGATCTTAATATCCCCTCTAATCAATTCACTCTACCCTGTAGTTGTAATTCTCCAAATAGGCTACTAAGTTGTCTTTCAAAGGTTTATTTCAGCAAATGGCTGCTCTGTCTATGCACAAAGAAAGGGAAATAACCCTATAATTTTGTAGATTTTTAAAAGGTAAGCTAACAAAAAGATTCTTTTCCTTTTCCTTTGAATCCAAAGAATGTACAGTTGGGAGCTCAATAAGACAATCTTCGTCTCAGTCTTTCTTCAAGTGTCTGATATAACAATAGAAGTACAGTAATGGTCAATTTTTTTAAAAGCTTCCCAGGCTGGCGTACTCTCCCATGAGACACTCTAGTAGGATTTACTGTGTGTGTGTGTGTGTTGTATTTATACATATTTTTTAAGAGTTCTTTATAAAAAAAATTCTTTGAAGTTAAAGTGGTTTTTCTAGATGTTATTAGCAGATCGCTGGAGTTAGAATTTTGTGCTAGCTTATTTGTTTCTTTGAATTTCTATTTATGGAATATCTCTTATTTTTATATAATTAGAGCTAAACCCTAATTCCAGGAATGCTCACAAATATGGCACAATTATTAGAAAATTAATTAAGGTCTCATTTCTAGGTTAATGTTTGGAATGATACTCTGTTAATGGCAACTCTGAGTGTGTTAGCTTATTACATTTATATAGAAACTAGAACAGTCTTTCTTGTCAAGGGATATGAAGTTATTGTCCTTTTAGACACATATATCCAATTGCCTGTAGAAAGGAGCATCATCCACACCATTGCCTGGGCTCAAAACCCTTGGATTTTCTTTAGCTTTTTTTTCTTAACATATGGAGTATATCTAGGTGCTATTTTGCTTGAGAAATAAATGCACATCCCCTGCCCAGCCTAGAAATGTCTTTTAAAAGGCTGACCTGATCATAGCAGTTCCCTTCTTTAAAATCCTTGATGGGAACTCCTGTTCTACCAGCCATTTCTTTAGATTGCGGACACTCTCTGGACTCTACATCTTTGCCCTCTGGATTCCTGCCTTCCCCTTTTCTGCCTGGAAAACCCTTATTCATTCTTTAATGTTCTATTCACATAGTACTTTTTTTCTAATACTACTCTCTCACTTATACTCCTCAACTCCAACCCTCAGGCAGAATAAATTTCTTCCTCATCTGTGTTCTTGCACTTTATACAGATCTCTATTGCTTATCAAATTGCATTAGCATTCATTTTTGTTTCCTCTGGCATCTCCCTTGCAGGATTGAATTCCTGGAGAAAGGGATACTTGCACACCTTTGTGTTCCACATCTCTGACATTCCCTGGCTTATTGTAGGTGCACAATACATGTTCATGGAACCACTTTGGGCTAATTTTATGCTGAAATAGACGTGGCTAAAGCAGAAAGAATTCTAGACTATCTGTGGCCCAAGACATTTGCATATAATAATCAAGTTTACATACAATTAGATTATAAAGTTTATCATCATCATTGCAAAATCTAAAGCACGAAGACATTTATCCTTCAACCTCAGAGCTTCTCACTTAGCCTGCCCTAAGGAGAAATAGAAGTTTGCATTCCTCAGAAGGCCAAATCATTGGGCATCCAGTAAGAATTATGTCAAAGGAGGTCTTGTGTCAAAAAAAAAAAAAAAAAGCTACTTATAGAAGTTATTATATTTGCTTTCCAGCGTGTGCTGGTGTTTTTTATAGTATGACTAAATATTAGTATTGTGGTTTGAGTATTGATACTTCTGCTAGTGTCAAATTAACATTACAATGAAGTTTCGTGATAATTGACAAAACCATGAGCTTCTTCCTATAAACAGAAATGTACTCTGACTTAACAATAATTCCTAATTACACAGAATGTTCAAGATAAATTTTAAGTCAAAAAAAGCAGGATATAGATTTGTGTCTCCCAATTTTGTAAAATACATATACATACACATATCATAATATATATACAAAGTATATGTATAACATATATGCTTAAGTATATATATTTAAGTATTAAGTATATATATTGGCATATACAAACATACTGAAGAGACTGAGGGGAAGCATAGCGGTTATCTTTTCTAAATTTTCTGTAATGGTCATATTTAATTTTTATTATCCATGAAAATCTTATTTTTTTAAATGTTATTCATTGTAATATAATTAGATCCAATAAGGCTATTTTTAGAATAAAAAGTTCTTGTTTGACTGAATTATAATTCAGTCTTTAGACAGAAGATACTAGATTCCTGCAAACACTGGTATATTTTTATTAAAAAACTAATCTAGAAAATTGGGAGGTAAGAGGCTTGTGGTTGCTACATTATATAGTTTGTAAAATAATGAAAGTGATGGTAATCAATGTAGAAAACTGCATATATAAAATTGGAAACAGATGCTAATACACAGGTGGTTGAACAAGAAATAATATGGCCCTGGTTCAGCGCTCTTGTGCTGAAGGAACATCTGGATGTGTGTGTTTTATCCCAAAGCTAGAACTTGCTAACCAGAAATAAAATTAAGAAATTGTTTGAATGAGTAGCGTGGAATTTAAAAAAAAATGAATTTCAAGGTGATCCTTAAGTCCACATTGCTTTTAAATGCCTGTAAAGTCATGAGGTTGATTCGCATGAGCCAGGTATGAAAATATCTTACCAAAAAATATCTTACAGATTTGTCACATGTGTACATGAAACTAAGTTTGTTTTATAGCACACACAGTTTTTTTAAATATTAAAGTAATATTTCTAGCTTCTATTAACTAGTATCTGAAGTTAGACACTCCTACACAAATAGTCTGATGATTTTTATAACAAGAAATATTATCTTGAAATTTATTCTTCTAAAAGTCTTTCTTCTTGAAATATGTTTATTATATGTAATGTGTAAATAAAAGTACAGCTATGTCTGTCATATATGGAATGCTTATAAAGTTTTCAATTGACTAATGAACATTTATTTAAAAACTAAAATGACCTATACGCTAACCTTTTTAAGTTTCCACCAAAACAAATAATACATGTGTCCAGGACAAGACATTACAGCGATGGACTCTGAATAGTGAAAAATATTCTAAGCTCCAATCACTTGTTTACTTCTAGGAAGTAAACTTCAGTAAAACAAAAATTAAAGGTATAAGGAAAAAAAAATATCTCTCGTCCCTAGGAATTTGTTGTAATAGTACTTGGCCTTCACCACTTGCAAAATTAGAAAGAACAGATGGACCTGTGTTCAAAAAGAACCCATTCTCTGGTAATGTTTTTTATAGCCTGCATTGTTTCCATTGAGTTTTGTGCTAACAGTTTGTATAATTATTTTTCCTATTTGGCCATCATATCGTGAGCGTATGAAATGGGCAATATGTCAGGAATAATTAGGCCCCATAGTGCTGAAATCCCAGTGGAAAAACTGCCTCTTTTATAGAAGCAACTCATTACCTGTAGACCTGTCAATTTTACTTAGCAAAGACCATCTGTTTGTAGCCACCTCTTTTCCCAGAGGAGAAATTCCTCTTCCACAAAGAACTGATCCATGATGTCAAAACACCTTTCTCCGTAAAATGGCCTTTCTTGTCTTCACTTCTTTCTGTGCCCTCTAAACTGAGTTGTTTATTATACAACCAACAAAGATGGCTCGGTATAACTTAAGAGGTAAAATAAAATTAATCTAATAGACCATGCCATCAGAGAATGGGTATATTACAAATGTGCTTGGGTGGATTTATGGCTATAGGAAGCTTTCTCATGAACTGTAACTGTTACAAAATATTTACGGGTACTTGTGACTCTGGGTTTATCAGCGTCAGTAAGCCAGCTGGTAATTGTCAAGCACATTAAACTGGTATATTTCAATTTCAACTTAATTTGATATTATAAGGAACATTATGACTGAAAAGAAATGGTTTCATGTGCCTAGAATTTGTTTGTATTTATTATTATTTTTCATAATAGTGCATGATTGGTGTTGGAATAGTTCAGATATTAGTAGGCCACTCTGGGTTAGCAGTTATTCAGAAAGTCTGTCGATTTTAGAGAAATCCTCCTGGATGAACACTATGGAGGAATAGAAAGCTGTACACATAATGTTCTGCATCCTCCAACCCCCACCCCCTATTTCACAACAAACTAATTTCAGTTTTACCAAATATGAGGATGCATATTTTAAAGGCACCAGAGACTACAGTACCAACATTGCTTACAGTTGGAGAGTAATTCAGAGGGACACTAGGAATTTACCCAGCAGTCTGTGCTCAAGCTTGCATGTTTATGCACATATTGAGGGAACAATGAAGCAGGCCTGACATTTCTGCCTAAGTCTTGTAATTCTCTGCCATTGTCACTGCATATTTAGATTCGTCCAGAGCAGAGTGGGACTTTCTTGTCTTAAACCTCTTTTCTCATATGATGCCTCAGTGAGTTAACAAGTAATGCCTACAGTATCTCAGTGTAAAAGGGCAGATGACGGTAAAAATTACCCAGAACTCAGAATTAGTATGTACTCCTGTTATGATCCCTGGAATAGCATTCAGGGGTCATGTATTACCAAGATGAGTTTCAATAAGCTATAAATAGATTATAATGTTCTTCCAACTTAATTAGCAACAAACTTTTTCTAGGAAGTCATCATTTAGCCTCCCTTTAAATGACAAGTTAATGCACTAAGAACCAGGCAGCATTTAGAAACTAACATGCACCATAGTAATAAAGAATAATCACAAAAGAAGAGGCAAGAATATCTGGATACTCAGAGTTGGGCCAACCATTCACATGTTTCTGTGATTAGGTACAAATTGTGCATGGTGTCTGCTATGTGGGCTCTCATGGTGGTTCTGGGATTATATTTTTCTTATACCTAAATACCTTTTCTGGAATACTTAATAACTCATGCAGAATGTGAAAGTTCTAATATTGTGCAATGCAAAATGACCTTTGACTTTCACCTAGTCTAAACTGAAGCTAAACCTTCCTGAATCCATTTTGGGATTTGAGTGAATTTCATTTAAAAATTTGTGTTCTCTCTCAGTTCAAGTCATCCTTGATTGCTTTAGTTATCAGTTTTATTAAAAATACAAAATTAAAAATACAATCTAAAAGTAATTGGATAGTTACCGGCTAATTTTATTTACTTAGCATTAGTTTATGTTTTCCAACTAAATTTAGAAATAATTTTATAAAAAATGACCTAAGTATTCTTTGAAAGGCATTAAAATAGTACATAGACTAGAAATAGTCAGAATATAGGTTCACAGAGAACATCTGAGAAAGAGGAAAAGCAATAAATGTGAGCAGAGGTAACAAAGGAATATCTAAAATGAGAAAATATGATTTTTTTATATTTTAAATTTGTGACTTACATCTCATCTCTCTCCATAGTACCAACCTGACAAGCATGTCAACTGAACATGATATAATGAATAGAGAGAAGGGAGGTCATACCTCTTGGCTAAAGGTAATGGTACAAAATAGAGGCTTCTGATTTGACATGGCAGAAAATATAACATGCTTTTCTCTGTCAAGGTGATCCCAAGGGAGGTTTTAACATAGCTTCCTGTTTTATAAGCCATCTCTTTTCTCATTTCCTCAGTCTGTTAGCTACCAATCCTGCTATATGAACACAGGGAGGAGACATTATGGAGGAGCATATAAGACTGCTCCACTCATACACGTTCTTTATAAAGGACACAGAATTACTAGAGCCTGGTTCTAGCTCCACATACTTCATCTCCCCTTCCTCCACTTTTACTTCTTTTTTCACACATCTAGTTTTAAATTTCATAAAACAAAAAGTCTTGTAATCCTCTGCCACTGTCACTTTCACAAGATGTAAAGTTGTATATTTTAGTCCAGGCAAGTATCCAGCAATCAAGCAGATGCGTTTCAATTTTGTATTAAAATATAAACAATAAGAAATGCCTAAAAGATGATTCTGATCTAGTCAAGGTTATGACTGAAAGCTTCTCTAGCTTCCATGCCTCTTGCGTCACAGTTACTTGAAGTATATTTTCAGATGGCCCCTGAAACCACAACTACATGCTGTTGAAGTCCACCCAGCACCACCACACACATACCCCTTATACACAAACAAACTCATTGAGAACAGGAAATGTAGCAATGATTTAAAACTCTATGTTATCTAAGAATTTTCATGGCCTTTAATCTTCTATATATTCTCCACTAGATTGATCATGGAATAAAATGAACTGACAGTTTATCTCTTTCTTCTTTTTACATTTTGCTGGAGATGAGAAAAAACGATAGCAAAAGAAGGGAGGGAAATAACACTGAAGAATCTAGATATATTTTATACTGCATAATAAGCTCTGTCGTTACCAAAAATTTACTCACTTTCTTAGCCTTGTATTTTTGAGACTATGGATGATCAGTTTCCTCATTTTTAAAAGTAAATATACCAAGGCTTCTGGGAGTAAGTTGGACATTCAAATATGGTCTTTGCCTTTTTAGACAGTGCCATCTAAAATAGATGTGAATAATTAACAGAGAGACTATTTAACAGATAGACTAATGTGTGCATTATACAACCAAGATTAAAAAATAATGAGCATTTCTTGCAATTCTTTCTTCTGTTCGATGTAAGTGCTACAAGATGACAGACATGTGCCTTTGGTATATGTATTTCATGATAAGGATGAAAAAGATTATAAATCTTTGAGTCAAAAGGCTAGTAGTTTTTGTTTTTTATTTTTAATCTTTTCACAGCTGCTACATAATTGTATAAGCTGTAAAGATACAGATTTAAAAGATATATAGGTATCAGTGAGGCATACTGAAACTAAGACTGAATCAAGTGCTCCTATGGATTCTGTGATTTTAATACTTACTTTGCATTTTAGCCATTTTAAGGAACTGATCTCTTTACAAAGTGCCAGGATCATGGACATAAATACTAGATCCATTGTCCAGATTACTTCCAAACTTCTATACAAAAATTTTGGAAAAATGAATATAATATACACTTTAAAATAAGTAATTTTATAACTGTGACCATCAATTGTAAATTTCTTATATCCTAAACTATCAAGAACTCAACAAGGGATCATAGCAATTAAGTATCTGGCATACAGTAAATATCCAAATACTTGCTGGAGGAATAAATGACTCTAACTTTTGGATTTTGCTAGTATAGCAGATTGGTGGTAATTTTCAGTTTCACTCTTCTTGCTCTTTTAAAAACATTTCCTTGCACTTCTGGATGTTCCATCACACTGCTGCCTGCTTCTCTCAGTTTGAAAATCTAAGCATATACTGCATATTTTGCAGTTGTGGCTATCTGAGCTTAGGCTTGACCATAAATAGATCCATTTCTGTCTCTGTATGTTACCAAAATTTTCTTCTTGAGGTTACTTTACGCTAGGATCAGAAGGGAATTCACGCAGGGGCAAATAGTAGAATATTTGGTGAAGAGAAGTGTAAACAAATAGGAGTTATTCTTGCTCTATAACAAGCGGATGGTTATAAGGGTTGGTGTAGAGGCTCAATGATCTCAGGGCATTCAGCTCTGCAAGTCCCTGGGCACTTCTCTCTTGGATGAAAGGTGGTTGCTACAGTTCTAGACTTGTTTAAGTCAGGAAGTAGAGGGCAAAGGCGAGGCATGAGCAGCTTCTTTCCCCTCAGTAAAGAAAGCAAAAGCTCTCCCAGAAAAAACAAAACAAACAAACAAACAAAACAAACAAAAAACCCTAACAGGCTTCTGTTTATACCTTATTGACTTGAACCCTGTTGCACAGCAAGCCCTTGCTGAAACAGAGGCAGAGAGAAGGGTGGAGGGGATAGGTCAGCTCTCCATTCCTCCCTCATTTTAGCTCAGAAAGCCATCCTAGTTGTTTGGATTCTCTTCATCCATGTAGTCAGTGCTTGTGGTATCTGCTCTCACTGCCTAACTTTTTTTTCTCTCTAAGAAATAGGGTTTTCTCATTGTTTCCCTAAACGTACTTTTATGACACCCAAAGGTTTTATTGACCCTCCATGAATAGAATGCCCCATCTGAGATTATAAAGAAACAATAAGAAGTGCGTAAGTTTAAGCCTCATGAAAAGTACATCCCTTAAAACTTGAGGGTTTTGACATAAAAGCTGCCACATTATGCCCAGTACAGCCTACGTCCATTCTAAGTGTGGTATTTACTACACATTTATTTATAGTACAAATTCTCTCTCTTTTCTTTTTTCTTCTTTCTTTCTTTCTTTCTTTCTTTCTTTCTTTTTTTAACATATAAAGATTTTACTGTAAGGAATTGGCTCATGCAGTTATGGTGACTGACAAGTCCCAAGATCAGCAGGGTGAGTTGGATCAGCAGGAGAGCCAATGGTATAATTCTAGTTTAGATCTGAAGGACCAAGAACCAGGAGAACCAATGATGTCTTTCCAATCTGAAAGTCAGTGGCTGGAGACCCAGGAAGAGCCAATTCTTAAATGCTTACTTTCAGTTTCTTTACTTATCTCATCATGGCCCAGTAATAAAGAATGGACATATCAGCACTAGTTTGCCAACCACAAGTCACATAAAATAAATACGCTAGTATTATGACACCTTGCTCTTTATATTGACACATAGTAAACATCTCTCTCTTTTATCTAGATGATAAAACATATGCTTTCTGGTGTACTGTTTAAACAAAATTTGATCATAATTATCTGATACTAAAAACCACCAAGGCTTATTTATGTCACATAAATGTAAAGTTAATCGAAACCCTTTCAAGTTTTATTGATAATGCCAACACATCCCAACATAGTCTCTCTGTAATTGCTAATCTTCACTAGTTTACTGTAAACATAATTGTGATAGCTGGGCTAACCCATAACAAATTAATGTTTAGACTCATTGCCTTACATAAAAGAAAAAATGTAAGCATTTCTTTTTCACTACACAATGTTCTCAGGAAGAACTGCAGTACATTATAGGACCAGCTATTGGTTGAATATTACTCTCACACATTTCTTAAGGGTGACTCTGCAACCAGTTTCAGAGCCAAAAACAAAAGGGCATAATTTGATAAAAATCTTATTGCCTGATAGCTTGCAGACATCTGTCAGCAGTTTTGGTTTCTTTTAAAGGGCAGCACATGGCTGACTGATCTCATAGTAGGATTTATAAGAGTAATTATTGCCATATAATTCAACAAATCACTTTTATCACTGAAAACCTAAAGCTTTCAAATTTTTGCTTTTTAGTTGTGGAGTTCCTAGGGAGAGAGGCTTCTGCAAAATGAATTTTAATTCCAATAGAAAGCCTTCAGTAAAATTTAAATAATTTAATGACAAAATAGAAATAATGATTACAAGTCTTTTTATAAATTTAGTTTCTGCTTTTGCATTTAGAATATTGCTATGAATATAAAAAATGGCAGCTGGACATTTTAGGATCACATTGCTTATTAACATCAAAAATTAACATGCATAGCTGATTGACAAAGTAGATTTGCACAAAAAATTTTGACTTATGCAGAGGCTGAAAAATGCTTGAAAAAGTGCTCATTCTCAAGGCAGCACTGCTTTCTAAGAACTTCCACTGTAATCCAGCATGTACAGACATTTCAAGAAAATAACCTTTCTGAGCTTGGGTCTGCCTTTCTCATAAGAGTATTATATGCATAAAATGAGACATTTTATGTAAATTAGTGAGTACAGTTTCTGCCACATAAGAGGCACCTGATAACTTATGGTTATTGTGGAGAAGCTTATTTCTTAGTTACTGGGTAGAAGTACTTTGCATTTAGAAATGAGAATACTGATTTGGAGCAGAATAAGAAAAAGAAGAAAACAGAGTGGCACAAACAGAGATACCTGTATTAAAGGTCCCGGAATTAATTCCTGTCTGATCAGAGGAGTTTATGGAAAGATGACAAGGTGAATGAGATGTGATGACAGAACTAGAGACGTTACAAAGATGTATTTACATAAGGATTGAATATATATATATATATATATATATATATATATATATATAAAGAGCACATATATTATTTTATTCCAAAGAGGTGTACATGAACTGGAGTGGTTTGAGAAGTTTGTACAGAGTCGGCAAAACTCACAGGATAAAGGAATACTGAATAGTGGAGACCTGACCGAATGTGCCTAGGTACTCCAGGACTAAGAGGCAAAAGGCTGAATGGAACAGATGTAGACTTATATGGGAATCAGAGAGCAGAGGGAGCTGACCATTAAATTAAGAGCAGTTCTAAAACACATACACAACATGATTTCACCCCTTTATCCCTTCAGCCTGTTTCTTTCTTCATATCAACTTTCACATTCTGTAATTATTTCATTTTTCTATTTAATTTACAGTTTCTCTCCCCAACCACAATGTAAGTTCTATTAGGGCAGAGTCCTTGTCTGTATTCTTCAGCACTCTATTCAGACATACCTAGCACTATATTACACATGAAATAAGATAGTCAATGTTCAAAAAAATAGAAATTACATTTATAAGTTAATGAATGTAAACTAAAAATTAAATGATTAGTTCTTTTAACAAACTTTACTTTACAAATTGTGAAATGGCATTGGCGAGTATTATTAAATGCTACCTTCACCCTTACTTCAAATTACTTCAAATTACTACCATGCTACCTTCACCCTACCACATTGTGTTCTACCCTAGAACTGTTCTCAGCTGTTCTGCCACAAGGCAGAATCATCGTTGCCCCGGTGAAGCCACAGTATAAAGCATCATATCTTTCAAGTATAAATCTGTGGTTCAAGTGTAAGAAAGAGAGATTTGTGGGAATCTAATCATTTGGGTTTTTTCCTCTCCTCCAAGCCAAATGAAGAATCCATGGACCGGTGTGGGCAGGGGGGAAGGTAGGGAGGGGGAAGGAGGAAGAATATAAGAAAGAAAGACAAGTTACTGGAGATTGAGACCAACAGGAAGAGATGATGATTAAGCGATTTACCAGATGTACAAATTACATGGCCAAAGAATTAAATGATTTTCAGATGAATCAGGAGATGTTACCACGGGGGGAAAACAGTGGCCAAGAACCACCAGCTTCCTCTCCCTTCCATTGCAATAACATTATGTGAAAACAAGAGCTTTTCCAGACATTATCAGCAATATAAGTCTACATCTCATTGGCCAGGTATGAACAGTATGCCTCCCCTAAATGTAAGGGAAACTGGGAAAGAGTCCTCCCATCCTCTCTAGCAGAAAGCAGCAAGGAAAAAGAAAGTTGGGAATTGTCATGTAAACAACAATATCTACCATAATAAATAATGGAAAGAACCTTAGGTTAAGAAAAATCTACCTAACTAAATCTTAGCTGTCTAGTTCTCTCAGATTACTCCTGTAATTCCATATCTCTTAACCTTCCCCATTTTCCTGCTGCACAGAGGGAAAAAAAATGCAATGAGAAAAAAAAAATAATGTTATGGTTTCTAAACTTTTGTACAAAGTACATAGTCATAATATGAACTATTTCCTCTATCCCCACCTCCTCTCTTTTATTATCAAAGTGCATTTTTCTCTATTTTCAAGATTTTCAAACTGGAGAGATCTTTAGAACACGTGACTTTGAAAGCTGAGGCTGTATTACAGCAACTCCATCCAGAACCATAAGAAACCCACGTCAAGAGAAACTGAATAGGTCAGAATTTCTGCCCTACTACTTCTGCCCAGACCACCCCCTTCCTTTGTGTCTCCAGTGCTTCCTGAATATCTGCCTCTCACACACAGCTCAGTCTCTGACTTGACAATGTGAAATTGGTTCACTAAAGCTGGAGAATGAAAATCTGCAATTGAAATTTGAGAGGCACTGCCAATAAAGCATTGACTAGACATGCCATTAAGTATATTTGAAAGTATAATGAGGATCTATAGGGAGACGTATTCTTGTCCCATACAGTCTCTCAAAGACATTGTGTATTCAGTCATTCAACACATGTTTATAAAGTGTGTACTGTGTGCCAAGCACTATATAACAGACTATGTGTTCCCTATACTTTGTCTTTGTTTAGGCACAGCCATAATCAAACATCTGAAAACTAAGTCTAGATACAGTTATTTTAATTATCTTTGATTCTTCAAATCATAAATTAAAATAATTGAAATTCTATATTTTGAATGAAAGGAGTACCTTAAACTAGATATCAGGATTTCTTTTTTTTAATATTTCAAAAACTAAACATTCTTTGGAAACTAATCCACACGGAGTATTTCTTCATATTCATAAAAATGCAAACTCTTTGCAAATGTAATTGCTCAGTCTTCGGAGGGAAGATAGCTTTACTTCTAAGTGTCTCCTTAGCCTCATACTTATCTGCTACGGTCCTGAATACTCATTTTAGGAATATTGAACTCCCGTCAGTCACCATTGTTCAAATGTGAAAACGTGTTAATACAATTAAACCCACACTTCTTAAATAACACATCCATCCTTGTAACTTTCCTTTTACTCATATCAGAGTCATGGACTAATTTCATGATAATCATTCATTAACTCAAATGTGGGATTCCTCATCTCCGTGCTTCATTTAGAGCAGGTTTTGAAAGTCTAAGTGTGATTTAGGAGAAAATGAATAGTATTTCGTACTTAGCAATATCACTTGACCAGGAAAGAGCTCAAATCTTTACATGTTTTTTTTTTCTCTTTTAGTCATATGAATTTTAACTTTCAGAACTAACAATTCATATAATTATCTTCTATCGCTTAGATTTGTACAGTACTCCTCACAATAATGCCCCGTGACTCCTTCAAGCTTTTAGCTGGCGAATGACAGACTCACAGCTATTCTGCTTCTTAGATTAACATTAGAAAGCAGAATTTGCATCTGGACACTAGGCCTTTACTCATCAAATCAGCAAATGGAACTCACGTGGAATAATAATGGAGAAGTAGCTTTTAGAACAGAAGACTAGAAGGGATTTTTATAAAACATGCAGTTCACATTTTAAAAAAATCACAAAAGCCATTAAACACTGAATATATCTTATTTTTCATGTCAGTTAAGGTTATCATTGTCTTTTCTAGGACATTCGTGATTCTCATGCTACAAGTAATGTGGTTGAGAATTTTTTGATAACCATTTTAAATGCCTGTCGTGTAAGTAGTGTTCCTTGACTTTGGATAAAATCCTATGCTCTACCTGTGCATTTTGCGCATTTTAAAATATGGTCTTGAACTGGAGAATTTTTTGAGTACAGTGAAGTGTAATCCTAGGAGAGTATCACAAAAACAGCAAATGCTAAATATGATTTTTCTGTGTTAAATTCACAAAGAGTTTTTAAAATATTTTTTCTATGATATTTGGTAGGGTGATTAAAATACTCCAGGAAAGAAAGAGATTTTTAAGAGGTTCTTTTAAAAAACCAACTTCGTTATACAGTTAACTTCTTTATGTATAAATTAATTTATGGTGACTACTTGAAGTAGATGTGTGTACTATCAAAAACTGAACTAACGTAGTTTATCTTTTGAATTACCAAACCTGCCTACAATCTCCTTAAAACACTAGTTAATACCACTTAGAATTTTCACAAATTCAGATTTTTAGTTGGAAATAATAGAATGATTAGGAATTTTAATTGAGTGAACCAGTCTTCAAAATGGCCACCCTCCCCTGAAATTCTCTTTTATTTTCCTTTGTTACATTATTTTCCTCCACCTTGATTCATGCATATAGATAAATGCAGTCAGTACAAATTACTCTCTAAACAGTCATACTACAGTGTTTCTGGAGTTTCCTCCAGAACTTTCCTGTGTGTCTGGCTCAATACAGACACTACTTTTTGGTACTCCCATTGAACTCAAAGGCAGGGAGCCTGGCATAAGGCTCAAACCCAGGACTCTGGGATCATGACCTGAGCTGAAGGCAGACACTTAACCTACTGAGCCACCCAGGTGCCCCCTTAAAGTGCTTTTAATGTGCAGATTCCTGAGCTTTCATTCTCATACATTCTTGTTCAAATAGTCGGAGTGAATCCTTGGATTTGACTTTAAGAAAACAAGACTGAAGAAATAAATAGCAAGAAAGAAAATAAATAGTACTCTAAGAGAAAGTATGTTGAAGGATTCACCACACAGGTTGAAAGTCTGTGAAGGCATGGAAATCTATGATTCCTTACTAAGCAGGAATTTATGAAAATTTGGACAAAAAATAGAGGGCTCCAAGAAAAGAGGCAGTTCTGCCTTCCCAGTGACAGTGTTCATGTTGGTGATAAATTTACAAAATATTAAGGAAGGCATATAAATGATTGATGTAGAACAAAGTAGTCATTTTCTCCTTCACTGCTTTAATGTTTCTTTTTTCTTGATGCTTTAAGAAAATAATGCTTGTGTGAAATAATTAATGAATAATGTTAAATTTGCTGCTGAGTAATTCTACAATGTGGTAAAGCACTCTATTTTCTATTTCTTAAAGAGAAACTAAGATTTTTTTCTTCTATTAAAGATTGGTCCTGCCATCCCCCAGGGCAAAAATCAAGGAGAAAATACTATTTTGTTTGCACAGTTTATTTAGCCACATTTAGCTACTATTTTTGTAATATATTCCACTAAAAACTGTTTTCTTCTGTCTGTCATGTACTATAGTTTGTTCTGTTTATTGCATTTAATGGCATTATATGATCCTTTGTATCTTTGACTTTTCCAAAGAGACAGTTTTAGTATTTTATGTTATTTGGGATATTTAAGGTTTTTTTTTCAAGTAGTATTTCTTCTCATTAACAAGGGCTCATGGGTAAGCAAGATACTCTGTTGCAATAACTCTATTTGCCAAACTGTACCCGCATAAGACTGTTGCCATAATGCATTTTCAAAAGTGGTGAAACTGCAATAAGTTTCTGTTTTACATGAGATTCCTTTAGAAGAAGAACTTGACCCCTTGAGGCAGGGATTCTTAGGCAAGAGAGTGCAATTAGGAGAGCCTGTAACGGAGTGAGGAAAGCAGGAGCCAAGCAGCAGTGAGGTTTCAGCTTAAATCTGGCATCAACCTGACTCATGGGGAGCTCTGGAGCCTGATTAACACCAGAGCCTTGTCCAACCTTGAGGCAAAGGCACAAAGCTTTGTGCCTCCGGTTTCACCCAGTTATTGGCTACAGGGGGCCACGTGGGGATAGAAGGTGAGGCATAATTTCTCAGATACTTCCAGGCAATATGACTTCTAGCAGATTTTTTTTTTTCTTTAAGAAAATTGCACCTATCAACAATTAGTGGCCAATACTCCCAGCAGCTGGGGGATGGGCTCTCCACTGACTAGAGAAAGGAGACCTGGCAGAAGCTGAACAGCTTCTGCTGTAGCTGCTAATCCAGTCAAATACATTCGTGTAATTAAAATGTTCAGAGCTTTCATTAATTCTTTTTAACACTCAATCCAAAGTGAGATCTTGTGTGTGTGTGTGTGTGTGTGTGTGTGAGAGAGAGAGAGAGAGAGAGAGAGAGAGAGAGAAGGTTAATTTGGTTCATTTGGTAGAGCTCAAGGTTACTACTGCCAAGGTTTCAGGCAGAGTGGCTCAGTTAAAGAAGTAAAGTCCTCTGGCAGTAATAGATCTGTGTGATTTATTTGCTGTGTAACCTTGGATAGTTACTTAACTTTACTGAATTCAGTTCGTCATCTCTGCAATTGCAGTCATAATATCTACCTGTGGATTATTGTGAGAATATGTGTAAAGGTTGTTGACCAGAGGGAGATAGTCACAAAAAGGGTAGCTCCTTTTTTATATATTGTACAGATGAGTTTATTGTTCCCCATTTCAGGACCTCAAACACTTGCTTTGGGAAACAAAATTAGATCAAGTGCAAAGGTATGGCTGCATTCATGCAGATATGATCTCTGCTGATGAAAAAAAAATTAATTCCTAACGCTGGGTGTCACCTCTACGCAAAAAATCAGAACATTTAGTTTTATCTTTTATTTTAAATAGCAATGTTCTCTGACACTACCGAGGGGAATAAAGAAATGCACCATTGAAATGCACCATTGCATCAGAATTGGTTGGCATTCTATAGATATCTCTAAAGAGAGTTACTCTTTATATAATACTCAGATATTATCATCAGAAATTACCATCACAACTTGTACAGGCAAGATACTTAAGACAGTTGCTGACACATTCTAAAGCAGTGTGTTATTATATAACCAATAGGCATGAATAGATGATAGACCTTCATGGGGCTTCAGCTTTTTCTGCTGGTCACCACTAGATGGTGATATATGAAAGTTCAGACTTGTTCAAAGATAAAAGTAATGCTTTGTATCTCCAAGGTCAACTACAGGCAAATCCATCTACCTGGATCGTAGTAGTGAAAAAGTACATGCACTAATAAACATATGAATAAATTTTGCCAATTATTAGAGTATTTACTAACTCCCCTACCTCATTCTCATTCAGAGGCACTACACTCTTACTTTACAAACTGTTATAGCAAACTTTGGATATCTGGTGTCTGAAACTGTAGATAAATTAGAGGCAAGAAAATGAGATAAAAGAAGGATAACCACAAACTATACATTTTCAAGTTGACCTCTAATAACTACAGGGCAATAATTCTTCAACTTTGTTTATATTTTAGTAGAACAAGACATATCTAAGCACATTATCACTTTAAATCTACACTATAGGATTTGCTGGTCAAGTAAATATTCTCATTTTACATGTGAAGAATGACCCAGAATGTTCTGGACTTTTGCAAAGTCACAATACTGAACTTCAGATACATATATTAGATCTCCTAGGCTGTATGCTTACCTGGATTTTTTAGGAAGGAGATTTTTTTTTTCATAATGCAGAAAGCACTGCTCCTGGATCCATTTGATAAAAGGGAAAAATTCTGCAAGTTTACTACTGGGACTGGAATATATGTCCATATCTTCAAGTCAATACATATTTATTTACATAGTATCTGCATGTGATAGCCACTGTACCAGACAGTATGGAATGGGAATTCAGTGGTGAATAAAACAAACCTGTCTTACCCCTCATAAAACTTAAAGTTCATAGTGTAACTTGGAAGACAGACACAATGTGAGGAAACACATTGGGATGGGCTTCTGTGAAGTTAAGACATAAAATTTAAGTTAAGACATAAAATGTGAGAAAGAGTCATCCAGGTGAAATGATAACAATGAGTTTTTTGTAGGAAGGCGCTGAGGGCAGAAAATACTTTACAAATTTTAGAAAGAGTCAGAAATGAAGTGTGAGAGTTTTAGACTGACCAGTGATGGGTGCTAAAGCAGGGAGATGGAGATAGAGCCATAGACAGGTTCCACATTAAAGAGTTTGGATTTTTATTCCAAGTTCAAATGAAGGTGTGGTTTTCAAGTAGGGGGAAGTGTTACGACCTCATTTACATTTTAAAAAGATCATTCTAGGGGGTTAGGAGTAGAAGTAGGCTACTATGAAGTGCAATATCAGACTACAAAGGAGGCAATGGAGGTGACGATAAGTGAATAATATATATTTGAACAAACTTTGGAGGTAAAATTGACAGAACATGATGATGGATTGTAGATGGGAAGGGGGGGTGCAGTGAGTGAGGAAAGTGACTTGACCCCTGGATTTCTGACTTGTCCCAGTGACTAAATGATGTGATGTACCATAGAAGAAAACTGTTTCCCTAAATTTAACCCCATGTCGTATGTCATAACCACCAGCATTCAATGCTCAGGGAAGGTGGAAATATAGAATAGAGGGAAAAAACTCTATGGGAAAAGACAAAAATGAACATGGCCATTGCAGTTTTTCCCTTTTGCCCTTTGAACTTCCACTCTTTATTCTTCCTGAGACCTTAGCATCTTATGATCTTCAGCATCAGAACTTAAACATGAAAGGATTTGACATCTTTTTTCTTTTTTCTTGAAGTATAGTTGACACACAAGGTCCCATTAGTTTCAGGTAATACAGCACAGTGATCGGACAACACCATAGGTTATGTTGTGCTCACCACAAGTGTAACTACCATCTGTTGCCATGCAAAGTTATTAAAATAGTGTCGATTACATACCCTATGCTGTACCTTTCATCCTTATGACTTATTCATTCCATAACCAGAAACCTGTACCTCCCACTCCCTTTCACCCATTTTGCCCATCCCTCTACTCCCTCCCCTTTGGCAACTACCAGTTTCTTCTCCGTATTTATGGGTCTCTTTCTGATTTTTCGTTTGTTTTGTTTCTTAGATTATACAGATAAGTGAAAGCACATGGTTTCTGTCTTTCTGACTTATTTCTTCTAGCACAAGTCCCTCTAGGTCTATTCATGTTGTAACAAATGGTGAGATCTCATTCCTTTTTATGGCCAAGTATCATTCAATAGTATATCTATAGCTAGCTAGCTAGATACCACATCATTTTATCCATTCATCTATAGATGAACACTTCTGCCGTGTTTCTTCTATATCTTGAAAAGCTTCCTGATGGTTTAGCCAGCACTTAACAAGTAGGATAAAAAGGAAAACTACCTTAAGGTAGTGGTGATTATTTAATAGTTAAGGAAATGCAGAATAGAGACAAATATCATTGCCTAATTCAGAATGGTAGAATGGTAAAATATCATTTAGCTCCAAAATATTCTAATTCCAAATTACAAACCATAAAAAATGAAGAAAATGGTTGAAAATTATATAGAAACACTTTAACGAGGAAGGAAGAAAAGATAAATCCAATCTATATACCTATACATTATTAGGAGTTAAATAAAAACAAAATGCACCATATTCAAGTTAGGTAAATTCCTTAATTTAATTGGATTTAATATTTAAGTATCAAAACCAGAACGATTATTGAGGCTTGAGCTAAAAATAATGTTGGGGAGAGCTGAGGGATAGTATAATGTAGTGAATCATATAGCACAACACAATCTATCAAAACTACAGAGCCTACGATTTTCTTCCTTTATATTAGATTGAAAAATGACTGGAGTATATGGTTATGAGGATAAATGATGAGAAATCTAAGTTGAGGGAAACTATGTGATATTATCTTTCTATGATAATGTATAAATCTAACAGCCACAATTAATAATAGTTAGTCTTAAATGGCCCTGGGATATATAGTTAACAGAAGACAGGTACACCTGTCAATATGAAGCTTTGGAACATTACTCAGATAAAGTTAGGGCAATTAACCTGACAGCATTCCACTGAATTTCTGAGCACAAATAAATGTAATAAAACTCATGTAGATCAAAACTTGACTTAATATTATTTAGCATTCTGACACAGCATATTTAAATTGATCATTGTTCAATCATAACTCAGAAATCAATGAATAAATCTGAATATGCAATTAATATAGACAAATAAATGAGAAAAATCCTTACTGAATTTATATTCATATTTTTACATTACTGTTAGTTTAAAATACTGTTAACCCTGTTTAGAAATTACAGAATTTCTCAATCAATAAAGTTCAATTTAAAATGAAACATCATTCTTTTGAAAACATTTTATAATATGTATGGGCCAAATAGCAAATCCCCATGGTGAATAAAACTGAATAGCCTACATTTTTAACTGAAAAAGTTAAAATATCATTGTCATTATTAATAAAATTTTTCTAGGTACTCAATATAATTTAGTTCACAAAACTTTTTTCAGATTTCTATGTCATTAGAGCTTTACTTCTATTATTTATACTTAGTGCTTTTGTTGATATTCATGTGACAGCTATGTGTGGTAATACTAGTTTATGTGACAATCATCTGTGTATTTTGTGTATTTTTCTTCTGTTGATTCAACCCACTAATTGATAGAGTGCTTATGAAGATATTGAAGACCATGATTTTAAAAAGCAATATATACAGAGCAATTATATATTAGATATATATTTATAATGAAATAAATATTATCATACTTTTGTCAGTAAAAGATAATATTTGGGCCACATTTACTATTGAGTTCTACCTGGCTATTGGTTGAAAATAACCAAGGTTTTCATATTCTATGATTCCATGTCTATATCATGTGTAATTTAATAAATAACTTACTTCCGCTTCATTTCTAATTTGGCAGTAGAATTGACCTATTATTTAATTACTTAAAATGTAGAAGATAAGCCAACTAAAAAAGTGAAAACCTAGAATAATATGCTAACTAAAAGTTCTTAAAAGCACAAATCAATTTCTAATTCACTCAAATCTTATATTTTTAAAATATGAAATATTCGTAGTTTTATTTTAATCATAAGTGAAACAAAATTAAATTGATTGAAAAGAGTTATTTATATATTTTTTATAATTCTTTGAAAGATCTCATAAAAATATAAATTTATAAAATATGACCTTATAAAAACATAAAATTTTTCAGTTTTGAGAAAAGATGAATTCTAAGATATCTAAAACAAATATAGAACATGGATCCATGTCAGTATTTTATGACTCCAAACTCCTTCCCTTTCTATACTAGCCCATTAGCATTTTTTTCAATGTTTATTGTAGTAAAATATGCATAACATAAAATATACCATCTTAATCGTATTTAAATGTATAGTTTAGTGATATTAAGAGCATTCATACTATTGTGCATTGCCACCATCCATCTCCAAAACCTTTTTCATGTTGCAAAACTCTATACTCAATGGACAATAACTCCCCTTTTCTTTCTCCCCCTTAGAAACTGCATTTCTTTTTCCATGATTTTGACTACTCTAGGTATCTCATATAAGTTGAATCATGCAGTATTTGTCTTTTTTATTATTGGTGTATTTTGCTTGGCATAATGTCCTTGAGGTTCATAAGATGGCAGCATATGCTAGAATTTATTTTATGTTTAAGGCTGAATAATATTCCATTATATGTATATACCATATTTTGCTTATCCATTCATCTGTCAATGAACACTTGGGTTACTTGCACATCTTAGGTATTGTGAATGATGCTGCTATAAACATGGAGGTACATATATCTTCTTAAGACTCTACTTTCAGTTCTTTTGGGTGTATACTCAGAAGTGGAATTGCTGGATCATATGGTAATTCTATTTTTAATTTCTTGGAAAACTGCCATACTGTTTTCCACAGGAGCTGTTGCATTTTGCATTCCCACGAACAGTGCACAAGGGTTCAAATTTCTCCATATCCTCACCAACATCTGCCATTTTTTGAAAAATGGTAGTCATCAAAATGAATGTGAGGTGGTATCTCATTCAGGTTTTCATTAGCATTTCCCTCATGATTAGTAATGTTGAGTATCTTTTCATAGGTTTATTGGTCATTTTTATACCTTCTTTGGAGAAATATCTATTCAAGTATTTTGCCCAGTTTGGGATTAGGTTGCTTTTTGTTATTGTTGTTGAGTGTTGGAAGTTCCCTAAATATACTGTATATTAATCTTTTATCACATTTATGATTTACAAATGTTTTCTACCATTCTTTAGTTTGCTTTTTCACTTTTGTAATAATGTCCTTTGATGTACAAAAGTTTGTTTTTTTTTTAATTTAGTAAGGTCCGATTTATTTATTTTTACTTTTGTTGCCTATGCCTTTAGTGTCATGTTAAAAAGTAATTGTCAAATCTAATGTCATGAGGCTTTTGCCCTATATTTTCTTCTAAAAGCTTTATGATTTTAGCTCTTATATTTAGGTATTTCATCCATTTTTTTTAGATTTTATTTATTTATTTGACACAGAGAGAGTGAGCACAAGTAGGGGGAGCATCAGGCAGAGGGAGAAGGAGAAGCAGGCTCCTTACCAAGCAGGGAGCCCAATGTGGAACTTGATCCCCAGGACCCTGGGATCATGACCTGAGCAGAAGGCAGATGCTTAACGACTGAGCCACCCAGGAGCCCCTATTTCATATATTTTGAGATAATTTTTTTTTAATTTATTTATTCAACAGAGACAGCCAGCAAGAGAGGGAACACAAGCAGGGGGAGTGGAAGAGGAAGAAGCAGGCTCATAGCGGAGGAGCCTGATGTGGGGCTCGATCCCATAACGCCGGGATCACACCCTAAGCCGAAGGCAGACGCCTAACCGCTGTGCCACCCAGGCGCCCCTGAGTTAACTTTTATATATGGTGTTAGGCATATATAAAAAGTTATAGATAGATATAGATAGGTAGATAGATAGATAGATAGATAGATAGATAGATAGATAGATAGATAGATGATAGATAGATAGATATTCTTTTTATTGATATTTCCCTTTTGCTCATACATTATTTATTTTCTCCATGTCTTCCTTTGTTTCTTTGTTCATAAGAAGAATATACTAGACAGAGATCTACCTTCTGGTTTTTCTCAGATATAATTTCTGGGGTTTTTTCCCCTCTTTGAAGAGGTCATACATCACCGTTTTTCTGCATGCCTTGTGATTTTTTTGTTGAAAATGCATTTGAATCTAACAATGTGGTAACCCTAGAAACCAGATTCTCCCCTTCCTCAAAAGGTGCTGTTTCATTTTTATTTTGTTTTGTTTTGTTTTGATTGTTGTAGGCTTTTTCCATACCAAGGATCAACCTGAGATGTAAACTTAAGATATTCCCAGGTATTTTTTTGAGCCTGTGTCTTTCCCTGGTCATGCATGGTAACTTTCCAATTTCCCCAGTATATGCAGTTAATTTTAAACATCCTACTCCTTAATATTTGCTTCCAAAAAGGGGACAAAAAAAATGAATAGCCAAAGGAGAATGGGCATCAACTCTTTAAATCCCCTGGAAGGCCCTTCATCTGTGGAGGGAGGATTTTCAATAATGACTACTGCTTCTGTATCTGTACTTTTATGATCAGATGCAGCAATTAGCTATCGGAATATAGATTCCCAATATATGCCTGCCCTGGCTTTTGCAAGCTGTGTACAGGCTGCTCTAGCAACATATGCATGGCTGATTTCCATGGAGCTGGAGAATAGGGGATCGATAGCTACTGCTGGGCTAATTGCTAAAATGGACTAAAATTAACTTTAATTTACCATGTAAGCCTTCCTCTGGAAGTTGCAAGCCTTCTGAAAAAGTTAGACAGGTTCTCCCTCTGCAGTAGTTGTCTAGGTGGAAAGACAGATTTCTGGTGCTTCTTACTCCAGCATCTTCTCAGAAACATCTCTCATTGGCTTTTTTTTAAAACAAATTGAAATATAATTGACATTTAACATTACATTAGTTTCAGGTATACAATATAATTATTCAATATTTCTATATATTGCACATGATCACCACAATAAGTCTAATTAACATCTATCAACACACATAGTTATAATTTTTTTCTTGTGATGAGAACTTGTCTTGGAATCGAGCCCTGTGTCAGGCTCCTCACTCAGCACGGAATCTGCTTGTCCCTCTCCCTCCATTTCTCCACTTACTCTTTCTGCTCCTCCCCCAGCTCGCTCTCTCTCTCTCTCCAAAATAAATAAATAAAAGCTTTTTAAAAAATAATTTAAAATATCTTTTTTTATAAAAAGATGGAGCCAAATTTGTTTATAGGCCACAATTAAGTACAATAAATTGTTTCTTCAGAGATTGTTGCTTTGGCATCAGCATATCAGGAAAATCTGAACAGAGATTCTGATACACCTATTCCTTACTCAACACTCTTTTTTTTTTTTAAAGATTTTATTTATTTATTCGACAGAGACAGAGACAGCCAGCGAGAGAGGGAACACAAGCAGGGGGAGTGGGAGAGGAAGAAGCAGGCTCATAGCAGAGGAGCTCGATCCCACAACGCCAGGATCACGCCCTGAGCCGAAGGCAGACGCTTAACCGCTGTGCCATCCAGGCGCCCCAACACTCTTAATTCATTCTTGAAAACTCGCTGCTAAGTAAAATGCTCCAATAATACATTTTTTCTTACTTTTAATCAGAAAATTATGGCATAGTTTTTATGATATGTTCTACCAACTAGTCAGTCCTCTATCTATTGAATGCATGTGAGACACCTGCATCTTCTTATATGCTTTTTTATGAATGAATTCAGACCCTGTTAATTCATAGTATGTGACAAGATGTACATAAGTATGGCTTAGAATTTATGTTTATAAGGCAGTCCATTGGAAAAAAAGGTAACAGCATAAAGAGAATGTTGAAGCTCCTAAAAATAGCAAACTTTTCATATTCTTTAGAAGCGTTTGTTTCCATACTATTAGCTAGCTTGCTACTTAGGATATATATAAGTTAGGTCACTTCACTATGTCCTTTACAATGTCTGATAGGCTGCATTTTAATTACACAATACCATTAAAAATTCGAGAGGGGCGCCTGGGTGGCTCAGTCGTTGAGTGTCTGCCTTCGGCTCAGGGCGTGATCCCGGCGTTATGAGATCGAGCCCCACGTCAAGCTCCTCCGCTATGAACCTGCTTCTTCCTCTCTCACTCCCCCTGCTTGTGTTCCCTCTCTCGCTGGCTGTCTCTATCTCTGTCAAATAAATAAATAAAATCTTTAAAAAAAAATCGAGAGTAGGCCATATAATATTTTCTAACAATAAACCTTTGGGTTAAGTAAATTGATGAGTACACCATTGCTTGAACTGTAATGCCAAAATACCACATTTCTTACAACACATTGTTTTAGGGGGGAAAGTCATTTGAACTAACAATAGCAATCATTTAATAAAAATAATTTAACATTTAAAAATTTCTTAAGACCAAAAGATGTTAACCTGATAGTTGCTTTATGATATGTTTAGATACAGATTGAAGACAAAATTATCTAAGTAAAGACAATATGGCTAAAACGATGGTTGAACAGTAAAGCAGGGTTGCTGATGACTTTTAAGAACATAAATGTTTAATATTTAATTTAAATTTGCCTGAATTTTAGAATATAAAAACCTTTAGTAAGGTAAGATCTGTTAATATCTAAAAAGACCTCAGATAAGTTTTTAATAAAAATCATGGAGAGTGGATAAATTCTCACTATGATCAACTATCAGAGCAGAGGTAAAAAAAACTTTGAAAGGGAAAGACTGAAGCAAGAAGTCTGTAGAGATAGGGAGTAGGAGAAAGAGGTGATCCTGAAATCATATGTACCAGTGGAAATTTGAAATCATTTTAAGGAAGACATTGTTCTTTCCTCAAAACATGAAAGTTGTGCTTGAGTTTTATCTATATTTTTAAGAACCAAGGGACAGAATAGTGCCTGGGATGCACAAATATATTCAAAGCATTAATATCTAAACACATTTAAATAGAAAAGCAAAGGAATCACTTTGTTTTCTTTCTTTTAAAAAAAAAAGATTTTATTTATTTATTTGAGAGAGAGAGATCACAAGCAGGGAGGAAGGGTAGAGGGAGAAGCAGACTCCCCACTGAGCAGGGAGCCTGATGCAGGACTCAATTCCAGGACCCTGGGATCATGACCTGAGCTGAAGGATGCTTACCTGACTGAGCCACCCAGGTGCCCCAGTAAACACTTTGTTTTCAACGGGTAGCATCACAGAAAGCATCACAGACTTTTTTTTTCCTGATATCTGCTAAGCTGCTAAAGAATATGATCCTGAGAAACAGACCTAAGAGAATTACCTTCTCTTTTGGTACTTAAAATATTCCTAAAGTCCTATTTTTTAAAAAAATTTCCCACCAGGTGAAATCAGTGTAGAAATTCAAAATTGAGATATAATAACTTTTAGACATAACAATTTATTCTCTTCTATGTTGCCAACAAAAATGATTTACTCAAAGTAAATGAAAAAGCCTTTATTTCCCTATATATGAGAGATTTATTATTGATGGTAAAGATATTAAATCATGATGAATATAATTGGGTGATGTCTAATTTCAAAATAAATCCCAATATTATTTTTAGTGGTGTGTTTTATTTAATTTTCTAGTTATGTTATATCTCAAAGAGTTCTTTTATAAATTTAAGTGGATAATGTATTATTTTGGTTGCTGAGCTGTTTTTATTAATGCAAGGGTTAAAAACCTTACATCATTGACAAATACAATGATATTTTTTCATCTTTATAAATTTCATATTTTAAGTTTATTTTTATTCCTAGAAATATTTCTTTAAATTATATAGTTGGTACAGAAGTATTAGTTGCACATCAATTTGGCCTACATTAAAATATATATTTTAGAAGCACATCTCACCTGAAAACCCTTTTGCTTTCATTAAAGATACAAAAACTATAGTCACGTAATAACTTGTTATCCCTACAAATAATTATAATACATCAAAATATGCTAAGTTGGGGCGCCTGGGTGGCACAACGGCTAAGCGTCTGCCTTCAGCTCAGGGCATGATCCTGGCGTTCTGGGATCAAGCCCCACATCGGGTTCCTCTGCTAGGAGCCTGCTTCTTCCTCTCCCACTCCCCCTGTGTTCCCTCTCTCGCTGGCTGTCTCTATCTCTGTCGAATAAATAAATAAAATCTTTAAAAAAAAATATGCAAAGTAAGACTATACATGTTACATATTTTGAGGGAACATTGAGAGGCTGATCTAAAAAAATGAATCCCAGAGAATTTATAAAGATCTAAGTCACAAAAACCACTGCCAAAGGTTAGGTCTCAATCTCAGCAAGTTGATTCCAATATAATAGAATGTGAGAGTCTTAAAGAGGTAGTTGCACTAGAGCTGCTGGAAACCCTAAACCTCCAGTGAGAACTCAATTCTACCTGGAAGACTTGTATTATTACCCTGTGTACCTAGGCATTCTGGATGGTTGGACCTCAGCCTATGACATTTAAGGATTAGGACTGTTTTATTAATCCTTGGTCTTTAACATTGAAATATCTCTGTCTCTTAGCCCACTGATAAAAATACCTAATTGCTTCAGAGCCCGTCAGAAGAAGATGACTTTCCTTTCAATGATCCCCATTAACTTCTATAACATTTGGACTTCAGCCTTTCTAGATGGATGAGTCATCCTGCTTCTTGGATCTGTTGTATAGCATGACAAACCCACAGGCCAAAATATTACCTTCAGATTACAGCTTTGTAAGGGGGTATGATTTGCCTATTTCTACCTACACTAGAAGCTAGAATTTGAATCTAATTATCGGATAGGGTCCACCCAGTTCAGAGGCTTGTTTTTTAACAATTCCTGACTAGATTGTTTTATGTGGAACTTACCAGAGCAGTGAAAGATTTATTGTTAATTTCTTCCACACTCCTTCCTATCTGCTGTCTGTCCTCTTCCTCTCCCCATCCTATTATCTCTTCTACCACAAACTGATACATAACCAACCATTTACTTGGTTATGTATTCAGTAAAGATATACCATGATTTCTGATTCCAAGTTTTAATCTTTGCTCATTAAGAATGGATCCTATTGGGACACCTGGATGGCTCAGTCAGTTAAGCATCTGCCTTCCACTCAGGTCGTGATCCCAGGGTCCTGGGATCGAGCCCCGCATCTGGCTCCCTGCTCAGCAGGGAGTCTGCTTCTCCTTCTGCCTGCCGCTCCCCCTGCTTGTGCTCTTGCTGTCTCTTTGACAAATAAATAAATAAAATCTTAAAAAAAAAAAAAAGAACATTGGATCCTATCATTTCACCAGTAGGCTGATCAATTGATACGTTTCTAGTTGCTCTTCTCAAATACCAGCTCCAAAAGGATGGCTTTATTTTCATTAAAGATTCTTATTTGTTATATTTAGTTTTTCTTCATAAACATGCTCAAAGTAAAAGCTTTAGGTACCTCGTCTTTTCAAATCATTTCAATTGGAGGTTTTATTTTGCATAATGGGCCCATAAGAATGTTGGCTATAGTAGACTAGATCAATGGTTAAGAACGTGGGTCAAATCCCAATTCTGAATTCTGAATCCCAGTTCTTCCACTTACTAGTTGGATTAATAGCTGTATGACCGTGAGCAAGGTACTTAATCTCCCTGTGCCTCAGTTTCTTCTTTTGTAAAATGCAGATTATAATAGTACCTTCCTCATAGGTTTGTGATAAGGAAGAAAAAACTGATAAGAACATTGCCTAGAACACGGCAAATGTTCAGTAAGTCAGCACTAGTTGTTATTATGTTTTTAAAGCTATGGGATGATGTTTTCTATTTCTTGAACCCAATGCTCTCTTTTTATCATTTGGTTTTTATTCTCTTTTCTGTCTGCTGTAATACCTACATAGATCTTTCTTTTTCCAAAAGCTATGACAAAATTTTAAGTCCCATTAGCTAAAAGGACCTTTTCTTACCTAAAGTCCAGACTCAAAATAGATCTCTTCTGAAGTGCTTCTACATTTCTGAATATAGTACTTTGTACCCACTATGCTAATTTAGGTTGTTGCTATTTCGCATGCCTAATAGCCTGGGGACATACCACAAACCTCTAGGTAAAACCAAAGAGCATAAACTTCCAGGCTAATGGTAGAGAAACCTACAGCAACCTATAAACCTATAAATAAGGATTTTAGTTCCTCTTACTCCCACCACCACTGTCTCCTGAGTCATAAAATAACAGTAGACAAAGCTATGATTTATTTGAAATTTTGAAGAGCTGCTTAAATAATCTGAGAAAAGTACACAAACAACATAGCTTCATGAAGTAAGCCAGGGGAGATAACTCTGCTCCTCTCTTTCTTTTCAACACCTTGAAAAGAATATTATGCTCCATGAAAAGGGATATGTCTTTGCAGCTGACCTAATCTTACCACAATAGTAGCAAATTCTGACTCTTGGTTTTAGGTATTGTTACCAATATGGTTAGTGCCCACAATATGTTACTTACTGGTACTAATGCCCAAGGCAATGATGTCTTGGTTTTGCTTAGCAATAGTAGCACTTTTCATCTTGTATTAAGACTAATTGAGGTCACTAACTTGCAAGCTTCCATAGCCAGTGAGATTACATAATTTATTAATTTGACACCAAGAGCCCATACTTCATTAAGTGTATGTATTAATTTTTAATACGATAACCACAAAGAAATTCTTTAAAAATTTTGTCGCCTGATCTTTACCAACTACACTCTTGCACTTGTCCTCCTTGTCAAGAAAAATGGAGAGTTTAAAGTTTGCAAGAAATACCAGATGTTGAACAGATCACCATCTGAAATCAATACTCATGCCTACAGTTTTCTTGACCTGTTGTTCAGCTTGAGTAAGTGTGATTTGTATCAGCTGATACTGCAGGACAGGGTTAGAAGGTAAGGAAGAGAGAAAGGGAAGGGTCATATCTCTAGTCAATATCAGAAAGAATTTTTTTTAAGTGTGCATGAAAAATTATATTTTCAGATCTGCATGACAATTCTGAATATTTGGTAATATGATTTGGGCTGCATAGGATACTATCTCTGTTTCAACATATCCTAAAAAAAATGTTTTCTGGGATCTAATTAGAACATTACATAAACATGTTTGAATAGAAATGAACATACTCGCGTGATCCTAAAAAATACCTCCTAAGCATTACAGATAATTGGAAAAAGCAAGAATTATTCAATAAATGATTTGAGGACATTTGGTTACCCCTCTATGGCAGCAATGATCATGGTGATAGTAGCGATGAATTCCTATCTTAGGCCATTCACCAAAAGAATTACAGATGAAGTAAAGACCTAAATATATAATAGTCTTGAGAGATTTAGAAGAAAATAAAGTGAATGCTCATATTGCCTTAGGTTGGTTATTCTAATATATATATATATATATATATATATATAT